>NC_084790.1:59738464-60060530 GCF_028858725.1 Colius striatus | reverse complement strand
TATCCTTTCTGTAGCAAACAGGTTCAACATTGCCTTCATTGCATTTAAACTGCTGCTAGGGTAGGGGACGAAGCACATTGAGCCTGGTGGATGGCCTTGGAATAGTTGAGTGTTAATACTCAGTCCGTCTGAATTTGGGTAAGTTGACCTTTTCCGCTGCTGATGCCGTGAGGAAGGCAATAAATCTCGTCCTGACGTGTGATGGTAACAGGCTTAGGATTGAAGAAAAGCAAGGGTGGACAAAACTCAGTCTGGTGTAGCTGAAGCAAGATTTTGAGCGGGTAGGAGTTTTATTTTTGACTTGTGTTACGGAAGAGGTGTGTTTCTGTGCCGTTGTAGGGCTACGTTGTCCGGATCAGCGGTGGCAATGACAAACAAGGCTTCCCCATGAAGCAGGGTGTCCTGACCCACGGCCGCGTCCGCCTCCTCCTCAGCAAGGGCCACTCCTGCTATCGCCCCAGGAGGACGGGAGAGAGGAAGCGCAAGTCCGTTCGGGGCTGCATTGTCGATGCCAACTTGAGTGTTCTCAACTTGGTCATAGTGAAAAAGGGTAAGAGTCTGGATGAAGCGGGCAGTGGGCAGAGCAGCCTGGTGATGTGAAGTGAGCAAAATGGAGCTAGGGCTGGCACTAGCTGGTAAAGCCCAGAGGCTCTCTAGCGTTACCTTGAATTTTCACGCGTTCCAAACTTACAGACAAAATTCAGGAAATAAAGCAGGGGTTCAGCAGATGCGGGACTAATGGGCACGTTTCCACTTACACTTTTGCAGGTGAGAAGGATATTCCTGGGCTGACAGACACAACTGTGCCCCGTCGCCTTGGTCCCAAGAGAGCTAGCAGAATCCGCAAGCTCTTCAACCTGTCCAAGGAGGACGACGTTCGCCAGTATGTTGTGAGGAAGCCTCTGAACAAAGAAGGTAAGAAGTCAGTTTCACAGCTCCCTGGTTTCATGGGTTATCAGCAAGGAAGTGACCAGCCTACTGCAGTGAAGGAAGCGCACCGTAGTAGTAGATCCAGGAGCTGACTGTCCTAGACGGTATTTGAGCTTTGTCAGCTGCAGCTCAGAGAGAAGAAGTGAAGTTTCTTGGTTGTCCTCTTCCATCTCTTCCGTTCCACCTCCTGTGGCACAGTTGGATTTTAAACGTTTGATGGAACGTGGAGTAACGTCTACTAGTGGTTCTAAGAAAAATCCAAACCCCGTTGTTAGTAAAAGGTTGCATAGGAGGTGGGGTGTCTTTGAAATGCTTTTGTGAGACGGAGGAAACTTTAAGCAGTGCGTGGAAAAGATACCAAGGTTTTTTACTCCTTCCTTATGACAGTCTCCAGCTCACCTTTTCTTCTGAGGGCACCTTCTTACCTAGCACCTGTCTCTTGCAGTGTAAGATTTTAAGTTGGAGTTGATCTGCGTTTGATGGGGGAACGAGAGAGGATGTTTAGCGGAAAGGACACGTGAAAGCTTGCTGAGTAAAAGATTGCTGTTTTCAGCATCATAGGAACTATTCTGTCCGTTAAAGAATGTGGTCCTGGTAGACATCAGGCTGTTGCTTGTAGCTGCTGAAGTTGGGCGGGATTGACATAGCAGAGTCGTGACAGATGTGTGTGGTGTTGTGTTTTGTTTGCCTGTTACGGGCTACGTAGGCGCGGGTTTTTGCAGACACACGTGTCAGTCCGATGGGGAATTAGACTTTTAACAGCAAAAACGTAATGGCTTGTTCTGTAAGCTAGAGAATGAGTTTTCATGTTCTTTAAGTCTGGGGCAAATTACTTAAGGCAGGTCTGCTGAGAAGCTAGGAATTTTCACAGAAATGGGGGGAGGCGGGTGAATTACTTGCACTTGTTGCTGGTAACAAATGATGGGCATTAAGACTGTTTTGTTAATGGCTACATCTGACAGTAGTTGATAGCTTTTTACTGCACCATCTGTCAAGAGGTCGAACTGGACAAGTCACTAGAATAGATGGTGTACTTGGACAGTGTTACCACAACAGTAAATGGAACTTGAACTTGGATGAGGTCTCTTGAGAAGATAACTTGCTAATTCTGCTGATTCATCCTGCTCTTTTTAGGGAAGAAACCCAGAACAAAGGCTCCCAAGATCCAGCGACTTGTGACTCCCCGAGTCCTGCAGCACAAGCGCAGGCGTATTGCTCTGAAGAAGCAGCGCACTCAGAAGAACAAGGAGGAAGCGGCAGAATACGCAAAGCTCTTGGCCAAGAGAATGAAGGTGCGTTTGCCCTTAGCTCAGCAGCATGGCACATCTCGTGTCCCAGAATCCAGGGCTTTGGTAAACTTGGCCGTACGCTTAGAGCTGCTCTGTACCTAGCGTGTTTTGACTAGGAATGCCTGAATGTGAGCATGAATGAGCATGGCCAGTCACGTGTTTTTGTGAGCATTTCTATCAATTTTGCCAGCCCTGGAATGGTAGAAATTGCTCTCCTTCAGAGCAGCTTCTTTCACTGAGAGCTGATGTTGAAGAAAACAAGGAGTGGTTATTGCCTGTGAAGATAGATGAGTTTTGCAGCTGCAGTTTTAGTTCAGATGAAGTCTAGTTTAACTTGTGTGCCCAAGCATTTTGAGTGATTGTGTGGAGAAATGTGATCCGCAGTTGACCTGGATGGAAAGTAACTTGGCAGGAAGCTGTTTGTTTTGGATGAGTTTGCTCTTGCACCGGGACCAGCAGCGACTGACAGAGCGCTATTGTTGGAACGCTTTGCACAGCACCTGAGTGTTTCCACGACTTGCAGACAGAAGCAGGGTAGACAGACCTCTGGTGTGTTGTGAACTCCCTGTTGGTATTTTGACTAATTTTGGAGCACTGGTCTGTGGTGTTGAAAGGCATGGGTCTGCACGGGTTTGGGTGCTTGTAAAATTCCTCTGATCTGTGAAGAATGGAAACAGTCTTTTGCTGTATTGACTCAAAAGAATCTGTTCTTGCTGGTAGCTTCCTTTTGAGTTGCGTTTGCCTCGGTTTGTTCCTTTGTGGCTGTTTTGAAGTGCTTGATATGCAACATCCCAGGGCTCACTTTGTGCCTCTTTGTTTTTCAGGAAGCCAAGGAGAAACGCCAGGAGCAGATTGCAAAGAGGCGCCGACTTTCTTCATTGAGAGCATCTACATCTAAGTCTGAGTCAAGTCAGAAGTAAAGATGTACGTGATACTAAAAATGAACCTGTTTTGTGGTTAACTTTCAGGATGAGACTTTGTGGTGCACGCTGTTACTGGCCACCTCCTAAAGTAAATGCTAGTTTAGCCTAACTGCATCATGCAGATCAAACTGGAACCACAAACCTTGATCTTGATTCAGTTGTCTTTTGGGAACTTCCAAAGTGCGTTCGTGCCTTAGTGAGAAGTTCCAATTTACATTGACTCTGTGCATGCACATTCATGTTTCTGCAAGCAAGATCTACCTGTAACAGGAGGATCCCGTGTAATGGCTCAGGCAGTGCCTTTTCCCAGTTTAAACCTAGCTGGCAACCACCAAGCTCTGCTGCCGTTCACTCACTCCTCCCCACCTCGGCAGGATGGGGAGGAGGGTTGGGAGGAAAAGGTAAAGCTTTGTGGATTGGGATGAGGACAAAATTTAATAGAAGGGCACAAGGAGAAAACAAACGGCCGTAATGACAGCAAAGGCACACACAAAAACAAGCAATGGCAGCTCCCACCCATGGTGTGCTGAGTGTGACCTCAACATGCCTGCTTGTGGCATCTGGTGAAAGTTAACCCTATCCCCACCACACCAGGACAGCCCCCAGGAACTAAAGCTAATCTTCAGGAGCTGTGTGTAGAACTCACTTGGTACTCTGTTTACTTGAGGGGTTTTTTGTTTTGTTGGGTTTTTTTTACTTTCAAGTACAGGACAGCCTTTCCACATGGAGAATGATGTTGCTTCCTTTTGATGTGTAAGGTTGGTAAAATGTAAAGCCTTCAGCTGATTTTTTGGCAGAATTTTTTGTAAATAAGTCAGGCCCTGGAACAGGCGCCCCAGGGAATGGTCACAGCACCAAGCCTGCCGGAGCTGGAGAAGCACGGTGATACTCTTAGTCATACAGTTTAGTTAAGGGCAATGGGAACTCTGTTCTGAGTTAAGAATACATGTCAAGGGTTTGATGTCAACAGTGGTCTCTGGCTGACTAGGGTCGTTGCAGTTATTCGTGAAATGGCAGTCAAGATACAGCTCAGTTTTTGTTAAGATCGGTGCTTCTGTTTCCAGCATAAAAACCCCAGTACGTGAAGCTTTATCAGAACCTTGGAAGTTATGTAGCCTTTGAGTTGCTTCCTGCGTGTGTGCCTGGCGAGGCTCTTCAAATCGTGGCCCCACCTGACTTCCTAGAAGTAGCTTTTTAAATACACCAGGTATGGAATGTGGACTCTGGGAAATCAGAGTTGCAGAACAAACACACGGCTTGCCGGTAGGCACAGGGGGACCAAATTGCTGTCCTGGAGCTTCTCGTTTGTGTGAGGGTGAAGGGCTGCTGCTCTCTTGACAAGGACCTGCCAAAGCAGTTACTTCAGGCATCCATTTAAGCTGTCCCTTGCAGCAGAACTGTTTACGTGGAAGAAGAACAGACTGGTTTTGAATTGATGAATCACCTACATAATCAGAAAAGGCAAAGAGGGTTGGCAGTAGTAGTTAGGGGCTAAGAGTGCCGACAAGCTTTCATGACATTTAACAAGGGTACCGTTTTATCCAAGATGAAACTAGATGCACCGGTGTTTCGGGTTTTTCCACAGAGGCCGTGCTCAAGACCTACAGCTTCATTTTAAACAAGAGGTTCTTTTCTCTTAGTAGTGGAGGTAGCCCTACAGGGCCGGTTAAACCTGAGCTTCGGTAAAATCAAAAGTACACCTTTCACACAAATGCACTTTTAATGTTAGTCTCTCGGCTGCACAGATTGGTGGGGAGAAAAGGCGGATAAATCTCTGTGCCACCTGGTGTGCCTCACGCGAGATCCTTAACTTGCTTACCAAAAGCCAACACCTGCAGCACAACTGTTTACTGTAAAGAATATGTTATGCACGGGCACTGTCAAGCAAAGGGTGGGGGGGGGTCTCACCTTCAGGTACAAGAAGGAGCACTTGCTGAATTCACAGTGCTGAGGACCCTTGTGGTCATCTGCAGCAGAGAAGTGTGTGTGGCTCATCTCACACTGCCCGCCTCCTCTTTTGGATCCTACACGGTGCCCTTAAGGGGCACTTAACTCTGGTCAGGATCACCAGGCACTGAGACTGGTGTCCTGTAAGAGGCCAGGCTTTGAACAAGGCCGTCCTGCTGCTAGCAAGTCTCTCTCCAAAGCAGCACAACGAGTACCCAGTTGTATTGATGGGTAAGAAAAGGGGGTGCTTGTTCTTGCCGGACACTCAGAACATGTGACCTGCTCAGAGTCAAGTACAGAGCCTAATCGTCAAGAACAGAAACCCCTTTCCTGCACTGCTTCTCATCACTTTTCCTCGAATCTTCCTTTGTGGTTGCTCTGCTATTTCCGTCTCTAGGCCTGGGTTTTTAAGTGCAAATCAGACATGTGACTTACTTAGAATTGTAGAATCACAGAACAGCTGTGTTGGAAGGGTTCTTGATCATACAGTCACAGAGTGGTAGGGGCTGGAAGGGACCTTTAGATATCGTCTAGTCCAACCCCCCTGCCAGCGAGAAGCGCTGTGCGGCGACTGTCCCATGGTCCAACACACAGCTCGCGGTAGCAGCCGGGGCTGCACGGCCCGTCCTGTCGCTGTTTGGGAAGCACGCTCAGGCGGAGTTACTCAGGCATTGCCGACAAACATCAGCTCTAGGTCCACCCTGAACCAACGCGAGCAGCGTACTCATGGCTTTCCCGCATTGACGCTGTCGGTTCTGTGATGGATGCTGCAGCCCCCTCAGTCTCTCCCTGCGACTGCTGCTTGTCCTTAAATCAAACAGCACTTTCCTATTGTATGAGGAGGAAGTGGATGAGAGCTGCCCCACAGTCATAGACCCTGGTACTCCTGGGGAATGTCAACCACCCTGATATTTGCTGCCAAAGCCACACAGCCAAACACACTCAGTCCACGATGTTACTACAGAATGCTGATAACTTCCTCTCACAGGTGGTTGAGGAATGAACAGGAACAGCTGTGCTGCTGGACCTGGTGTTGACAAAGAGTCTAGTAAGGGTTGTGAAGGTTGGAGGCAACCTCAGCTGCAGCGACCATGAGATGATACAATTCAACCACCTGTGTAGAAGACACGGGACACAAATCAGGACCATGACCCTGGATTTCAGGCAAGCCGACTTTGGCCTCTTCCCCAAGGTGCTTGGATGGATCTCATGGGATAAGTTCCTAGAAAGTGGAAGTACCCAAGAGAGCTGGTAAATCTTCAAGTACCACTTCCTCCAAGCCCAGGATCAGTGTGTCCCAATATATGGGAAAGCAGGAAAAGGAGGCCTCCATGGATGAGCAAGGATCTGCTGGGACAACTCAGATGGCAGAAAGCAGCCATCTGTGAGAGGTGGAAACAGGCGCTGGCTTCTTGGGAAGAGTATAGGGACACTGCCAGAGCATTCAGGGGTGCAGCCTGAATTACTAACAGGAAAGTAAAGGAAAATAAGGGTTTTTTCAGGTACATCAGAAGCAAAAGGGAGACGAGGAGGAATGTGGGTCTACTGCTGGGTGCCCTGGTGACAGACGATGCAGAGAAAGCCAAACTACTGAATGTCTTCTTTACTTCAGTTTTTAGAGCCAAGGCCAGTTCACAGGAAGCCCAGTCCAGCAAGGATAATAGGATGGCCTGGACAGCAAAGGACTTGCCCTGGGTGGAAGAGGTTAAAGACTTGTTGGCCAAGCTTAAGGCTCATAAGTCAATGTGTCCAGATGGGATGCATCCTAGAGTGCTGAGGGAGCTGGCTGATGTGGTTGCCAAGCTGCTCTCCATTTTTTAACAATCACGGAGGACAGACGAGGTGCCTGAGGACTGGAGAAAGGCCAGTGTCACTCCAGTCTTCAAAAAGGGCAGGACACAGGTGGGTGCACTTCCTGTGTGACCCGATCTAGGTGGACCTGCTTGGGAGGGGGGTTGGACTAGACGATATCTAAAGGTCCCTTCCAGCCCCTACCACTCTGTGACTGTATGATCAAGAACCCTTCCAACACAGCTGTTCTGTGATTCTACAATTCTAAGTAAGTCACATGTCTGATTTGCACTTAAAAACCCAGGCCTAGAGACGGAAATAGCAGAGCAACCACAAAGGAAGATTCGAGGAAAAGTGATGAGAAGCAGTGCAGGAAAGGGGTTTCTGTTCTTGACGATTAGGCTCTGTACTTGACTCTGAGCAGGTCACATGTTCTGAGTGTCCGGCAAGAACAAGCACCCCCTTTTCTTACCCATCAATACAACTGGGTACTCGTTGTGCTGCTTTGGAGAGAGACTTGCTAGCAGCAGGACGGCCTTGTTCAAAGCCTGGCCTCTTACAGGACACCAGTCTCAGTGCCTGGTGATCCTGACCAGAGTTAAGTGCCCCTTAAGGGCACCGTGTAGGATCCAAAAGAGGAGGCGGGCAGTGTGAGATGAGCCACACACACTTCTCTGCTGCAGATGACCACAAGGGTCCTCAGCACTGTGAATTCAGCAAGTGCTCCTTCTTGTACCTGAAGGTGAGACCCCCCCCCACCCTTTGCTTGACAGTGCCCGTGCATAACATATTCTTTACAGTAAACAGTTGTGCTGCAGGTGTTGGCTTTTGGTAAGCAAGTTAAGGATCTCGCGTGAGGCACACCAGGTGGCACAGAGATTTATCCGCCTTTTCTCCCCACCAATCTGTGCAGCCGAGAGACTAACATTAAAAGTGCATTTGTGTGAAAGGTGTACTTTTGATTTTACCGAAGCTCAGGTTTAACCGGCCCTGTAGGGCTACCTCCACTACTAAGAGAAAAGAACCTCTTGTTTAAAATGAAGCTGTAGGTCTTGAGCACGGCCTCTGTGGAAAAACCCGAAACACCGGTGCATCTAGTTTCATCTTGGATAAAACGGTACCCTTGTTAAATGTCATGAAAGCTTGTCGGCACTCTTAGCCCCTAACTACTACTGCCAACCCTCTTTGCCTTTTCTGATTATGTAGGTGATTCATCAATTCAAAACCAGTCTGTTCTTCTTCCACGTAAACAGTTCTGCTGCAAGGGACAGCTTAAATGGATGCCTGAAGTAACTGCTTTGGCAGGTCCTTGTCAAGAGAGCAGCAGCCCTTCACCCTCACACAAACGAGAAGCTCCAGGACAGCAATTTGGTCCCCCTGTGCCTACCGGCAAGCCGTGTGTTTGTTCTGCAACTCTGATTTCCCAGAGTCCACATTCCATACCTGGTGTATTTAAAAAGCTACTTCTAGGAAGTCAGGTGGGGCCACGATTTGAAGAGCCTCGCCAGGCACACACGCAGGAAGCAACTCAAAGGCTACATAACTTCCAAGGTTCTGATAAAGCTTCACGTACTGGGGTTTTTATGCTGGAAACAGAAGCACCGATCTTAACAAAAACTGAGCTGTATCTTGACTGCCATTTCACGAATAACTGCAACGACCCTAGTCAGCCAGAGACCACTGTTGACATCAAACCCTTGACATGTATTCTTAACTCAGAACAGAGTTCCCATTGCCCTTAACTAAACTGTATGACTAAGAGTATCACCGTGCTTCTCCAGCTCCGGCAGGCTTGGTGCTGTGACCATTCCCTGGGGCGCCTGTTCCAGGGCCTGACTTATTTACAAAAAATTCTGCCAAAAAATCAGCTGAAGGCTTTACATTTTACCAACCTTACACATCAAAAGGAAGCAACATCATTCTCCATGTGGAAAGGCTGTCCTGTACTTGAAAGTAAAAAAAACCCAACAAAACAAAAAACCCCTCAAGTAAACAGAGTACCAAGTGAGTTCTACACACAGCTCCTGAAGATTAGCTTTAGTTCCTGGGGGCTGTCCTGGTGTGGTGGGGATAGGGTTAACTTTCACCAGATGCCACAAGCAGGCATGTTGAGGTCACACTCAGCACACCATGGGTGGGAGCTGCCATTGCTTGTTTTTGTGTGTGCCTTTGCTGTCATTACGGCCGTTTGTTTTCTCCTTGTGCCCTTCTATTAAATTTTGTCCTCATCCCAATCCACAAAGCTTTACCTTTTCCTCCCAACCCTCCTCCCCATCCTGCCGAGGTGGGGAGGAGTGAGTGAACGGCAGCAGAGCTTGGTGGTTGCCAGCTAGGTTTAAACTGGGAAAAGGCACTGCCTGAGCCATTACACGGGATCCTCCTGTTACAGGTAGATCTTGCTTGCAGAAACATGAATGTGCATGCACAGAGTCAATGTAAATTGGAACTTCTCACTAAGGCACGAACGCACTTTGGAAGTTCCCAAAAGACAACTGAATCAAGACCAAGGTTTGTGGTTCCAGTTTGATCTGCATGATGCAGTTAGGCTAAACTAGCATTTACTTTAGGAGGTGGCCAGTAACAGCGTGCACCACAAAGTCTCATCCTGAAAGTTAACCACAAAACAGGTTCATTTTTAGTATCACGTACATCTTTACTTCTGACTTGACTCAGACTTAGATGTAGATGCTCTCAATGAAGAAAGTCGGCGCCTCTTTGCAATCTGCTCCTGGCGTTTCTCCTTGGCTTCCTGAAAAACAAAGAGGCACAAAGTGAGCCCTGGGATGTTGCATATCAAGCACTTCAAAACAGCCACAAAGGAACAAACCGAGGCAAACGCAACTCAAAAGGAAGCTACCAGCAAGAACAGATTCTTTTGAGTCAATACAGCAAAAGACTGTTTCCATTCTTCACAGATCAGAGGAATTTTACAAGCACCCAAACCCGTGCAGACCCATGCCTTTCAACACCACAGACCAGTGCTCCAAAATTAGTCAAAATACCAACAGGGAGTTCACAACACACCAGAGGTCTGTCTACCCTGCTTCTGTCTGCAAGTCGTGGAAACACTCAGGTGCTGTGCAAAGCGTTCCAACAATAGCGCTCTGTCAGTCGCTGCTGGTCCCGGTGCAAGAGCAAACTCATCCAAAACAAACAGCTTCCTGCCAAGTTACTTTCCATCCAGGTCAACTGCGGATCACATTTCTCCACACAATCACTCAAAATGCTTGGGCACACAAGTTAAACTAGACTTCATCTGAACTAAAACTGCAGCTGCAAAACTCATCTATCTTCACAGGCAATAACCACTCCTTGTTTTCTTCAACATCAGCTCTCAGTGAAAGAAGCTGCTCTGAAGGAGAGCAATTTCTACCATTCCAGGGCTGGCAAAATTGATAGAAATGCTCACAAAAACACGTGACTGGCCATGCTCATTCATGCTCACATTCAGGCATTCCTAGTCAAAACACGCTAGGTACAGAGCAGCTCTAAGCGTACGGCCAAGTTTACCAAAGCCCTGGATTCTGGGACACGAGATGTGCCATGCTGCTGAGCTAAGGGCAAACGCACCTTCATTCTCTTGGCCAAGAGCTTTGCGTATTCTGCCGCTTCCTCCTTGTTCTTCTGAGTGCGCTGCTTCTTCAGAGCAATACGCCTGCGCTTGTGCTGCAGGACTCGGGGAGTCACAAGTCGCTGGATCTTGGGAGCCTTTGTTCTGGGTTTCTTCCCTAAAAAGAGCAGGATGAATCAGCAGAATTAGCAAGTTATCTTCTCAAGAGACCTCATCCAAGTTCAAGTTCCATTTACTGTTGTGGTAACACTGTCCAAGTACACCATCTATTCTAGTGACTTGTCCAGTTCGACCTCTTGACAGATGGTGCAGTAAAAAGCTATCAACTACTGTCAGATGTAGCCATTAACAAAACAGTCTTAATGCCCATCATTTGTTACCAGCAACAAGTGCAAGTAATTCACCCGCCTCCCCCCATTTCTGTGAAAATTCCTAGCTTCTCAGCAGACCTGCCTTAAGTAATTTGCCCCAGACTTAAAGAACATGAAAACTCATTCTCTAGCTTACAGAACAAGCCATTACGTTTTTGCTGTTAAAAGTCTAATTCCCCATCGGACTGACACGTGTGTCTGCAAAAACCCGCGCCTACGTAGCCCGTAACAGGCAAACAAAACACAACACCACACACATCTGTCACGACTCTGCTATGTCAATCCCGCCCAACTTCAGCAGCTACAAGCAACAGCCTGATGTCTACCAGGACCACATTCTTTAACGGACAGAATAGTTCCTATGATGCTGAAAACAGCAATCTTTTACTCAGCAAGCTTTCACGTGTCCTTTCCGCTAAACATCCTCTCTCGTTCCCCCATCAAACGCAGATCAACTCCAACTTAAAATCTTACACTGCAAGAGACAGGTGCTAGGTAAGAAGGTGCCCTCAGAAGAAAAGGTGAGCTGGAGACTGTCATAAGGAAGGAGTAAAAAACCTTGGTATCTTTTCCACGCACTGCTTAAAGTTTCCTCCGTCTCACAAAAGCATTTCAAAGACACCCCACCTCCTATGCAACCTTTTACTAACAACGGGGTTTGGATTTTTCTTAGAACCACTAGTAGACGTTACTCCACGTTCCATCAAACGTTTAAAATCCAACTGTGCCACAGGAGGTGGAACGGGAAGAGATGGAAGAGGACAACCAAGAAACTTCACTTCTTCTCTCTGAGCTGCAGCTGACAAAGCTCAAATACCGTCTAGGACAGTCAGCTCCTGGATCTACTACTACGGTGCGCTTCCTTCACTGCAGTAGGCTGGTCACTTCCTTGCTGATAACCCATGAAACCAGGGAGCTGTGAAACTGACTTCTTACCTTCTTTGTTCAGAGGCTTCCTCACAACATACTGGCGAACGTCGTCCTCCTTGGACAGGTTGAAGAGCTTGCGGATTCTGCTAGCTCTCTTGGGACCAAGGCGACGGGGCACAGTTGTGTCTGTCAGCCCAGGAATATCCTTCTCACCTGCAAAAGTGTAAGTGGAAACGTGCCCATTAGTCCCGCATCTGCTGAACCCCTGCTTTATTTCCTGAATTTTGTCTGTAAGTTTGGAACGCGTGAAAATTCAAGGTAACGCTAGAGAGCCTCTGGGCTTTACCAGCTAGTGCCAGCCCTAGCTCCATTTTGCTCACTTCACATCACCAGGCTGCTCTGCCCACTGCCCGCTTCATCCAGACTCTTACCCTTTTTCACTATGACCAAGTTGAGAACACTCAAGTTGGCATCGACAATGCAGCCCCGAACGGACTTGCGCTTCCTCTCTCCCGTCCTCCTGGGGCGATAGCAGGAGTGGCCCTTGCTGAGGAGGAGGCGGACGCGGCCGTGGGTCAGGACACCCTGCTTCATGGGGAAGCCTTGTTTGTCATTGCCACCGCTGATCCGGACAACGTAGCCCTACAACGGCACAGAAACACACCTCTTCCGTAACACAAGTCAAAAATTAAAACTCCTACCCGCTCAAAATCTTGCTTCAGCTACACCAGACTGAGTTTTGTCCACCCTTGCTTTTCTTCAATCCTAAGCCTGTTACCATCAACACGTCAGGACGAGATTTATTGCCTTCCTCACGGCATCAGCAGCGGAAAAGGTCAACTTACCCAAATTCAGACGGACTGAGTATTAACACTCAACTATTCCAAGGCCATCCACCAGGCTCAATGTGCTTCGTCCCCTACCCTAGCAGCAGTTTAAATGCAATGAAGGCAATGTTGAACCTGTTTGCTACAGAAAGGATCAGCAGTTTTATAGTACAGATTTAGGTTGTCCTGAAGACGAAGACAGCACTGACAGGAAGAACAAAAATACCACCGCACAGAGCAACAAGGAAGCCTAAACACCAGGCTTAAAAAAATCAAACCAAACAGAAAGCGCTCTGCTAACTCAAAAGGGCAGAACAGGCTAGTCTAATCACTCGCTTCAGTACATGCAGCCAGGGAAGCTTTTCACACACCTGCAAAACGCACACCACGCACGCAATCCTCGTGCGACACCGGAGAACACCTGCAGTTTAAGCTCCCCAAGTGTAGCTCTGACACGCCCTTCTGGCCCTCTTACCTTCCACTCCTCTCCCAGAGAATCAGCCGCGACCTCCGTGGCCATCCGTTTCTCGTAGAATGTTCTGAGCTTGCGCTCATCATCAACTTCAATGAGCTTCTGGCAGCCAGTGGCTGGGAAAGAGATGTTCAACTAAAAAAAAAAAAAGAAAGAAAAAAAACCAGCACTGTTTTAAACTTCTTATGGTGCACTTTAACGGACCGTCAGCATTTATCTGCTGGCTTCGTCTCAGCTTTTCAAAGCTGAAATTCCCAGCCGTTTATGTGAACGTGTATGTGCCACAACTTGCCTCTGCCACGACGCTCAGAGCGCTGGCCAGGCCGGCAGTCAGTTGCACAGAAACCTGCCTTTACCATAGCTAGAACCTGACCACCTTCGAACAGGCTGGGACCGAGCACGTTAAGGTGAGGGCGGCAGAAGCCTGTTCCCTCTTCTGCTGCAAACCCTTCGCAGTACACAAGGTCTTAAGACCCTGCACCGAGGACACTAAAGCAAGCGACGCTCGCCGCTGGTAACGACTCGTACTTCGTGGGGGGGCTGGTCGAAACCCTCGGCGTCGGGGCCGCTTTCCAGCACCTCCCCCTCGAGTGACGACCCGAGAGCGGCACGGGGCCAGCTCTGGCACAAGCGAGGCCTCCCTACCAGGCCCGGTACGGACAGCGCGGGCCTCGCGCTCGCAAAAGGTCTCCGGAGCTCAGGGACGGTCGCTTCCGGAACCCTGACTCCCCCGGCCGCCATCGCGCCCTGCCAACAATCCGCTCGCATCCGCGTCGCTAAGGGGCCCCAGCCCCGCCATCAGGGACCATCGGCCCCCGCCAGCGGCTCCGCACGAAGCGCCGGAGCCATCTGTCGCGGGGGACCGCGAATGCTCCCTGCGGCCGCGGCGGCCGCCCGCGCGTATTCACCTTCATCTTCGCCGCGCCGCTGCAAGAAAAGGCCGCACTTCCGCCCGCAGCCCTCACATACACGCTGCAGTTCTCGCGAGAGCCGCACCGCCCGTGGCCCGCGTGACCGTGGCCGCCCAATGGCGACCGAGGCTTCGCCAGGCGCGGGGCGGGGCTTGGCTGCCGGCGGCGGCTCGCCGCGGGGCCTGGGGAGCGGCGCGGGACGGCTGCCGACAGAGCCGTGCGGAACAGGGCGGCGTCCAGCAGGTCTCAGTGTTTTTTGACGGATGGAGATTCCACAGCCTTCCAGCAGCCTGTTCCCATGTTTCACCACACTCACGGCTGAAACACTTAAGTAGACCTTCCTGTAGTTCAAGTTTATGCCCATGGCCTCTTCTGGCACACCACCGTGACAGTCCATCTTGTCTACTCCCCACCCACACCATCAGCTATTAGACGCTACTTAGAGCTTCTTCCTCCCTGCAAGCTCTGTCCAGGCTGAACAGTTGCAGTTCCATCAGCCTCCTCTTGTGTAACAGATGCTCCAAGCTCTTCAAGAGCTTGTGGCCCTTCACTGAAGTCCTTCCTGGATGTCCAAGTCTCTCATTCTGGCCCTTCCAGCTTTGGACATTGCACCTGGACACGTCTCACCTTCCAGGACAGATCACTTGCCTCCACCTAAAGGCAGTGGTCTTGCCCGGTTAAGTCCAGGACCCTCTACTTGCTTTGCTATGAGGTTGCTCTGCTGGCTCATGGTCAGGTTGGTGTCCAGCTGGAATTCCAGGCTTTTTGTATCCATCTACTCACTAGCCCCTCTGCCCCCATCCTGCACTGGTGCATGTAGTTATTTTTACCCTAAGGCAAGACCTTTCTCTTCCTTCTTGGACCTCATCAGACCTTATAGGAGCTTGGCTAGTTAGTGACTCTTCCTATTCTCCTTTTGCTAGACAGGAGAAGTTTATCTCTACAGAGCTGTGAAGAATTCCTCCCTCCAGCTTCAAACCCAAATTGTGTATTCATGCATCTTTAGGGATTCCTCAAATGCAAGCACTTCCTCTTCCCCTGCCCCAACTGTTCCTGCTCTTTCAAACTATTCAGAAGTCATTGAGGTACTATGAAACAATTCCTCAATGAGTCAGTCAAAAGTCTCCGCTTTTGGCAAACCAGAGGCTGAATCTGCATTTAGGGTTAAACGCTGTCAGGCAGGCAAGTTCCAAGGAAAAAAAGAAAAAGGTGAACCCTTGAGATTGTTACACAGGATGCATACATATTTTATTTGGGGAAATGCATTTAAAATTGTTTCTTAGTCTAGGATATCGATCTAGAATATGCAGAGTGTCCTTTTAAGGTCAGGAAACTTGTCAAATGTACAAAAAGGTTACAGAGAAACACTTGTTAATCCAAGCGCAGTAAATGGATGCCATTTTCTACAGTTCAAAACAGTCTCTAAACTAGTGCAAATTTTATTGCACTAAAGAAAACCTCCCAGCTCACTCAATAAATTCATAATTTATTCACACTACAACCTTTCATCCTTATTACAATAATTTTAAGCTCCGAAAAGGAGTTTAATGTGCTTCTAGAAACAGGAAACAATCCCTTTTATTTGCACCATTGATTGATGCAGACTGAAAGAACACAAAAACCCATCCATTTCTCTCCTTGTACATATCACAATATACAACATAGTAGAATACAGAACTGGAGTCTGAGTCAACCATTCAATTTCAGAAAGGTCCATAGTGAAAAGCCAATTTACAGAAGGCACCTTAAGGTTTTTATTAGTTGAAAGAAGAAAAATAGAACAACCCACCCAAAACCCACCTTTGCTGAAAATGTACAGTTGTGTGAATAAGACAACTTGCTTACCATTTAATGAAATAAAGTTACGTGCACTGAGATAATTATTGGATTAAGAGTCTTTAAAAGAGACATTTTAACATTTTGTTTTAAAAATATAATTTCTATGATCTAATTTAATATATATTTTGAAAATATCCCCTATGTTGTAGTTATTCAAAGAAAGCAGTAAATTCAATGAAAGGTATATTGTTCTAGCTGCAGCAATAAAAAAAGCCATCAATTCACAGTTACAATGTAATAAAATTACTCATTTACAAGTGCAATGTAGCACGAGCTTAACCAATGTGAAACTCCACTAGGGACAAGACTACCTTACTTGCGAAACGAATGTAGCTGAAGACACATATACTAAATAAAATCTTTTCCATGAAAATTGTATTGGCGAAACTGGAGTTATGTAAGACGAGATATAACTGTAACATCCAGGTGCTTCTAGTAACATGTCAAAGCTGATACCTACTACTGTGCCAATACTGCAGCCACATCACTCTCCTATCTATACCTACGGGGTTTTGAAAGTTGCTATGTCGTGGTAATATGCCAGAATATATCATAATTCATAAAGAAAACCTTTGTCACTAAAGAATCCCGATTTTAAGCCTTTAAGACCCCATTTGTTGTTATAATTGTAAAAAGCCAGCCACTTTGACATGAGCACACAAACTATCTGTAACCGTTTTATAGCTGGGTGAAAGGTGCAAGACAGCATCTCCTCAGCACAACTGACTGCAGTTCACCATCCTTAGGGCAGCAATGAAAGGAAGGCTCTCTGGGATAATTGTTATTCCAACACAAACTTTCTAAGTTCTTGGGCTTACTTGAAATTCACTAACAGTTTACATCCACATATGTCATCAGTTTGGTTTACAACCTCTTTCTGTGCACACACATCAGGTTTTGATGTTAACACTGATCTGCAACTAGTTTACATGTGAGAATTACAAAATACACAAGGAAGAGCCATCTTCTCCTGAACACTGTCTGTTGAGCTACCAGAAAGAGTATTTGGAGGCAAGAGTTTTGCCAGTGAGTGAAATGCTGCTTTTTTTTTTTTCCTGCTTACACTGAGACAAAACAGGCCCAAGGTCAAGCTTACTCACAACGCTTTGTCCAGTTCATTCATGCATTACAGATTCAGATAAATTTGGATTACTAGGAGTGGGAGTGTCAAACAAATTAGAAGCATTTGTAACTAACTATGTCTGTCCTGTGTAGCCCAAGAAATCCTTGCTGTTAGTAACTTTCAGAGTTACGCCCTTAGTGCGCTCATTAAAAGAAACACTGATGAAGACTCTTCCCTGATCATTTTTGGCCAGATTTTGAAAGAGGCTGCCCCTTTTCTTAAGCACACTCACAGCTCTTTCAGCGTTCAAATTAAGGATGCCTACATCTCAGAAAGTTTGTGTAGGAAAACCTGCAGACTCTACTTGGAGGAGCAGGAGACCTAAAAATCAGAGGAAGAAGAGGAAGTGCTATCACATGTTTGAAAGGAGAGAAAGCAAGTAGGAAAAAAACCATTCTGTTCTTAAAAGTTCACAAAACTGAAATTAATTTTTTTCCCCCTTCAAAAAAAAGCACCTCCTTAGATGGAAATGTAATAAACAAACTGTTCTCGAAGCTCTCCCTTTTATTTGAACTATAGATTTCATCCAAGAACCAAATGATCAGTCAGCTGTTTAAAACCTAAACACTTGTTACTCTATATTAAAGATTTCATTTCAATAGGCAGATGCAAGATTTAAAGTCATTACATGCAGGACTTCTGCCACTCTGAAATCAGGTATATAAAATAGGAAGACATCTGTAGTGTACAGAGATGCCAATATGCAGAGGCAAATCAAATCAAGTTCAATCCTGCAAATGTCCTTTCCCCCGTCAAGCTTTAGGAGTTTTTCTGTTTTGTGTATACACCTGGGGAAAGTCTAACATTTAGCACTGAATACTGTGACACAATCTCCTCTGCTGTTTCCACAGCACTACCACCTGATTAACCTAGTTTCAGCAACAGATGAGAAGGCTGTTGTGAAATGAAGGTGAACTGCTTACAGAATTTAGTTGATAATAATATTAGTTTACAGGGTTTTTTAAAAACAATTTGGATGCCACTAATTATGTAAAATATCATTAACTGGACAGATCTTCGCAATTTCATAAGCTGAGACAATTTAAAGACAACTAAAACTTGATTCCTTGCATGCAAGGAATTCCTTGATGCAAGTTGCATCGTGTAAGCAGATGGGTTGTCTATTTAGCACTCAAAAATTGTACAGCTTTATGTTTAAGATCAGTGCAGAACTACATAGAAAAAATTGCCACTTTTGATTTGTGGAAGTATTAAGTTGTTTGGACGAACACTTCTGAGAGATCTTTACATTAAAGGGATAGATTTGCACATGTCAATTATGTAACAGGAGAAGAGAGGAAAGTACAAAGAATCAAGGTCTATTCTTCCATTGTGATGTAGGTCAGATATTTGCAAGCAACGATGCATAAACCAAAAGAATAAAGAATGAAAAATAAGTCAGTGTATGCTTTCTTTGCTTTTAATTGTTGAACAAGCACAATATTTTAATCAGGAGAAAATCTGTCCAGGCAATATCCCCATATTAACTTAGGATCAGCACTTTTAGACAAAATACAAGGAATCAGTCTATGATGCATATGCGTCTTGTCACAAATAATGCAAATCCTTTGTTTTAGCCTCATGAAAAAACAAAATTTGACTTTGTTGTTTCATGTAGAAGCTGTTCCAGACAGATCTTCATCCCTTATAATTTTCAAGAATGAAAATTTTTACGAGATAAGTATGAAGTAAATACATTCATACTCAAATGTGATTATAGTTTTAACTATGCTCTTTTAACATGCTACAAGTCCTACTTTTTTTTTCCCTCTAGGAATAATTCCATCAGAAAAGTCATTTCGTTTTGGCAAAATAAACCATCTTATATTCCTCAAGTAACAGAAAATCTCGACCAGCATCCAAGCTCTTCTCACCAAGACTACAACTACTGCAGTCGATCAGATTTGTGAGGTGAGGAAGTGTCTGATCTACCAGAAGCAATCCAAAAGATGGACTCATCTTTTTGGATCATACACTCAAGCACTTCATTTGTGCTAATACACACCTTGAAGACCACATGTATAAATACACATTAATTGAAATATTGAATTTGGACTATCAGTGCATAATAATTAACCCACAGGCTAGTGTGAAACCATGGAAGAGAGTGATAAAGAATTCAAGGAAAAGACACTTTTTAAGCATACGTGCATACAGCATAAAGCATATTTTTTTCAGTGAGTATCTGTTTGGCAAACCTTGTACATATCCTAATGCTATTTAAGCTTCCTATTTAATTTTTAGAAAGCCATCCATTTCTGAGTTGCTGGGTGTATAAGCCTACCTTTTTTTTTTTTTTTCGAAAAAGCAGCAGTATGTTCACAGGACCTTTAATTTGTCAGCTAGAGAATGTGCGAAAACTGACTGTATCTTTCCTTTTCTTACAACTATAGACATGCAATATGAAAAGGTCAGCCAAAGATAATTTAGAATAGTGGTTGGGACAAGCTCAGGAGAAGGGTAGTGATTCTAGGTACTGTAATCTGACAAAAGCAAGTGCATTGCAACTTCCAATTCAAGGATTCAAATATTTACATCCATAAATACATACTGCACACCAATAAAAAGATCCCTGTTTAAGTAAAGGTCATTTTAATGAAGTAGTGAAGAATCTATGTATCTTGTAGCAGGAAAAGTGTTTCATCAAAATACAGTAATATTGGTGGCCCTTAAGAAAGTATTCATTAAAAGCTGTCTGCTTAGTCATCACGTTTTTTAACTGCATATTGTGGGGACACGATTTGAGGAAGGAGGAGTATAAAGAAAGAAAAAAAGCAGATCAGTCACTGAAACTAATTCACTCTATTAATATAGTTTTAAAACATTTTCATGTCCTTTACCACTATGTTTCATGAGATGAAAGACAATATGTTGTAGCTCAATTAAATTGATTTGACAAAATTGCTCGGTTATCACCTTCTGGGATTCAAAGTGTACATATCGCGACGCTCCTGGTTCATTCACTTCTACTTTTGCGTCACTGAAGCTTGGTGCATGTCTTTCTCATTTTATATTAAGGGTGCTCCAAAGCACTTTCTACAACACTCAACTCTGCTGCTTGGTGGAGCATCTATTTTTTGCATCTTTTCAAGAACATCCTTCGGTAGCTTTTTATGTGCAAGTCTGTATTCACTGTCAAAGACCTCTGAAATAGAAAAAACACAGTTCAAGTTATTTAAGAAACCATGTACGATGCAAATGACTGTTCCCCCAAAAAATACTACAGTGATTTTTTTAATATAATAACAAAATAATTAACTAGGTGTTGATTTTGATATTTTTCAAAATGCATCCTTTCAGAGAACTTGAAAAGTATCCCACACTGTAGCATCACAATCCAGCACAATGGCTATCCACTACTTCTGTCACAGTTCAGTTTGCCTGTTCCCTGCCACATCCCATAAGGCAGTCTTTTTGCTTGCATAGCACCAAACAGAAGTCAGGCCCGAGATGAGGAAGGGGTGGGCAATCAGGTGGCTAGATGACACAGGTCTAACATGTGGGTTAGCAAAAGGTGGACAAGACTGGGAACAAGTTTTAATTCATTGGAAATTAAAACTTCACGCCAATAATTGATTACTGGTTTCAAACCAAGTTGAAATTAATGTCCCTATCTGAATTCAATTTTCATAAAAGCAACATCTACTTAAAAAGTGATATGACACTACTTTTCACTAGAACACTTTTAAGTAACTGAAAAGTTACTTAAAAACTCATGGATGAAAGTTGATTTTATACACTAGTTTTCATGTGAAGTATTCACACATTTCACACACAGGCACTGTTAATTTCATGGTATTTCTCAACTTACCAATGTCAATGTTCTCTCTTCCAAGAGACACCAGAGATAGGAAAAGAATTTCTCTGTAAAAACTCCTAGGAAATATTTTGAAGGATAAGTCAATGAAAGCACCAAGTGTCCTACATTTAGAAAGCCAATGTTGAAGACAGTAATCTTCTGCTATGATATTTCTGGAACTATTCTGTTTGTCTTGCTTGTGATGAAAGTGACCATTCTACACAACTGCTAGCTTAAGGTTTTCTCATGCCTGAATATTTTTCCTTAATGTATGAAATTAGATTATAGCCAAATTACAGCACTTATATTTTCTGTGCAAAATCCCTCTGTTGAATGTGCTATAAAAACTCCAGAAAACCATGAAATACAAAATCAAGCACCACTTACTTATTAACACTAGCACGTTTATTTCATGTTGCCATACTTTGTTTTTATTCCAGAATGTCACAATCTCTCTCAGAGTTGGACATCACTAAACAATTGTTTTGGGTTTGTTTGTTTTTTTTTTTCCCCGTATGGAACTCTTAAAGATTATTCTCTACGCAGATTAGCTCTTGCCTCTTTTTAGTAACTTCAAACCACAGAAGCAAAGGTGACTTAGCATGACAGACTTCAAACACATCTTATATCTGCTACAATTTACTTCAGAGGCTGTGCTTTTGAACAAAGCCCTCCCTGAACTATAGGGCAGATGGTAAAATGTACCCTTTGTTTGTGGATCATGCTGTATCTGCTCCAGGCTAGTGGAATTTCAACAGGTACAACTAGGTAGTTTGGAGAGTATTTCAGACACTGCGATAGGATGCTGCAGACCTGAATTTATCAATTTGTTAGACCTGGAGCAACACCCAACTCTGTACAGTCAATATCTGTACTGTTAATTTGTAAAACGTCCATTTTTATTAAAGAATTACATTTATCTATTTGAATTGGATTAACTACTCCAGAATGTCTGTTTGGCATAAATATACATGTCCCCATGGACATAAATATACAGAGTGTTTGGTAGACATAAATGAAACTGAATATTCCCAAGAAGTCCTTATGGAATTAAAACTATGAAGTCTATATGGCTTGACCTTGTTTAACTCTGAGTGGGGAGAAAGTAAGAGACTACTCCTTTACCTTTGCCGTTTCACATCTGGCTTAACATTCTGTAGGAGAAGACTGATTGGTTTAATGACGTTATTGTGTTGAATACTTAGTTTGATGTTCTCTAACAAAGCATTTGTTGTCTGCTGATCTTCTGCCACTGTGGAGTGTCTCTTTTCAGAAGAATCTGGGAAATGTAACAGTACAGAATATTAAAACAGTAAAGATTTTTTATTCCTCAGTAAGCAGAAGGTATTTCACAAAGTGAGATATAGATGTACAGAGCCTCCACTCAATATAAAGAATTTTGTTAAAATGGAAAGGCTTTTTCTGCTTATAATCTTTACTCCTCCGTGTATGTAACATGATACATTACGTACTCATGCAAGACCATGAGCTCCCATGCAACAGAGAAATATTAAGAGATTGAAGAGTATCCAGAATCCAACATTGCCTGTGATGGTTTATTAGCCCAGATTTATTGCTGTACTTGAGTTTCAAAAACTCAGTTCACTCCAAGAAAGTTATTTTTACCCAAAAGAAAACATATAAAGCTAAAGAAAACACTGACACATTTCATATCAAAGACACTTTTTTTTTATCAAAGCCTTTCTTAAGAGCATCCTACAATTCACTGAAAACTTTGGTCTACATTTTGAAATAGATAACGCAGTTGCATAATAATACAACAGATAATGCACAGGAAAGAAAATGATCAAGACATTTATTATCTTTATTTGTTGCTTACATTGCCACTTCCAGAATAACACTGAACTATTATGCTTTGGAAAACAGTGACCCATGAATGAATAATAAGTGTTTTTACTGGCAAAAAAATATGGCTACAGATTCAGCACCAAGCATGTGGTGTGTACATGAACTACTGACCAAGCCTTGTAATTATAATCACACCAAGATAAGGGTTTCACAAAATTTATATCTGTGATGGTTTGCAAATATGATTTCCTGTTTTTCACGAATGTTAAAACAAAGACTGAGAAGTTTAGATCAACAAAGGTTTTTTGCTGACCAGAAGTAATGAAATCCCAAACTTCTCATAACCAGTCTGTCTTTTCTTCCAAATGAAGTTGTGGTAGATAAAGGCTTTCTTGGGTCTTATTTTTTGACACTCAAGTAGACTGCCAAATGTACACATTAATGGGACTTGTGACCTTTCATTCATTTATAGAAACGTAAGATGCACTTTTGTAACAGTAGACTTTTTGATGGCTGCATAAATGTAACCAGCTAATGCAGCGAAACACTGAGCATCAGGTGGAGCTTGTTTGGCACCACATCTAGAGAAAATCCTCCCACCCTGTTTATAAGTAAATGACATATGAAGAACAGATAACACACCTTTTCCCACAGATCAGTCAGATATTTCACAAATAATTTGACACCCAGATTATGTTAAGTACCCACAGGAGTGCAGAGGCTTCACACACTAAAAAACTTTCCAAATCAATGGGCTGTGTACACTACAGATGGTATAAAACAACTGTTTCTTTCCACAGCCTCTGCTGCCTGCTCTGTGTAACATTTGTTTTACTTACTGAGATTTCTCCAAGATATATACAAAGGCTCCCCTGGCTCTTGGTGAAGGTTGATATTGTCCCAGAGAAGATGGATGTATACTAGCTTGCTATCTTGAGCAAGAGATGTCAAAGGAAGCTAAAAAACATGAGGAACGGGAAAAAGTTTGAAAAACATCAGTATAGTCTTACTATTTAGAAACCTGATCTTTTACTCATTTGCAAACAAACAAAAAAGATCTTTTATTTTTTTTTCAATTCCACAAACAGCTGATGTCTTTGAAGAAAATGCACCCAACTGGAACAAACTGACACCACCCCATTTAATACTTTTTTTAGCCTAGTCTAATAAAGAAAGCCATTCAATTTTCTACAGATATCTGGAAGAAAATGTTTATAAGTATATATTCAAAAACATTTTCTGTGCACCAAGTATGTTACTTCATTTCTACCACTTACCATGCTACATCTTGTATTTTCCAACCTCACAAAGCCTTGGTATGCATGTTTACGTCTTGGTCTTCCCAACAAACAGAAAGAACCTGTACTTGCATACACATATGAAACACTGTCATGGGTTTGTGTGGAGACCCTTTTTTCTTGTTAACATGGGGAGGGAGCTGCAGTGCTGGTCCCAGTAAGCAGTTCTCAAAACACACCCAGCTCTGAGCTGGGCCCACCTCTGTGCCAATTTGGCACCTCTGCCATCACTACTGAAGAAGGGAAATCTGCAGTGGAAGAGAAGGTGTAGAAGTGGTAGAAGACAGACATGATCATGTGGACCCCACAGTCAGAGAAGCAGGAAGGAAGGAGGAGCACCAGACCAGAGAACCCTCTGCAACCCGTGGTGAGAACGCAGTTGTGCCCCTGCAGCCCATGGAAGGCAATGGCAGGACTGAGAGCCAGCAGCAGCTCCAGGTGAGTGCACCTGGATGGGCGAGAGACTGTATGAGGAGGCAGCCATGGCACAGGTCATGCTGGAGAGCCTGTGCACCGCAGAGCAGCCCCACATGAGAGGCAGAGAGGAGCTGCAGCCTTTGGGATGAAGGCATGTTGGAGCAGCCTGTGCAGGGCTGCTGTGTGTGTGAGGTATCCCACAGAGCAGCAGGGAAGACTGGCACAGAGCCTGCCTGCCCTGAGGAGAAACAAATGGCAGAAGCTATCAGGAATAGACTGACTGAAACCCCCATTCCCTGTCCCCCTGAGCTGTTCAGTGAGGGAGGAGATAAAGACACCAGGACTGGGGCTCTGAGCCAGGGAAGAGGGGAGGGGTGGGGAGAAGGTGGTCTTAAAGGGCTGGCTGTGCTCTTCATCATTGTACCACTCTGTATTGTTTTATGTTTCTCATGTTTTGGGGTTTTATGTTTTTGGTTGGTGGTGGATTAAATTAATGTCTGTTCTCTTCCCCAAGTTGAGTAGTCTTGTCTGCTTTGTGTGGGACAATAAGCGACCAATGAGCCCTCCCTGTCCTTCAGGCATTCCAAAGACCCTTGGAAATTATGGCTGATTGTGGCCCTTTGTTCCCAGATAGGCCTAAACTATGACAAACATTTATTTCCATTAAAAAAAATATATGGCATTCCAAACAATTGTTAAAAAATGTTTTATAAAATTAAGTGCCTTTGGAATCACTAATACAATAAGAATCGGTGAGCAAGAGAAAAAACATCCCTAGTGTGTTAATCTAAAGGACAAATTACAAGATATAGAAATGTTTAGGTTAGAAATGATATCTAAAGAACATCGAGTCCAACCACTCACCTCACACTGCAAAGCCCACCACTAAACCATGTCCACAAGCACCTCATCTATATGGTTTTTAAATATCTTCAAGACTACTCCACCCCATTCCCTTGCAGCCTTTTCCAATGCTTAACAACTCTCTCACTGAAAAATTTCTTCCTAATGTCAAATCTAAACCTCCCCTGGCAAAACTTGAACCCATTTGCCACTTGTTACTTTGGGAAATGAGACCAACCCCCACCTCACTACAACCTCCTTTCAGGCAGTTATAGAGAGTGATCAAGTCTTCTCTCAGTATCCTTTTTTCCAGGCTAAACATCCCCAGCTCCCTCAGCCACTTCTGAGAAAGTCTTGTTCTCCGGATCCTTCACCAGCTTCATTGCCCATCTCTGGACACATTCCAGCACCTCAATGTCCTTCTTGTAGTGAGGGGCCCAGAACTGGACACAGTATTTGAAGTCTGGCCGCATCAATGCCAAGTACAAGGGGACAATCCTTGTTCCTGCTGGCCACACTATTTCTGATACAGGCCAGGATGCCATTGGCCTTCTTGGCCACCTGGGCACACTGCTGACTCATGTTCAGCTGGCTGTTGATTAACATCCCCCAAGTTCTTTTCCTTTTCCTTTCCAGCCTCTCCTCCCCAAGCCTGTAGCACTGCTGGGGGTTGTTGTGGCCCAAATGCAGGACCCAGCACTTGGCCTTGTGGAACCTCATACGATATTATGATATTGAATATGTACACACATTACATATGTAAAATGTCCCATCTTGTGATACTCCCTGCTAATGCATGTTTTTTCCAGTTTTCTTTAGCTTTTGATAGTATTAGTGTTCAATTACATTTCTTGGAAAATTGTTCTTGGCTCGAAGGGAAAGGTTTCTTGAAAATTACAGGAAAGAATTTTAAAATTGAAGTGCATGGAAGTAGACAGAAAAATAATACTTCATGTGCCTCATACACAAATACCTACTGAATTTGGTACTTATATAAACAAACCATAGCTTTCAGAAAAACATCTGCTTCCTTCTATATATTAGCCTTCTCTTTAATTAATCTTATTCTCTGGCTTTTTAAAAGACAGAAGCTAGACTAGAATTTGAATACTGCCTTCACTCATCTTCCTAAAGGATTTCCTGTGGAAAAGAAGCCTCTCTACTTGTACCATAAAGTACAGGAACCTAGATGCAATCTAGTCACAAATTACTTACCCACCTGTTTTTTTTATTCTTTTTTTGAACCAAACTGTCACATTTAGCTCACTCTAGTATCTGCAGTTCTAATATGAGGAAGCCACTTACCTGCACTCCATCATTACAGTGTTCAGATGTTAGAATGAGTCCAGGTAAGTTGCTAGGTAGATCCAATCGTTGGAAATACCAAACTAGGTTCCAGAAAATTATGGGGTGTTGATTGATGAATTTGGGAGTATGAATAACTTGCTCTCCTTCATTTTCCAACAGTGATTCAAGCTCCTTACGCAGTACCAAGGGGCTCAGGTAGGGTACAGATACAGCAAGAGGATTAGGTCTTTTTATCAAAGGATCCTAAAACCAAACCACGACAGAAAAAAATTAAATTATGTTGGGGTTTTTTTTTCAGAAAATCAAAGAGTTTTCTTCTAGAAGTAGTCTTCAGTATCACTTGCCCTGAAAATCCCAAACTGCACAGTTTCTTTTAATATTTGGACAAAATATCTAGAAGTATTAAACACACAACAATTTTAACAGTATCAGCAGTTTTCACTGCTGAGGTGTTTCTTAACTTTAAAAAACAATCACCTAAGTTCTGTTATGCGAAAAAGAAAAAATGCCAATTTGTTGTAACTTGTTCCTTATTACATGGTTTCAAGCTATCTAAGCCAGTACACTAAGCCAATGGAGATGGAGATTGCACAAAAATGTCAGTAACTACATCAGCTGTGGAACTGAATAATGAGTTACATAAGACAGCTTCTTGTCAATAACAAGAACCAGGAGAGATGAAAACCACTTTGTTGCACATGCAAGAATAATATAATAGTCTGAACAATGCCACTTTCCTTCTCCCACCCACTCAACCAGTAAACCCAACAATATAGAGGAGTGTAAGTAAATGCACGGAAAAGGAACAAGCTTTCACTCCTGCAGCAGTGGGTTTTTGTATTATTGTGTTTAGTCTGCTGCAAAAGTTGGAGTATTTTTAAAATACATTTCCGATTTTAGAAAGACAAAGATTAGCTTTATTCTGCTACACAGAACATTTGAAGCCAAGCTTGTACAATGTACTGAAAAAACAATTTTACATTAACTGAACCAAGACTTCTGTTTTTGTCACCAGAACACGAAAATATGCTTGGTCATTTCCATTCCTTAAATGGATAAGAACGCTAGTAGTAGAACATTATTCATATTCGGTCAGTGCATTCAGTATTTTGCTGTCAACTAAATGCACAGCTTTTAGTCTTACCACAGCTTCTTGCAAACTATTTGGAAGACTAACTGTTGAGATGCCATGAGAAGGTCTTTGGGAAAGATCAATGTTTTGCAGTGGACCCCCAACACTGTGGCTTCGAGTCAAGGACACTCCCCTTTTTGGTGGATTACTGGCAGATGTCTTCAGGGCTCTAGGATCTTTACTCTGTTCTTCAGCCACATCACTGTTTGGATTTTAGAAGGGAATATGCTAAAGTTAAACTATTCAGCATCTTATGGCAACAAGAAAGAAGCAGAGAGAGGCTGACAAGCATCCCAGGCTAAGTTTCTCTAATGATAAGGAATCGTGCTTGCCCAGTTAGCTCCAGAGTTTAGGGAAAACAAAACAAAATGCTTCTCAGACCAGTATAACCAGGACTCCACAAATGCACCTAGGTATAATCTAAGACATGAATCTGAAAGCACTGCATAAGGTACCATTGCTCTGGTACAGGTTTACCCTGCTTAGGAAAACAGCAGTGTACAGTTTTGTCAACACACAAAGATTATCTTGTTCCGACTATGCAAAAATATTACAGAAAACAACTTCAAAGTTGCATGCCAAAAGAACTGAAAAAAAAAATGTATCAAATGCATCCAACAGGACAACTTAGGCAAACTCCTATTACAGGCTTGTCAAATTTAACCCATACAATCAAGGCTCTTGCAGATCCAGGAATATCCGTTTTGTGCTTCTTGTAACTGAAACAATGGATTTAAACAATTTGACTACAATACAGAAGAAAAAACATGAGGTGCAACAGAAAGTGTCTGCTTCTAAATAATATGCAAAGAGAGGGAAGAGATTAATTTAGAGTGAAGTGACTTCTAGTCCTAAGTCTGACTTCAGTTAAAAATGACATCAAAGAGGCTAACATAAGCAATATCACCTTTCATTTTAGAGTACTATGTTTAACTGCTATCACACTGATTACAGTTTTAACATCCTGAGAGACATTAGCTTATTAACACTCAAAAATTCCAAACTAAACGATTAAAAAAAACCCGATTACAGAAAAATGTGAACAAATCCCATGAAAAATGTCACAATTCACAGCAGCACTATTTCAGTTCTTCCTGCTTCCAACATGACAACTTCTCCTTAACGCTTCTTTCCTCAAATTGTTTCAAAAGTGGAACTGTTTTTCTGAGTTTCAGCTTTATGTCAGTATTATTTATCACAGAATGCATGCTTAGTGCAAATGCTGAGTGCTCAAAGAGATTTCTCTCAAAAAAGACTGTTCCAGGAAATGGATCTATTTTTCCCTACAATGCAGTGTCCTTCGTGTTAAATTCTAAACGTGAGGAAAGGAAATCTAATGCTTGAATTTCTGTGTGTCTTTAAAAGGTGTCTTCTAACAAGGTGTCTTCAAACTGTCACGCCAGTATTCAAAAATGGCAAGAAGGACAACGTGGGAAACTACAGGCTGGTCAGTCTCACCTCCATCCCTAGAAAGGTGATAGAACAACTCATCCGGTATGTCATCACTAAACATATGAAGGAAAAGATGGTTATCAGGAGGAGTCAACATGGCTTCACCAAGGGGAAATCCTGTTTGACCAACCTGATAGCCTTCTATGCGGCTGGCTAGATGAGGGGAGAGCAGCGGATGTCATCTACCTTGACTTCAGCAAGGCTTTGGACACTGTCTCCCAAAACATCCTCATCAGAAAGCTCAGGCAGTGTGGCTTGGATGAGTGGACAGTGAGGTGCATCGAGAGCTGGCTGAATGACAGAGCCCAGAGGGTGGTGATCAATGGCACAGAGTCGAGTTGGAGGCCTGTGGCCAGTGGAGTTCCACAGGGATGGGTTCTGGGGCCAGTCTTGTTCAACATCTTCATCGACAATCTGGATGAGGGGACAAAGCGTACCCTCAGCAAGTTGGTTGATGACACCAAACTGGGAGGACTGGCTGATTCCCCAGAAGGCTGTGCTGCCATTCAGCGGGATCTCAACCGGCTTGAGAGTTGGGCAGAGAGGAACCTCCTGAGGTTCAACAAGGACAAGTGCAGAGTCCTGCACCTGGGAAGGAACAACCCCCTGCACCAGTATAGGCTGGGGGTTGAACTGCTGAAGAGAGAGACCTGGGAGTGCTGGTTGATAATAAATGAAACATGAGCCAGCAATGTGCCCTCGTGGCCAAGAAGGCCAATGGCATCCTGGGATGCATCAAGAAGAGTGTGGGCAGCAGGTCAAGGGAGACTCTGCTCCCCCTCTACTCTGCCCTAATGAGGCCTCATCTGGAGTCCTGTGTCCAGTTCTGGGCTCCTCAGCTCAAGAGGGACAGTGAACTTCTGGAGAGAGTCCAGTGTAGGGCCACCAAGATGATCAGGGGACTGGAACATATTCCTTATGAAGAAAGGCTGCAGAAACTGGGGCTGTTTAGTCTAGAGAAGATGAACTGCAGGGGGTTCTCATTTATATTTGTAAGTATATAAATGGTAGATGTCAGGAGGTTGGGGCATACATTTTTTCTACAGTAGCTAGCAACAGGACAAGGGGTGATGGGATGAAGTTGGAACACAAAAAGTTCCACTTAAACATAAGAAAAAACTATTTCACTGTGAGGGTGATGGAGCCCTGGCACAGGCTGCCCAGGTAGAGTATGGAGTCTCCTTCTCTGGAGGTCTTCAAACCCTGCTTGGATGTTTTCCTGTGTGACCTGATCTAGGTGAACCTGCTTCTGCAGGGGGGTTGGACTAGATGATCTCGAAAGGTCTCTTCCAACCCCTACCATTCAATGATTCTATGAAGTGTTACTTATTACTCAATAGGAGATGGAATAGAAGATTTATTTCTATAGTTGTGTCTCAAACTCACTTATTTAGTGGAGGCAGCTTACTTCAAACTGTTAAATGCATACTTAAAACATGTAAAAAGAATGATGGGAAACAGACAATCACCAAATTACACTTGTACTTCTCCACTGTATTTGTTACACAAGCCAACCTTCATTTTAGAAGCAGAAGAAACATAATGGAAGTATTAATATAATACGTGAAAAAACTAACAACCGTTTTACCTACCTCTGCTCTGTTGCAGAGCTAGTTTCTTCAGCTATGGTGTTGCTGGACTGTGGGTGATCTGAAAAACTGATCAAGTCAGCAACAGCTGGACTGGACAACAATTTCTGCTCCAGAGGATCGGTGGTTAGTGGAAGGGTACCACTCTGTAAACTGTCTCCTGAGGTACTTTGCTTCAGGAAAAAACTAAGGCAAAACATGAATGGAAGAGGAAAGAAAAACAAAGGTCAAGATGAAAGTATAAAGTTTTTTAAAAAGTTATTATTACTTGCAAAAAGTAGTAAATAGAAGGAAAAACAACATTAAAAGGCTTGACAATACAAAACAAACTTCATCCTACACCCTTCACTGTGCCTTGTATAGGCAGAGTAAACAAACACATGCAGAGATTTGCTCTGCAAAATGAGAAATCCTATGCTGGATATAAGTCGTTACAAGTAAACTTAGTTTGTCAGGGTTCCTAACCAGCAACAATATATCATAGTTGACACATCACTGAAAGTAGTTTTATTGTATAGGTGACATTACAAACTGGAAGATAATACACCATTATAAGCTTGAGATAACAGGAATGTGACTTGCTTTGTTAACGTTTTTTTATGTAGACACTCTGCACACACTCTACAGATGTTCAGTTTCAGAGCTAGAGAATGTTAATGTAGCCTCTGTTTCACAGCAATAGCTGCTACAGTGAGAAATCACTTCAAATTACCTTAAAATAAGTTTCAGCTTTCATAGTGCAATTAAAAGAGGTCATAATAGGAAGTAAACAAGCTTTAACTGGAGAACTACTAGAGAAATAATAAGCTGGTGCATCTGTAATTAAAAGCTGTTAGTGAGTTTAATTTGAGATAAATTATTTGCTGACATTTGACTGCTTCATATGCTCTTAAAAAGTTCATGATCCATTAGCTGTGTTTTAAAAGCTACATAAAACAAAACCAAACTTGTACCTTCTGCACATTTGTCCTTCAAATTACAGAATCACAGAATCTAAGGGTTCGAAGGGACCTTGAAACACCATCTAGTCCAATCCCTCTGCCAGAGCAGGACCACCTACAGCAGGTCACACAGTAACTTGTCCAGGTGAGTTTTGAATGTTTTTAGAGAAGGAGACTCAACAACCCACCTGGGCAGCCTGTTCCAGTGCTCCATCACCCTTAGAGTGAAGAAATTCTTCCTTCTATTATACTAATTGCCCCTTGTCCCGTCATTGGCCATCACTGAGAAGAGCCTGGTTCCATCCTCCTGACGCCCACCCTTGACATATTTGTAAACATTAATGAGGTCACCCCTCAGACTCCTCCAAGCTGAAGATGCTCCACTCCATCATCTTTGTGGCCCTGTGCTGAACTCTCTCCAGCAGCTCCCTGTCCTTCTTGAACTGAGAGGCCAGAACTGGACACGACATTCCAGATGTGGTCTCACGAGGTCAGAGTAGAAGGGGAGGAGAATCTTCCTCGACTTGCTAACCACAACCCTTCTAATCCACCCCAGAATTCCATTGGCCTTCTTAGCCATGAGGGCACATTGCTGGCTCAAGCTCATCCTGCTGTTCACCAAGACCCCCAGGTCCCTTTCCCTTACGGTACTCTCTAACAGTTCATTCCCCAACCTTTGCTGGTACATGAGGTTATTCTTTCCCAGATGCAAGACTCTACATTTGCCCTTCTTGAACTTTATTAGATTTCTTCCTGCCCAATTCTCCACCCTGTCCAGGTGTTGTTGGATGGCAGCACAGCCTTCTGGTGTGTCGGCCACTCCCCCCAGTTAAGCTGTAAAAAGGCAATCAGTTATTTGCTTTTGTCTCTTTTACAGTGAAACTCAACAGTTTACATGACTTTCAATTTCCTTCAGTACAATCATGACCGCTGAACAGGAGGTGGTATTCTTTTGAACACCTAGGCAAAAATATTGGGAGATATAACTACGATATTCTTGTGGAAAAATGTACTATGTACAAAAACTATGTACAAATGTAAAGGCAGAAAGAGAGTATCTATAAACACACTAACCTTGCAGAGCCACGTAGGTCTTTAAATTCAACGTTAAGTAAAGGCAGGAAACTACTTTTACAGAAAGGACAGGTAGTGTTCAAGTTTGAATCATCTGCTGTCCAGCCAGCCATAATTTCTTCATCATAAACCAATGCACCACAAGCTCTACATTGAGAGCAGCTTGACATCAATACCTAGAACAGCAAAGAATTAATATTAACAGTCCTGTTTCAGTGTCCTTTCATAAGTGGTATTACAGGTTTAGTATCTACAAGGGTTTAACAGGTGTCAGAATGCCATCACTCACGTAACTTTTACCTATGGAATTCAAATACTAATAATTTATTTTTGTTAGTTATTTTTGAGTCCTGGAAGAAACATGACTCTGGAATGCTACTAATTTGGCATTTGCAGTTGCTCAGTCCTATGAAGCCTTCAGGATATATGAACTGTTGTGAATGATGTAAGTAAATGCATGTCTACCTCTCATAAAAAGGGGGAAAAACTAACTCAACCAAACACGAAAGAAATCTCCATAGTGGTGTGGTGGGTTGACCTTGGTTGGATACCAGGTGCCCCCCAAGCTGCCCTATAATCCTCTTCCTCAACTGGACAGAGTGACAAAAGTAGGACAAGAGGCTTGTAGATCAAGGTAAGGAAAGGAAAAGATCACTCGGCAATTACCATCATGGGCAAAAGACACTCAAATAGGAGAAATTCACTTACATTTACTGTCAATATTAAAATCAGAGCAAGGTAATAAGAAATAAACCCCAAATCTGGAAACACCTTCCCTTCACCCCTGTAGCAGGGCACTCTCCCTGGTGAAAAGATGCAAGCTGAAAATCATGCTGTTTTCTAGTGGCAAAGCCTGTTACAGACCAGCCTGACTTGACTATCTGCAAGAATAACTTGGGAGGATGAGAAAATTCCTGAGCTAGTGGGCAGTGAAACAGACATCTCTGTTGTAACACTGTTGCTGGAAACTAGATATTCTTGCTAGCCCTACAGAGATGTAAATTCAACAAGAAGATGACTGACAGTCAATTGCTTTTTTCTATAAAAGTCCAGTCCTGCTTCTGGGGGGCGTGAGAGGATTTCTACACGCTCTCCTTTGGAGCGTGTCTGAAAAACTTCCCCTTTGAGCAAGGATGTCCGTCTGGACATTACCCTCCGGAGCTGAGAGAAAATATAATCGCCCGCTGTCTTTGATATGGGCGAGTAACATAATTCTCTATGAAATAAGTATTCCCTATAAAATAAGCTAGCTTGAAACTGTTAATTTAATTAATAACAAGTAGTAGCTACAGTACTAATATCATGTAGTAAATGTTCCTCTAACCCATTGCCTACTGAAACACAAAACCCATATTCTTACCCTGATTGAAACTGTATATGAAATATACTTTCAATTCTAATAATCACATTATTCTGTAAAAGTACAATTCTGTTCTGCTATACTCTCGAAGTTTGCCATCATCACCCTGTGGGCACAGGGGAAAACCCCTCCCTTCTTCCTGGGCCCAACTTCACTCTCAACTTCTCTACCTCATCCTCTCAAGTAGTGCAGGAGGTGTGGAATGAGGGTTGCAGTCAGTTCATCATATGTTGCCTCTGCTGCTCCATCCTCCTCACTCTGTTTCTCTGCTTCAGTGTGGGATCCCACTCATGGGAGACAGTCCCTCCACGAACTTCTCAAATCTGGGTCCTTCCCACAGACTGCAGTTCAAGAACTGCTCCACTGTGGCTCTTTTCTACATGTCCTTTCCACAGGGTGAAGTCCTTCAGGGACAAACTGCTGCAGTGTTGTCCTCCACAGCACCATAAGTCCTGGGAAAATCCCATCCAGCCTGGGCTCCTCTCTATGGGGTCATAGGTTCATTTAGGCACATCCACCCACTCAAGCATGGGGTCCTCCTCATGCTGCAAGTGGATCTCTGCTTCCCTGTGGCCTCCACAGCTGCAGGGGCAGGGCCTGCCTCACCATAGACTGCACCACTACCATGGGCCGCAGAGGAACCTCTGCTCCAGCATCTGCAGCACAACTTCCCCTTCCTTCATTGACCTTGGTTTCTGTAGGGCTGTTTCACAGAATCACAGAATGGTAGAGGTTGGAAGGGACCTCTAGAGATTATCCAGTCCAACCTCCCTGCTAAAGCAGGTCCAAGATCAATCAGGTCACACAGGAAATGTGTCCAGGCAGGTTTTGAAAACCTCCAGAGCAGCAGACTCTACACCCTCCCCAGGCAGACTGTGACAGGGCTCCCTCACTCTTATAGTAAAAAGGTTTTGCCTTACATTTAAGTGGAACTTTTTGTGTTCCAGCTTTTGTTTTGTCCCTGGTCCTGTCACTCAAGACAAGAGGAAAAAAGTGCTGGCCCACCATTATTCATAGAGGCACTGCCACCATCACTGAATGGCTTAGCTTTGGCCAGTGGCAGGTCCACATTAATAGCTGACTGGAACTGGCTTTCTTGGGCATGGGGGAAGCTTCTGGCATCTTCTCACAGAAAGCACACTTGTAGTCTCCACACTTCCAAAACTTCGCCATGCAAACCAAATGTAAGAGGTAAAAAAGAAAATTTATTTTTTTCCAAACAGAAATCTCGTTGCTAAACTGAGAACTGAAGATGGTAAAAAATAATCCTATGCTAGCTGAAGAACTGTCTATTATCCTTTTATTTTAAGTTTACTCTAACTTCCTTGTTTTACTCTCACAGGAAACAAAACCAAAAGACCAACACCAAATGGAACATACCATATATTTTAGACCTAATATATTTTAGATAACTGCTCAAGGCAATATCTTTTTCTTACTACGCCATGATGTCCCTTACATAATGCAGTGCAGAAGTCTGACAAGTGTAGATCTTCAGAAGACCGAACACAAAAGACAATTAGTGGGACCTAGCAAAAGAACACTACAGCAGAAAAAAAACCCACCACAGAAAATGCAGTGACCATTCCTTGTAAGTTTGAAAGCATCTACAAGCCATAACAAACAGAGCGGTATTCTAAATCACTATTGTGCTTGGTTTGGCATCCTTAGTTTTCATAGCAGTGTTTATGGTGCTGCGTTTTAGACTGGTGACTGACTCTGTGCTGATAACACACTGATGTTTTAGCGATTGCTGAACAGTGCCTTACATACTATCATGACTTATTCTTTCACATTCCATCTCCAAAACAGTGAGGCGGCTGGAGGCGAACAAAAGGTTAGGAGGGGACACAGTCAGGGTAGCTGACCTCAGCTGACTGAGGAGATACTATATAACACCACAGCCAGCGACAAAACTGTGGTTGTAAGGGGGAAATTTTTCCAAGGTAGCTGTTGTTCAAGGTGTCATGGCACTGACTGATTGTCTTTGCAGTAGTTACTGTCTTTATTTTTACCTTCAAAGACTTTTTTTTCCTTTCTTCTGCTCTTCCAATTTTCTCCCTCATCCTGACGAAGACAAGTAAGTGTGTGGGTGAGGGCTTAGCCACTGGCTGTGGCCAACAACACAGTTAATCAGCAACAACACATAATTTTCATAAAGGGAAAAAAAGCTTGAAAGGAAAAAAAAACCTTTTTTTCTCTCTGTTTTCTGTCTCACTTCAAGTTTTGACCCCTCCCTTCTCATATACATGAGAGATACATAAAGGCATTTAACACACTTTTCTCTAAGGCTACAGTTACAGCCTGGGCTAAAAGTACCCAGCATCTTTGCAGAGGAAACATGGGGAAAAAAATTATTTGAAAAATCTGACCCTGATCCAACTATGCAGGTAATTCATGCATTCAGTAAAATTAAACAATTATATCTTTCATCTTTGAGTTTGTTAATCTTACCTCCATTGCATAGTTCTGGAAAATGCTGGATAAGCTAGTATTATGTGAAGAGCTGTGCTCTGACTTCTCAGAATCTAGAATTTTCATACTTCTTGGGAATGAAACTTCACCTGTACAGAAAGAGTCGTTTGGGTCTTGTATTCAAGGAAAGAGTAATTAATCCATTGCCAAAAAATAAATTTTTGTTCAATCAAGACAAAATATTGTAGCAGAAGGTCTCTGAAGGTATGTGTAGCCCTGTAACTTTGCTAATATTATAATTACCATACAGATAAATATCATGTTTGTGAACAGCATTTCATAGTTATTGTGTGCAGCACAGCATATCACTGACTCGTAAAACAAAAAAGAGAAGCGCTAAGTGAATGAAAGCTGAAAATACAAAGGAAAAATGAAGAATGGAAAAAACCAGTAAGATTGTTCAGTATATATACTCTAAGAAGTTATTTAAGATTTCTTTAATGATACATTCATAATGCAAACAGAAGAATAGTAGCATGTGAGACACATGATACTAAATATGCCATTATTGTACTCCAGCTTCCTCTGGCTAACACTGCAGTAAAACAGTTTTCTTTAAGGTTGAGTTTTAGAGTTATGAGCTTTGCCCAGAAGAAGGGGAAAAGAAGTTGGAAATGGTTGGAATCAGTTTTAGGAGGCAAAACTGTCATCAGCAATAGTTCCTTTGACAAGTCCAGTGAAACTTGCTTATTGAAAAAATCATTACCAGAGTTCCTCAGCCTACAGAAGGTTCCTTTGCTTCAGCTAAAGTTTAGTTTGTTAACAAATTTTACACATCCTTTTGATGGCTGCAACTCTTTATAGTCAGGTCTTGTAACTCTCCTAACCAACTGGAACTACACCAAACCCCCAGCTGTTTCAGAAATACATCATCCTCTTCTTTTTTTTTTCCCCTCTTTCAAAATAAGAATCAAATCTGAACTGCAAATTATTAGATTTACTTCATCCAGCTCTAGAATGAAGTGAGTAGGGAAGATGGGAGTACAATCTAGCAATACACATCAATTTTTTACCTTCAAATAACCAATTTTTTACCTACAACTTCAAATCAAGTATACCTCTATTCCACAGTAAAGCTGATGCATTTTTGGTGTGTGCTACTTAAGGGGTTTTGTGAGCTTGTGGCTGCGGGGCTGATTTTGTTTGCTTTCCATTTATTCTGTAGTTTTTTTCCCCCCTCAAAAGATCTGGTTCTGTTAGTTATGCAACTATTTGCAGTTCTTGCTGCTTTTTTCCATTAACATTTCAAGAACTTTCAGAGTATTATGACGTTACATGAATGAGCAGGTATGCTTGGCTATAACTAGTTAGGAATCTCTCTATCACATACACAGCAGAAGAACTTTTACAGCTAAATTCCTGTATTTTGTATCAACTTTTTATACATTCAACAAAGATAGCAAGCACTAGTTATTTGCTACTGCAAGAAAAAAAAGTATAGAATGGAAGGACAAATGTAGTTATACTCATTTTAAGACCTTGAAATAATTTCTAATTACTACAGCTTTGACTGTTATTAATTATTTCACATATAATAGCTTTCTCTGTTGTATTATTAGCAAGTTATGAGGGGAAAACAGAACAAAACAAAAATCTCACCTGCACTGTAATGCTGCCTTCCTGCATCTCCACTGCTACTGCTACTGCCAAGACTCGTAGTGCTTTGTGCAAGCTCATTTGTAATTAGCCCTGGGACTCCAGTTCTTGATGACAGACTATCTCCCAAAATGTTATCTTCGAAACCAGCAGGGAAGTTAAAATCTGGTTGATTGTTTTCTTCCTTTAACACAAGAACAAGAAAATTAGCATTTTTGAGTACATCCAGATCTGTTATTTGACTTTCATCTTTATCCGAATAAACAAATAAAGTAGCAGAAAAAGATTAAATCCTGAGGTAAAAAAAATCCAAAGACCAGTCCACACAGCCCCCTCCCAAAAAGCAGATATGGGACAAACCAGAAGGATACTGGAAAAATGAGAGTCTTTAGTAGTGAAAATACTTAGCTGAGGATCAAACAGAGTAACAAAGAGATCTGGATATAAACGTTTTTCATTACAGGAGAAATAGGAAAAATGATGTAGATATTGTGATTCGGTAGACGCTATACAAAATGAAGGAATTATCAGAAAAAAAAGTCTGAGTTAAAGTTGGACTTTCAGAATTGAAGACAGGAACAAAACAGACTGAAAAGATACACTAGAAAATGGAAAGTACACTAGAAAAAGGAAATTGAAGAAATAACAGGAGAAAAATCAAACAACCTTGAAAAGAAATTTAAATAAGTAATATTAAGGGAATTGTGATGAGTCGTTAAACAAAAGTCTACAGAATAGGTCAGTATAATAGAAAGGCACACAGGAAAATCTAGATGACAGGAAAAACACTCAGGAAAGGATGCAGAACAGGGAGTGTTCACTGTCACAGGCAAAATTTGTTTAAAAAAATAGCTTTTTTAAATTTAATAAAAAGAACTCTATTAGTAACATCACTAAAATTTGATTCATGTAGAAATAAATAGACAGACATGTTTCCCCCCTTTCAACTTTTTATGGGGGCTGGGAAAATGAGGGACAATTTAAAAATGGAAACATGAAGCTATCCTAACAGCCTAAAAAGTGGAGCAAAAAAGATCAGACTGAGAGGTTACCTGGACTAAGCAGAGGCCCTTCTAAGACAGAAAAATTTTTGGAGGCAGAATAACAAGATGTGTATGGAAAGGATGAAGTTGTAATATTCATCACCTCATCTCCTCTTTCATTTGTGTTATTATACTACAGAACAGACTGTTAATGAAGGGTGCCTGCACAAGAACCATAACATTTAGATTCCAAATTCCTATTAATACATTTACAAGATCTCAGGCTGTTCTTTACTGCTTTCAACTTTAATCCTCATCAACCTGACTTCTTAGTTTTGTGATTTGTTTTCATAACCTTTTCTTACTTTTCAAAAATAAGACAGGCAGTACGACATCATTTAAGATGACGTAATTTTGTTCTCACCAGCGTTTCTTGCTGCACTTTCTTTAAATAAATAACTAACTAAATAAAGGAGGGGAATGCCGAGAAGTCGAAGTTTAACTTTACCGCATCAAGACCATTTCATTTGCTCTTGTCTGATAAGTAACTTTTTTAATGGCACCATACACAAAAGACAACTGTTAGTAGCTACTAAAATCAAAACTTAACAAAAAGCATCATCTCATGAGGTAACGTTCTGCTCACTGAAGTCACCCTTCCAACTTTTGTCTCCCCAGATTTTTCATATTGAAAAACACTTGCCTCATCATCTGAATAACTATATGCTGAAGTTACAGCTCCCCACATCTTACTGGCCACGTTGGCTGCCTGCTTCATGCTTGACTTCAGAACATCTATTTTTGGTCCGGACAGTATATTGTCTAACTTCAGGTTGGATAAAGTTGTTACAACAGATCCTAATGAACCGTGTGGAGACGAACGACCCAGTCCTGTCAAAGACGAAGACCGCTCCTTTTGAACTCGTGGATGGGTTTGTTGCTTTGGTCGTCCAGTAAATGTTTTGGATCTGGAGACAGAAGGACTTCTCCGAGTTTCGTAAGACTCAGGGGATGGCAGAACGGGATCCAAAGGCAGGCTTGATCGTCTTTCTTGTGAGTGAGTAAGTATATCAGAGGCTTCCACTTCCTTATCTGGCTTGTGCAGTTCCATGCTGGGAAACTTACTACCCAGTGGGTTCTTCAGATTCATGTAACTTTTTATTTCATCTGCCAAATTACGTGCTACAACTGGTGACACCATTTTTTCCTCAGGTTCGGGATGTCTTGTTTCCATGGTGTCAGTAGCCAACAGAGATAAAGGGTCCAAGCCTATCTCAACATCTTCCCTTTCAATAGGCTTAACCACTCCATAAAAACTATTCCTTTTAGTAGTTGCATCTTTGGATTCTGGTTTCTGGTTTTTGGCCTGAGCTGATTGTTGAAGGTTCATGTCTTGCACTGTGGTCATGATTCCATTTCCTCCACTCTCAAGATGCTCCTGCCCTTCCCCAGGTTCTTCCAGCACCGGTGAAGACCTATGCTCCAACTCCCAATCACACTCAGTCATGCAACTCCAAGCACCACTTATGCCAGAAATCTGTTGGTCAATGATACTTTCAGAGCTGTGAGATTTACTCATATCACAGGGGGAAGTTTTGGCCCCAGACAAAGCTGCCGTTAGGATCTTGGCATCTGCTCCCATCATTATTGCTATTTCTTTAGAATGCAAATCCAAGCTGCCTTTTTTCAGCAGCATTCCTGCTTTGCTTTCACTGCTGAAACTGCAGCTTCTCTCTGAAAACACTTTCTGCCTCTTCTGTCCTTTTTCACTTGTTTTCTTAGGAGAGATTTCACCAAACACAACATCTTCAACTGAATCCTGAGTTATGAACAGTGGGCTAGAACCAGTTTCTAAAAGAGAAAAGGCATTAATATGGTATCCGTAGCCACCAAAAATGTTCATTTCCCAAAATCATGTGAAATTTCCTTATCTCCTTACCAGTGAGAAGACTGCGAGCACTACAATCTAAAGTTCCCTGTGCCAGCTCTCATCAAGAGAGTAGGTACTATATCCATGAACTAGAGGAAAATACAATTAACAAATAAAGGTGGGTCTACTTTTTTTTTTTCCCAGACCTATATGTTCAGACCTATACACCACATTCCATAGTTCATTCTGGGTCTGAAAAAAACCCCCTATCACATGTGACTGCACAGTGGAGAAGAATTAGTTTGTTTATACCATAGCCATATTTAGAAAAATCTGATTAAATTTAGCATGTGGAAGACATAAACTAATCTTACAAATATTCCTGTTTCCTCAGAAGAATTTGGAATATTTATTGCCTAGAAAGCTGTTGTAGCTAGGCAAAAAGTATGTACACTCTGTAAGTATGTACACTCCATAAGTTCATAACTACTACTATATTAGGATCCTCACAGAGGACCTGATATACACTGCTGGAGCAGGTTCGAGTCACTCATTGATGGTGCCTCTTGACTAGTCATCAGCTCTCATAATTGCCAGAAAAGTTCTGGACAGCTTCTTGTCTCAGACTCGACTCTTTGCTCTCGGGCTATGCTGAAGCTGGGATACATTGCCTCAGTCAAGGCCCAAAGATAGAAAAATAATGAGCTCTAAGATTTGGCTTTTACATATCTGTAAGTCTTCCTCATCACAAAGCTCCAGATATATAAATAAATTTTGTATGGCACAAAGACAACAAGCATTGTTCCCAGATGCCAGTTACACACTGGCAATGTAAGCCATAGGAATAAAGAGACTTGTCCAAGGTCAGCGAGGTTTAGGTGACAAAAATAATTTTATTGGTTTTCTAGTATATTACTGAAGCTTCCTTGGATGTAGGACAAGGAACATCTTGATTTCAATCTACTCAACAGTGATTTTCAACCTTAGAATCCACAGGCTCCTTCTAAGACACCTGCAAAGGATAATGATGCAAAGCAAACATTATGCAAGGCATCTGCACCTTGAATAGACGTTTTCTGTCTTTTCATTGCCTGAAAATGGTTGCAAAACACTATAGTATGACAAGATCAAGGCTTTAGCAAGCCCTGTTTCACCCAGTGACTCACCACTACTGCTTTTCCTTCCACTGCTATCAAAAATGCCAGATGGAACTTTCACAATACTGTTACCCCAAGGAGGTGGGTCTGTTGGACTATGAGTTTCTATATTCAGCTGTTGCTTTTCATCCGATTTCTCAGTACAAACTTCTACAAGAAAGAGAATGTAAACTTAATTTAAGTAAATAATTTCACTTGCACTGTTATGGAAAATGTAAACTCAAACATTGTTCCCTTATGTATTTACAACCTAAAGGATCAGTCCTGCTAAGTGCTGTGCTTTTCCTGGAAATAATACACATAGCAGTAGACAGTATTATGTGGAGAGTGGTTAGCTGTTCACAAGGTTAGATCACATGCCAATTTATTCCTCTGGAATTTTTTCACCTAACCAAAGTAGAGTAGGAACAACAGTTCTAAGGTTTTCATGGAGGCTTGTTTGTCTAACTATAGCTTTAGAAGTCCTAACTCACATTAAGGATCTAGTAAAGTAGGTACGAAACAGATTCAGTAATCTGAAAGACAAAACACATAAAACAACTAAGGGTAAAAGCTGGAAAAAAGAAAGGAGATGACTATATTTTCTACAGCTTGGAGGGGTTTGTAGTTCCTTTTATTAGGTCAATCTAAATGTTGCAGCTAAAAAAATGGCCAAATTTTCAAATACACAAATGAGGTGAACAGAATATAAAATACTGTGTACTCCAGCATTTGTCTCAATTTTCCATCTATATAAAATTAGCACAATCAAAGGCTATTTCTAGTGTTGTATATGTATTACAACACTATTATCTAGGGCACAGAAGCAGTCCACAGTCATATTTTGATCTTGGCAACATTATGAATTCAATAAATTAAATATTTGTGGTAGTCCGATGCATGACGCAGATTCATTACAAAAAGCCTTCCTCAATGTAAACATGCATACTTAACCTCCTACTAGGTCTTCAGCTTTAGAAGAAATATCCTTCTCTACTTGTGTTTCGGTTGCTTGAAGTCTATCTCCGTCATCTTTTAAAAGTTCGTCCTTAGATCCATAGCCTGGGTCTGACTGACCACCTGTTTGAAGGAACACAAATGTATGCCTCACATTTGATTTTCTTTCCTAAATTTGTTTTTCAATAAGAAAATAAAAGAACTGAAAATAATTTATTTCACATTTTCTTTCACAAGAAAAGTTCACAATAAGATCACCAAAATGCCTAATCCATGCACAAATCTGTGTATTGCAGATACACAAATCTCAATGACAGTCGAGCTAATTAGGCTACACAATCAAATTTACTTTTCTAATTATTATGTTGAATTCAGGTTATTCCTCAGGCTATACAATTACATTTACTTTCTAACTACTATATTGAATTCTATACTAAATTCCTTCAGGAGTACTATGGTGACTGATTTTAACACGCTATCTCCTTTCATTCCTTTCCCTTCCCATTAGCGTGAAATATTTCAATGCTGGATGAGTTAAAGTCTCAAATGCATTTACAAAAGAAATTCAGACAAGCACAAAAGTAACTGAGCAAGCTTCTAACAAGGATACATTCCTGAAAAGAACTGTAGCACAAATTGTGTTACATCTGTGTGCTACAGTGCAAAACATAAAATTTAAACATTTGAAAAAAGTCTGTTCCTCCACAATACCAGTTAAACCTCAATAGCTGCAGTCCCTCCTCAAAAAAAATATAAAGTTTACAGTAAACCACAATGTCTAATGGGAAACAATCTGCAAAGACGCTTTTTCTGTTATTTTTACCCAACGTGCTGCTGTTTATGCAAAATATAACCCAAAAAAGTATATGGGACATATCCCACAGCAACACATAAAACCAGGATTATTTCAATGCCAGTCTAAGTTAGTGAGGCTGAAAGGCATCAGGAAGCTCCATAGAATTTGAGTGACAGACATAGTTTATCTGCAATACATATTACTGCTGTTTATTTTACCACCAAAGTAACAAAAAAAAAAAGTTTAAAAGTTTGAGCAGCCACCAATTATTACATTTGTCTACTATATTAAAAACTTTTCATACAGAAAACTAAGTTCTGATATTCTTTGATAGTCTATGTTCTTTCTATCATCAATGCAATAATGTTAGCACCCCTGCTTTGCACAGAAGTTAAAACACCCTATCAATAAATGGGTGAATTACCTGCAGAAGTAATATTCAAGGGTAGAAATAATGCACACGTGCATCCAAGGCTTCACACCATGTAAGTCTGCACCCCACACCGTGATAGCCAAGGACAAATGCGGCACCCAAGAGACAGCAAAGAGCAAAAAGCAGAGCAACAAAGAGCAGAGAAAAGGGAAATTAAGTAACCTAGGCAGGCATATCAGATGAAGCACAGGAATCAGACTCAAAGTTCTCTTTACAGAAGGGCTGAAGATATTAAAAACATAAAGAGTGCGCAAGAACCATTTGTACATTGAGCTTTAAAGTACACACAGAAAGGAAGTTTAGTTGAGAATGTGCACAGGTAGAATGTAATCAGTATCAAAGCAGATACAAAGAACCATGAATTTTGTCTTGCCATCTCAAGTGATTAACTTTCTGCACACTCATTGCTCCAGTTTGCCTGGAAGAATGCACACTATGTTTAAGGCTTTTCTCCAGCTTATCACCTGTCTTTCCAATCTCAGAGTGTTTCATAAAGACGGAGTGACAATGTTCCAAAAATTTCTACATTTACTTCCAAGTTTAGCAACTACTGATAAAAAGCTTGAATGTGGCCTTTAAAGGCATAATTTACTATAATGAAATAGAACATACTAATCCTAGGAATTCTAATTAGGCTTTTCTGGATTACCATCAAGGACCAACATTTTAAAGTGTTACCTTCTAATCAGCTTAGCAACTTTCACTCCTTTTTTTTAATGCAGAGAAAGGTTTTACTCACACAGTCACTTCTATGAATAACTGACCATATGCAAAAACTGAACAGACTCATACATCAGAAGCTTCAGATCTTTTCTAAAAACTATCACAGAAAGCAAAGTTCATGAGACCCGAGCAAGACATTTATTTTAATGTACTTCTGCCACAGTCCACTATAAACTAAAGAAGCATCATCATCTGCCATAAAGGGGTAATATTTAACAACAGTGTATTTATTTACATGGTTTAACACCATGCTTCACTCTCTATAGCCTCAAGAGGGGAAGGTGATGGTTGTGGAGGGGAAAATCAACAGGAGACTGGAAAACAGCCTTTAGGGGGACTGTTAGTAGTGAAACCCAGCAGAATCTAGTACCTGTGCTAGAGTGATTATCAATGGAATCAAGCCTGACTAAGTCACTGACGAAGAGAGTGTGCTCCCCACTGTTAGAACTATCCACGCTACCATGGCTCACCATGTCCCCATCACTTCCACCCGTGGTACTCCGCAGAGCTAAAGACATGAATGAGAGCTGGTTAGTAAGAGAGGATTTAATTTTTCAGGATTTTAAACAAATCTACTCTCTTAAGAAAACAGTAAATACTTTTGCTTGCACATATAGAAAAAGAATATGAAATCTGAGCAACAGAATTGAGACAATTAATTCTTCACTGTGCGAATGACACTGTAACACTGCTTCAAGCACCAAGTTGTCAATTATCAATTTTTACACACTTAAGGAAAGATTTCCCACTTGTAAAAGCCACAATGTTAGCTGCAGTGCCTCAGAAAGCACATCATGCTTCTGTTCAGCAGAAATAAATCCATTTCAACCAACTTATTACCTGATATCACAGGTACTCGTGGGCTCTGCGTTGATTTCTTTAAGCACTGCCTAAATTGTGCTGTGCCACGAACTACATTTCGTACCTTTGTCCACAGGAATATGCCACTGCGGTTACTACTAGGCCAAGGAGACTCTAAAACTGCCTACAGAAAGAGACATTGCAATAACAAAAACAGTAGGGAAGTTACACTAAAAATCACAGTGTAACATACTGCATAATACACTCAAAAAAGTCATTTCTTGCCAATCATGGGAAGAAGGACAAATATTTGAGATTATGACTTATTCCCTTGTTATGAGCTGTTCCCTTTTATTCCACAGCTCTGAATATAACAGCTGAGTAACAATGAACAATGGATCAAGATTTCTTTAGGTAAACATGGTAGATCTTGTTCTTATTTTTACATTTTGGTAAAACAGTACAGTGTACATCCAGTGAACTGTAAGCATGTGCAAAATGATTGCTTGTCCAACATAGTCAGCTAATACAGGTGAAATGCCATAAGAAACAATCTTCAAAACATGCTACAGGACAAGGGGAGTGAGAACAGGAGAAAAAGAACTGGTCCAGTATCCCTTGTCAATATTTCTCTTACCTTATTGTAGTAACCATAGGTGATGGCATTTGGCTGTATTCCAGCATTTTTCATTTCAAATAGGACTCTCACTGCCTGAACAGGCTGACCCCATAGTCCACAGAGCTGCATTACAACTCTGTAGCAGACCTGAAAAGACACAGAAAAGTGTAAGTGGATTGATAACAATGATTCTGAAGTAGCTTCATCTCTTCCCCAATTTCCAACTTTCACAAGTGTAAAAACAAAAGCCATATGAGGGCATCTACTCAGTACATAACATGCAACAGCCAGAAGAGGGTGCAAAAATTAAACAGGAAATAATATGAATTGAAATAACATCCCCAGTCACATTGCAGAGAATACTGAAAATTTTTTCCACTTGTCTCTTCTTGTGTTGGGAAACACCCAAGGAAAAAGCATAATAATTTGTTGCTGCGTGAATAATGCTGAGAGAAAGGTATGCTATACACAGACCCATTATCCCTCCAGTTCAGTAAGGCTGCAAAGCATTCATTGTGCATTTAAAAAAAATTGGGAAAACTTGCTGCTGGAACAAGTCTGGGAAAAGATGAGCAATATAAAACTGGAGTACTTGACCGAGCTGACACTACGGTGGCGAAGAAAAAGGAAAGCAATTTCCAGCTGCCCTAGTTAAGCATACTCCTTTGAAATCATTCCAAGGTAGCTTTAAAGCAGGTCAAATGGTAAGTAAGCTCAACCTCCTAGTGGTGGTGAAATACATCACATTTGCACCTTGTCTTCTATTCTGTATTAATGGTAACATATTTTATTTGCACTTGCCTCATCTAGTGGTTCCACATCAGTTTTCCTCATCTTAATTAGTATATCATAAGCCTGCTGCAGTGCTTTGACCTTGGGATGTGCAACTCTGATGTAGGCTGGCAGACAAATAAACCACAGGCTGTAACTATGACTGAAGAGACACTTAGCCCACTGTTGGGGGCTTACATAATACCTCTTGGCTAATTTATGGGCTGTTTTTATCTCCTGTAAAGTGAAACAAAACAACAAAGCAGACAAAAGATGTAACATCCTGAATCTAGGAGTCATTACTAACTCAGATATTGGCTTCTTAAAGAAAGCATTTCATAATAAAGGACAAACATTCAACTGAAGCTCCCTTCTCACTATGTCCTTATTAAGGCTCTATGCAAACAACAACTAGCATTAGAATGAATCTCTTTCTTCCTCATTAAAACGTTAATTTAAATTTTCTTTTGTTTTATATTACAGTCTAAAGGTTAAAAATGGGTTTGACAACAAACTGTCATCTCAGGTGCTAGTTTATTTCCTGCCTTCTGCTTCTCTCTTTTGCAAGTGTTGATTCTCAACAGTCACAAAGATCTAACCTCTAACAACATTAACTTATAGTAACATTAACTTTCAGTGGCAATTTTAGAAAAAAAACTGTCTCTTTCAGTGTTCGCACAGTGATTACAGTAACACTCATCTGACCTGCTTTGTCCTCTTTGCCATGAGTGCTGGACTATTTGAAATGTTGCTTCCAGTTGGGTGTCTGCTGAAGGAGAGCTTGAGCTCCTGTGGCCTGTCAAAGAGCTTGATATCTAGTCGTGGGAAGTTTTTATAGCTATATGGATTAAAAGAAGCAAACAAACAGAAAATGAAAGCTTTTTACACACTTGTTGATAGCAAGAAAGCCATACAAAGACAACTTGCATGCAAAAAACTGACAAATAGGAGAACAAAGGACCAGGGGATTTAAAAAAAAAAGAAAAGGAGGAAAAGGAGACAAGATCCTTTTAGTCTTATCCACAAAGTTATCACATTGGACAATAAATATCTAAGGACAATGGAAATAAGAACCAGACTGCCACCCATTTCATGAGGTTCAGAGAGGCACAGATGATGATTAACAAAGACAACAGCTGGGAACAGAACCTTCACAACCTTCAAAAGAAAGAAAAAGTAAATCATACCCACTTTCTGAAAAACACTGAATGAAAGCAGTCTGAAAAATGGAGTGAGTGGTTTGTTCTTTTAGTCCATCAGCTGCAGATCAATAGTACTAGGCAGATCCATTACCTATCCCCTGTCATTTTACAGTGAAACAAAGTGCACTGCAGTTGCTAGAAAATACACATAAATGGCTCAAACAAGAAGACACAGAACACATGTGGCAAAGTATTGCAATAAACTTGGATGCCCTCAAACACACATACACACACACACACACACATACAATTTTGACTTCTAGAGCTTCAGAAACTTACCAGAATCCAGTTTGTGACTTTTTACAGATTTTTCAGAATATTATATTAAGGAAGTCTTACACCACGATGGAACATCTGGCCTGCTTAACATCATAAGCATTCTAGTTTCGCTACATATAGTTGTTTAACTTATACCTATATCTTGGCATTCGGTCCTGCCCGTCATCAGTGGGAGGTTCTGGTGGCATTATGAACACTGTGTGTTCACTTTTTTGTGACTCATCGAGCTCTATCAGCCGTGCATCTTCGACAGAATCAACATCAACCTGAAAATAGAGTTTGTATTCTAAGTACAGAGTTTAGCATTGGGATAAAAACTTATTTTTAATATTGATTAGATTATCATAGTAAAGATACATTTGGTATATACTGTATTTGATTATATATACACATATACACCTTATATAAATATTAATTATATTTGTGCTAATTACTCAAAGATCAATCCAGTCTTGTCTTTGCAATTTTATTTCATGATCAGACATCCCTAAACATTCTGAAGGACAAAATACCTTTTCTCCTTTTTCTGTTCCTTTATCAGGAAAGAGCTTGAAAAAGAGAAAAAAAAAAATTAATCTCAATTTTTAAAAGCCCATCAAATAATTCTATTAAATCTGTGTAATTTATGGAAGTAGTAAATAAGAAACACTAAATTTCTGTATTACTGTAGAAGCAATTAATCTCTTTTTCAGATACTTCCTTTGCTAAAAATAAAGAAAATGCAGTAATAGGCATGCTTTCTATCTATTGTTATTACAGAACTAATGATACGGGTTGGAAGGGACCTCTAGATATCATCCTGTCTAAACCCCCTGCTAAAGCAGATCCCCCTAGATCAGGTGAACGCGAAGGTGTTAAGACGCGTTGTTCTGGTTTAGCAAGGAGCAGCTTTTGCTTGGTAACAGGGGGAGCAGGTTGCAGTGAAGACCCGGTAAAGAAGGTCTGGGCCAGTCTGGCGCCTCTGCCATCACTGTTTAGGGGATGGGAATTTGAAGTGCTGGCAGGAGGTGTAAGAGTGATACAAGATGGAGGTGACCACGCAGACCCTTCAGCCAGAGAAGGAGGAAGGAAGGAGAAGCAATCGACCAGAGACCCTTCCGCAAGCCATGGCGAGAATGCAAGCTGTGCTCCTGCAACCCATGGAGATCCATGGCAGGACCGAGAGTTACCAGCAGCTCCGTGTGAGTGAGCCCGGACGGGTGAGGGACTGTGTGGGGAGACGGCCATGGCCCAGGCCGTGCTGGAGAGCCTGTGTGCCACAGAGCAGCCCCACACGAGAGGCAGAGAGGAGCTGCAGCATTTGGAATAAGTGCGCGTCGGAGCAGCCCGTGCAGGGCTGCTGTGTGTGTGAGGTACCCCACGGACTCGCAGGGAGCATGGGTGCAGAGCCCACCTGTCCTGAGGAGGGACAGACGGCAGAAGCTATCGGGAATAGACTAACTGAAACCCCCACTGCCTGCCCCCCCGAACCGTTCAAGGGGGGACGAGGTAAAAACACGGGGATCAGGGCTCTGAGCCCGGGAAGAGGGGAGGTGTGGCAAGAAGGTGTTCTTAGAAGGCTGGTTGGACTCTTCATTGTTGTACTACTCTGTGTTGTTTCATTTTGGTTATGTTTTGGGTTTTGGCGGTATGTTTTAGTTGATGTTGCATTAAATTATTTTCTGTTTTCTTCCCCAAACCGAGTGGCCTGGTCTGTTTTGTCCTGAACCTTAAGCGGCAATTAAGCTCTCCCTGCCCTTGAGCAGTTCTCAGCCTCTTCAGTACTTGAGGCCAATCGTGGTCTTTGTTCCATGATGGGCCTAAACTACAACATTTTGAAGATCTCCAGAGAAGGAGACTCCACAATCTCTCCTGGCAGCCTGTGCCAGGGCTACTTCACTCTCACAGGAAAGAAGTTTCTCCTCATGTTCTGGTGGAATCTCCTGTCTTCCAGTTTGTGCCCCGAATCCTGTCACTTGAGACTACAGAAAAAAAGACTCATCTTACTCTCTCAACATCTACTCTTTAAGCTATTAATATGTGCTGCTAAGATACCCAATCAGTCTTCTCTGTTCCAGTCTAAACAGCACCAGTTCCCACACTCTTTCCTAGTAAGAGACCTACTGCAGTCCCCTGATCATCTTGGTGGCCCTGCACTGGACTCTCTCCAGAACTTCTCTGTCCCTCTTGAGCTGGGGAAAACAGAACTCGACACAGGACTCCAGATGAGGCCTCATCAGGGCAGAGTAGAAGGGGAGCAGAATCTCCCTTGACCTGCTGGCCACACTCTTCTTGATGCATCCCAGGATACCACTGGCCTTCTTGGCCATGAGGGCACATTGCTGGCTCATGTTTCATTTATTATCAATCAGCATTCCCAGGTCTGCTCTTCAGCAGTTCAACCCCCAGCCTGTACTGGTGCAGGGGGTTGTTCCTCCCCGGATGCAGGACTCTGCACTTGTCCTTGTTGAACCTCATGAGGTTCCTCTTTGCCCAGCTCTCAAGCCGGTTGAGATCCCGCTGAATGGCAGCACAGCCTTCTGGGGAATCAGCCAGTCCTTCCAGTTTGGTGTCATCAGCCAACTTGCTGAGTACACTTTGTCCCCTCATCCAGATTGTCGATGAAGATGTTGAGCAAGACTGGCCCCAGAACCCATCCCTGTGGAACTCCACTGGCCACAGGCCTCCAACTTGATTCTGTGCCTTTGATCACCACCCTCTGGGCTCTGTCATTCAGCCAGCTCTCGATGCACCTCACCCTACACTCATCCAAGCCACACTGCTTGAGCTTTCTGATGAGGATGTTATAGGAGACAGTGTCAAAAGTCTTGCTGAAGTCAAGATAGATGTCATGCACCGCTCTCCTCTCATCTAGCCAGCCAGTTACACCATCATAGAAGGCTATCAGGTTGGTCAAGCAGGATTTCCCCTTGGTGAATCTATGCTGAGTCCTCCTGATAACCATCTTTCCTTCATGTGTTTGGAGATGACATCCAGGATGAGTTGTTGCATTACCTTTCCAGGGATGGAGGTGAGGATGACCAGCCTGTAATTTCGTGGGTCCTCTTTCTCGCCCTTTTTGAAGACTGGAGTGACATTGGCCTTTCTCCAGTCATCAGGTACCTCAGCTGTGCTCTACAATTTGTCAGAAATGAAAAGCAGCTTACCAATAATATCAGCCAGTTCCCTCAGAACTCATGGGTGCATCACATCACGGCCCATGGATTTATGGGCATCCAGCTTGCCTAGTAGATCCCTCACTCAATTCTCAACGAAGCGAAGGTCCTCCTTTTTCCATACTTTCTGTCATACAGGTAACGGGATTCTGGAGGGATGGCCTTAGCAATAAAGACTGAAGCATTCAGTAGGTTTGCCTTCTCTGTATCCTCCATTAGCAGTGCAGCCTCCTAATTCAGCAGTAGGATCACATTCTCCCTGATCTTTCTTTTGCTGTGGATGTACTTGAAGCAGCCCTTTTTGTTTTCCCTGAAGAAGTCTCTAGAATCATAAAATTCTAGGGGTTGGAAGGGACCTCTAGACACCACCTAACTCAATTCTCTGCCAAAGCAGTTCCACCTAGATCAGGTCACACAGGAACTCATCCAGGCAGGTTCTGAAAATCTCCAGAGAAGAAGACTCCACACCCTCCCCGGGCAGCCTGTGCCAGGGCTCTTTCATCCTTACAGGAAAGCAGTTTTTCCTTATGTTTCAGTGGAACTTTTTGTGTTCCAGCTTTTGCCCATTAGTCCTTGTCTTGTCACTAGAGACAATAGAAAAAAGTGCCGTTCCATTCCATCCTCTTGACATACACCTTTTAAATACTTTTAAGTGATAATGAGTTCCCTTAACATCCCTTGCTACATTTAATTCCAAGAAGTCTTTAGCCTTCCTTATTTCATCTCTGCATACTCTGACAACATTTCTACACACTTTCCAAGTGATCAGGCTTCTTTTCCACATTCCATAAACTTTTCTCTTCCATTTGAGCTGTTCTCAAAGCCCTTTGTTCATCCACACAGGCCTCTTACCTCCTTTTCCTAATTTCCAATTCATGGGAATACACTGATTTTGGGCTTGGAGGAAGTGGCACTTGAAGATTAACCATCTTTCCTGGGCACTCCTACCTTGTAGAGCCCTAGCCCAGGAGATTCATCCAAGCAGGTCTTTGAAGAGGCCAAAGTTAGCTCTCTGGAAGTCCAAAGTTCCAACCCTGCTTAGTGTTCTGTTTCTTCCATGCGGGACCTTGAACTCACACCATCCCATGGCCACTGCACCAAAGCTGCCACCAACTTTCTCATACCTAACCAGATGTTCCTTATTTGTTAGTACAAGGTTCAGCAGTACATCTCTCCTTGGCTTCTCAACTAGCTGTCTCAGGAAATTGTCATCAACACACTTCAGGAACCTCCCATACTGTCTGGGCTTGGCTGTGTGGATTTACCAGCGAATATCAGGGTGGCTGAAGTTCTCCTTGAGAACCAGGACCTGCAATCATGAGGCTGCCTTCAGCTATCTGTAGAAGTACAACAGTATCACAGACATTACCCTGCCCCTTAATTCTCACCCATAAACTTTCAACCTACTTCTTGTCCCCGTCCAGGCAGAGCTCAATGCACTCTAGTTGCTCCCTCACATAAAGAGCAACTCCACCACCTCGCCTTGCTGGCCTGTGTTTCCTAAATAGTACATAGACTTCCATGGCAGTACTCCAGTCATGAGCGCTGTCAGATCATAACTCTCTAACTGCAACTAGATCAGGACCCTGTGTCTGCATCCAGACCTTCTGTTCCTTGTGCTCATTTCCCAGCCTGTATCTGTTGTGCACATGCATTGTAGGGGCTTGTTCAAGCATGCAGGTTTCCCTGCATGCAAGAGGATCTGCCACAGTTAAACACTTTCTTCTCTACTAAATACAAAGTCCTAAATCTATCAAAGGAAATGGCTTTTATTTAGTTTAACTGAAAGAAACTGCTAGTTTGCACTACAATATCATAATTTAAGTATGTAACACATTAAGAATCTTCAATAACATTGTCAAACCACTTATTTTGTGGTCTGTTTACAAGTGTTAATTTGATTGAAATCAATATTAAGTCATAGACTCGTTCTATAAGAACTTGGTACAAAAATGAAGGTTCTGTCCAGAAAGAATCATATATATTCACCATATAATTATCTAGCTCCTGATCTGTACATTGTGAAATTGTCATTTTAGCATTGAAGCTATAAACTCAATAACCCATCTAAACTAGAAACATGCTGAAGAGATTTTGTTTGAAAAAAACAGGACTCAGTTATAACAATCTTCCTCATACAAAACATACGGGTAACAAAAGCAGATCTTACCAACAAGAGTAAGTTTTGACCGCAAGTAGAGCACTAGGAGTGTTTTTGTGGTTTAAGTTGTGTGAAAAAGAGAAACAACATACATGACCCCTAACAGATAATTCCACATTAAAGAGAGAGTGATTAGCACTTAAAGGGAGGGCACATTGTGCTAAAGTGTCAGCTACTGGTACTTCTCACATTCTCTTATAGCTTGACATCCTATGATCTTTAATGAAAGTTTCCTGCACCAACACAGAACATGATGACCATTCAAGATACAGGAAGAAAACAACTCATCAATAACCACAAAGAATTCCAATCCATGAAAGCACTTACTGAAGAGGGTATCTAGCTTTACAATTAAACCCAGGAAAATAACACAAAATGAACAGAAGCATATAATTTAACAACATTGCTACATGCTTTTTACCTTTTCTATGCAGTCATCAAAAAATGCCAAGCCAGTATCCTTGTCACTCACAAAACTGCACTCTTCAATAAAGCGGCTGAATATCTGTGTTTTGGTGAGATGTGTGTAGAACTTTGTGTAAGCACGGTCTCTGCTTTTTAAAAATCCTGGTTATAAAAAGGAACACACAATTAAATATCAGTTACAAGGTCCACAAGGACTTAACATACCAAGTGTCAACAGAAAATATTTAAAGTGGTAATAGATAAGTATCAGCTTTGTCAATAAAAATTACTTATCACTACTTGCCTTTGGAAGAGTAAAGTAACAGCTTTCCTAAAATATTTTTCACTACAGTTAGTAATACTTTGCAAGTAATCACCCCCATGTAATCTGTGTTAGTTAACTTTTTGTGCAAGAAAATAGCCATGATGACCTCATACAGAAGTGAAAATTATACTAAATTTAAAATTATGTTATCCTAAGAGGTGATGGACCTAAAAATATTTAAGACTTTCCAAACTTTTGGGTAAAAATCTGTTCTCAGATCTCTCCTCCAGTAATTAAAAAAACCCTCAAAAAAATCAACAACCTCAAACAAACAAAAAAACCTCCAAAACACCACTACTGAATACAAACCAAAGCAAAATAACCATGACATTTAATGTAGCACTCAGATGCAGATCTGAATCAGATCTGAAAAGTTAATGTGAAAAGGAAAATAAGATGACCTTTGCTGGCTATTGTTTTGTTATGCTTATGATCTCTGCCCAGTTCTCTGTTATCTTCCCTTTGATATAAAGAAAATTACTTTGTTCTTCCTTACTGGGCTCTGGCATTTTTGCTCTGTACAAATCGAGAAATATTCCTTCAATAGACTATGCCACACAGAGAGGGCATCATGCTACAGAAAGACAACTTTTCTAATACCAGAGCTAATTGAAAATTTCAATTCAATGTGCATATATCCCTACACCCATGTTCTAATCAGCTTGGAGTAGTTTAACTTTACACAATTGCATTTTAAATATTGCCAAGAATTGTACACCCAAAGGGAACTTTGGCCTTTTAAAGTTAAACAGCTCTTCAACTGTGAAGTTGTAACGCTGCCAATGCTACCAGCAGTTGGTTTGCCTCACCCTTACCTTGATGATCAAACAAGGAATCAGCAGCAGTTGCTTTATTTGAAGGCGCCTGAGTGATTGGCTTAAGGAACGTTCTGTAACCCCTTAAAATAGACGCCATGAAACGGAGAAAAGCCTCCTGGATCTCCATCTCGAGCTCTATCATCTTCTTCTGCCAGGAGAAATCTGCCTCAATAGGAGTCATCTCCACTGCAGAGCCTTCTTGTGTTTTACGGTGAACTAGCAACCAGGAACACACACAACATGATATTAAAATCCAGTGCATTCAACAGGTAACTTTTGCAAGATGCTGAAGACATATTTTTCTTTTTTCTACAGAAAGAATGAGCCTAAACCTGTTTTTCTAATACAAATTCTAACCTTTTAGTGCTCTAAAGGGCAGAAACAAGTAGATGACATTCAGAGATTACTTTTGCACTCTTAAAAAGACAGTAGCAGGTACTGCTGAACATTATAATTCCATGCTTTTTAGTATAACAAAAACATAACTTACTGTAATATAATATTTATATAAAAATAATTACAACAGAGCTATTATAATATGGCCAAAACAGACACTATCTATCTAAAACAAGGTCACTAGTTCTAGTCAGGTTAAAATTAGTAAGTAGCTCTCTTTTAGGTAGAACACATAACACACCTTAAAACACACATAAAAACCAAACTAAAAGTTGAAGTTTTATAACATTATTCAACTCATATTCCAATTTTCTCTACTATTTTTGATCAGAAATGTGAAAATAATGAGTAAATAATGAGTAAAGGCTAAAATAATAATGAGTAAAGACTAAAATAATGAGTAAAGGCTAACAAATCCTCAAATTTTAAGAAGTCACAACAAAAGTCTAAAAAAAATCCATACCACGTATGATAGAAAATCCTTACATTTAAATATCAATTATAATTTAAGACTTATGGGTGTGTATCAGAAAATGTAGCAGTTTTATTTGAATATTTACTTTCCCTGCTTTATACAGCTTCTATTCTTACCCCTTCACGTTTTATTTTTATATATTTCACCTGCTGCCAGCTGTGGGTGTAGCTTCTTTAAGGTGCTGAGCAGACTTTTACATGGCTTCTTTGGAAATTGCTTCCAGTTGGTGCTCTTCTTATCATCTGATCTAGAATAGTGGAGGAATAAAAGTATATATAAAATACAGTCCATATAAAAAAGAATTGCTTCCACAGCCCTAAGTTGCTTCACTTTCAGAATGCCATAACTAAAGAAAAAAATTATTTTGAAAACAAATCTTGTCACAGTCCTTACTTGTCAAAAATTTAAAACTGTGAGTGACTCAAGTTAGAATTTAATTCCCTTAGATACAGAGCAGTATAAACTGAGCTATGAGTAGAATTTTCTCCACTCTGTAAAGAAAATTTGCATTAAGACTTGCTTTAGACTTTTTAGCTTGAGTTTCACTTATTCTCCTTTTAGAATTCTTCTTCATTCTTGCCAATGTAATTTAAGCACACTAATCCATATGAGATTACTGTGCAAAATCTATACTACCATATACCTGCCACAATGCTACTGATACAAATAAAGTCAGTTTGGAATACAACATGAACTTGTTACTACAAAATGCTGGAAGACCAGTCTAGTAGCTTTATGGTTGTATGGCACACTGAAACATGCCTATAGCAACTCAGTTCCAGCTTCAGTCACAGGCTAGTAGGGACTAGGAAGATTGGGAATTCAGATCACAGTTTGAAAAGGACAAGTATAATGCCAGACCTTGCTTTTTTAAGCAGTTTGATATAAAGAGAGAGTAGGGAGTAAATCCTGAGAACTACATCTCTTTCTGGAAGGCAGAAAGTGGGGGAAAAACTGTAACAGGAAGTACAACAAATCCTGTGGCCACAAGACCTAATCAGTTATCACTATCCAAAATTATGCTATCACTGCTTGTTTTACACTTTGCTGCAGTGAAATTTTATTTTATTTGCTCAATTGGCATTGACACAAAACTATCTCAGGAAGGAAGCCAAAGATTCAGGAGTTAAAGAAAAAAAATGCATGCTTATAGATATGTTTGCCCATTTATTTTTCCCCCACCATAATGACATGCCTATAAACAATGTAAGTGGTAAGGTTCTGAAAATGCAGAACAAAAAAAAAAAAGAACAAAAATGCAGAGGGGTAGAAAGAGATGTGGATAAATAAAATGAAACACTAACCTTTACTCACAAATAAAGTAATCTTTTAGAATTCTGTATGACCTTCAACATAAGTGCTTTATTGAGATTTAGGCTTACCTACATACCTCCAAAACTGAAAAATATCCTTATTTCCAGGTTATAAAAGTTTTACAATGTGGGCTTGAACATCTCACATTTATCAAAGTCAAATGTTATAGATGTCAAATTTTTCTGGACATAAGTTGAACATGTAAGATATATGCAAAATAGGCAGCAGAAGAATAAAAAAGTTCAGTTGTCTATTGAAAGACAAATAGACTTACAAGACAGTAAAAGAAAAGATGCAAAAATCTTTGCAGTTGAGTGCCTCACAAGAGGTCAGCAACTGGTAAATTTTCAGTTCAGTAACCAGTCCCAGTAAGGCTGGTGCTTGATCATTCTAGCAGTTGTTCCAACAGAATATCAACATCCTTATCTCCCTGCTAAATCCCCTGTTGCTTTCTCCTTCACCTTTCTGCAACCTGGTCTTCAAGTACCATTCTACTTAAGAATAAAATCACTAGGGTATTTTGCACTGCAAGTATCTTCCTAGAAGTTATCTTCCCTGAGTTTCTACAGTACATTCCTCTTTCATAACACCAGTTATTATAATTCTACTTTGATATTCAGTGATGAAAATGCTTTTTGCAGTGTTTTTAACAAGGATCTAAGGGAAGGGTAAAAAAAGACCCAAACAAAAAGTAAATATAATCCATTTTTTATTATTTCTTTTGATGCTACTAATAAAGCATTTCAGTAATGTAAAAGAAACATTTGCTTTGGTAGAGGAAAGGCCGCTTTGACAAAATTAAAAATCAAGAAAGCTTTCAACTGACCCATAGATCAAATGAGTAATTCTAACTTGAGTTAGTAAAAACAGACGTCAACAGTTAAAGAGTGAAATGAGATGAAATAAAACTGTATTTTTACAAAGAAAAGATGTGAACTTCATTTAGTGATGTTCACCCTTGTCTTCAACTAGCTTAGATTCCTCTTTCCATTTATGATCTAATTAATTTGAAGGGCAAAAGTAATTAATAAAGTTACTAAACATCTGAAAAAAAATGAATTTTCCATTTAGTTATTTGTACCCTTGTTTAGATATGTTACAGAAAAACATATATTACTCTGAATTAACCTCAAGAAGGTGCTAAGAAACTGTTCATGAAACCCCTCCATCGTAAGAATGGCATTAAAAATACAACAAAAATATTTTAGATTGAATGTAGTCAAGACACCAAATTTTTCTTGATTAACCTCAACATAAATTTGTCCCTTATAACTTGAGATTTTTTTTTTTAATTAGCACTAAAGTGCCTCAAGTGCAAGACAACATCAAAAGCTGTCATGAAGGATCCTGAAGCACTCATGTTCATACCAGCAGTCACTGAACACAGATAAATCAAACTCAAAAGTGGTAGTTAAAGATGAAGACATAAGAAATGGTGGAACATAAAAAGAAAACAACCTTTCCTAGCTTTTGTTCCATTTCCCTAATAAGCAGTACTACAAGTAGAAAAACAATCCAGAATATATTACCATTGTTACTAAATTTATAGCAACATCTGCAACACATTTTTATAGGCAGTATCAAGTGTTGATCCTTGACTTAGTAACCTTTAATTTGCTATGAGGCATTACAAATGAGAAAAAGGAACAGAGGACAGTGAAAAAAACCCCACATTGGTTAAAACAGTATTTAACAGTTCAATCTCTTGAGCATTTCAACAATCTCTCCACCTATAGATAAATGTAAAAACTCCATAGAACTTACATGTATACCATGTTTGTGTCTAAGTCAATGCACACAATATCCTGTGGTGGATCATACAGATCAAAATATCGTGAATCAACTCCAACAATAAATGGAAGAGGTGCACTGAGTACAGTGGCCAGAGACAAAGGACAGAGGGGGATATAGGGACATTGCCACTGAAATGGAAATATCATCTGAAGGAAAAATGAAATGGAATAAACACATTAAAACAAGACAACAGACTCTGTAAAATAAAACCCAAGAAATTACATCCAGCAAGTTGAAATGAAACTGTAAAAGCCTTTTAAGTCTATCAGAAAAATGTCTTCAAGTTTGGCCTCTTATTTATAGCACATCTCTTAAGTCATCTATGCAAAAATGTTCATAATTCTAATAGTTGTAATAAGATATACTATGGCACCTCAACTAAATACTATTGCTGGGAAAAATTATCATTTAGTGCATCAACCATTTTAACTTTAAAAAGCATTGTAACAGTTGTGGAGTCTGAACTGATTTCTCTCACTGTCGTACAGAACACTTTGTACTTACAGCTACTACAGCTTCAGCAACTCCTGTCAACAAAGCTGGTCTAAGAGAATGGAGGAGGATCTTGCCTTCTAGTAATACAAAAAGTAACAGAGTGGCACAGTTTTCCGGTCCAAGATTCATGAGCAGATTGCTAAAGTTTGCTCCGCTAAGGAGGGGGTGGAAAGAGGAAGAAGAGTAAGAATGTTACAGGATTAAAAAAAGAAAAAAAAAATAAGGAAATTGCTGCTATCAAACTTCTGACAACTGTTTGGGACCAAGTAGTTGAATAGTTCTAATATTACCACAGATCCAACATCTACCTATCTTATAGCTATCACCTCAATATGAAATTTCTCCTACCACAAAGAAACCCAAATCCAAATTCAGAAACATACGCAACACCATGATACTGTTGAGGTTGTGTTGTTTATGGTGGTTTCTCTCCTATATGCCCAGGCGTCTTGTCTTCGTAACAGTAAGGCAGATTTAACTGGTTAACAACTAATCTAAGCACAAATAATGCCAGTAGTTTCATACAATGGGTTAGCTCAAGCAGAGATCATGAACTACAGTACTCATTTGATTTTAGGATGACAGAATCAAACTCTAATATTCAGTCAAGTAAAATCAATCCATCATTCTGATAGCAACATGCCTTTAGTTTCTACAGTTTAGACTCCATTTTATCTGTTTGGACTGTACACATTTAGGAATTGTAACACTTATCTGTAAGAGTACAGGGTGTAAAATCTGTCCTTAGAAGACTGCTTTACATGTTAGGTTGCAGTTTGTTGGCTGGCTGCAATTGTTCATTTAAGAGATTGTGTAATGGATGCGAATTCTTCTGCACACAGAACATTATATGATTGTGCTTAAAGGGAGAGGGGGATAACAAAAGGAGGAATATTTTGATTTTAAACTTAAAAACAAACTAGAAATCAACAAAACCACCCAAACTAAATGCCACATCACAATCACGAGTAACTTTGGCCCAAAAGATACAGGCAGTATCCACAAAAACTGCATCAACCTTCAAGCACAAATACCAGCTTTAGGTATAATTCTGAACTTCTGATATGTTTGCACACCTGTGCATTGACTAATTTCACATTACTGCTTGATGTTACTTGGATCTCAGAAGAGAAAAAACCTCAAAATAACGAACACTATGCTATTTAAAAAAACTTGCAAACTACTCAGGTTCTGAAAATATAACATATTTCAATGCATATTTATTTCCCTCATGGCCTGCTGCTTCTTTCTTCAGAGTTCCTACAATATCTGGTAATTCACCTTTATTTCATGAAAATTAGTGATATCATTCTTTTCCAAGAGACAGATCTATGTCAAAGAGACAACACCGTATAACACTATAAATGCACACTGAGTTTTCTGTTTGTAAAATTTAATATGGCACTAATGTCTGACATCCTTCTATGACTTCTTCTTACTTGCCTCTGAATTTTTCAAGTAGTACACATTTAAAGCATTAATAACGATACCTTAATGGCAGTGGTGTAGAAACTGGCTGAGACAATATTAATGCATCATGGGCAGAAAGCTGAAACACAAAGTAGTATGTGATTGATACAGGCAACTCCAAACAAAGTTAATACAGTATAATATTCAAACATAAATGTATACCCACAATATCTCATAAAACCTCCTGGCAGACGGAGTCACAATGTCATGCAGGAGACGCAAACCAGAGACAATCTTTGAGACTTGTGTTCACTAGGTCAACAGAATTTGTATTAGTCACTGAAATGATTCTCAGAAGTTACTGGAAATTGTTTGTGACTCAGTGTTGAACATGTAACTGGTGCTAGGTGATTAAGCAGAGAAGTACAAGACAGGGTGTTCTGGGGGATTAACCTTTGACCCACAGTAGTGGGTGAACAAGAGAGAGAAAGAGAGAAAGATAGAAAGCAAACACTCCACTCAGGCAACACAAGTGGTGACTATAAAATTAAAGGGTAATATGTGTCAGAAATTTCAAATGGCAAGTAGAACGCTGCTGTCGCCCACATGAGTCAGAAACATTTTTTTTTTGCCCAGTAAAGCAATATAAACCCCAGGTTTATATCACTGCAAGAGATGGCAAACCCATCCATCTCCACCCCTTTCCCTTCTAGCAGATGGATATTCAAAGCTGAGTAAAAAGCCCAGAGGAAGAAACCAGGTTTTCAAAAGCAAGAAAGTGGGTTTGTCATTACTTTAACTAAAAATAGAAGCAAATGTTTTGCTTACCTGTACAAGAATTCTTGGCCTTTGTGGTGAAGGGAAAGGTATATTGTGCATGAAATGGGATATGTGCCTGAAAAGAAGGTAAGATATAAGAAAACTAGCTACAGGGACTAATTGAGGACTGAAAACAATGTTAATCACATTTTGGAATTACTATGGTAACTAATTACTATGTTTTAGAAAGGTAGATAAGATTTATTTTCTGTTTTAATACCAGCCTGTTTATGCTAACTGAAACAAAGATGCTCCGTTCACCCAAATTTCATGGAAGAAAATTAAAACTGGCAGCTTCAGATAGGTTTGTAAAAGAAAAGAACAGACTGGCATTTAGGCAAGCCATTTAAAATCACAGGCAGCCTAACTCCATGCTACTAAGTTTCCAATGAGGCTTAGCTAAGAGAAACTACATAATTAATGGCAAGATGTTTAATACAGTTCTGTAGGTAACATTGCATTTCAGTAAAAATTTAGGACCATGAAGCACATCCTCTACAGAGTTTAAAGACACACATACGCACACGATCTGCACTAGTTGCAGTGCTTGGAAACAGACACAGATATTCATGGCTAACGCACAAAGTCACTCAGCTTATATTTATTAACCTAAAAGGTAGATTTGTAAGACTGCAAATGCTAGTTTGTATCTTATAACTCAGCCATTTTCTGTATTTGATACAGTTAAGAGACGGGAGAATAGGTTTGACACAGTCTAACAGAAAAGCCACAGTAAAAATCCAATTCACTTTCCTAGTACTGCAGGAGCCACTACTATTAAGCAGAAGATGTAATTTTTGTCAGTATAATATAAGCTCCACAGTGCAAGGAAGAGGCTGAAGCAAATACACTAGGTAAGCGAGACATCTATAAATCACATGACAACTTGAGCTGATACAACTACCTTCCCAAATTAACTCAAAAATATTTCACATACTTTTCAATGGGAAGAGGATGAGGTCCTGAGACTGAGAGTTTGTAGATGAACATAAGAAATTTTCGAAATGCTTCAAAGAAAGGCCAATGTGAGAGAAGGCAGATGCATTTGTTGGAATTGATGGACTTGGAAGTAACCACTTTCCTCTCTACAGTTGTCAGGAGACCCAGCTGCAGCTGTTGTTTTTCTGTTAGCAGCTCACGGGGATAAGGCTCATAAAACTGAATAGCAGCACCATAAACCTAAAAGATGAAGAAAAACAGCTGAGAAGCCTCAGTATTTGTCAGGAGATGGAGTTAGAAATATTAAAGCATCCCTAAGTCTTTGGGGTTTGCATACACACTATACAGCTTTTGCTGGTAGCTGTGAAATGACTTTTTGTTTATGTAACATACACAAATTATCCTTACAAATAAACTGCTTTTAACTCCTGTGCCTCTCTTTCTTTTTCAATGCACCTTCATCAAAGTATTTATACCCAATAAATTAAAAGGTAAGGAAGCAAACTGCATCCTGTGGCAAAACTCTATCCATTTACCATTCTGGTAAAAAAAAAGAACCCATCAAACAACAAAACCACATAAATGAAACAAACCCTCATGAAATGCTTGTGTTCTGTAAATTCCCCTGTCATTACCACACTACACAATAAAATTATTTCACCTTTGACTTCACCCATTTTATCAAGGTAAACATCTACCAATCCTTTCCAATATCCTTTCCCTATTTGTCTGAGTTTTGTAATTAACTGAATTATTCTGGCAAGCTTAGCAAAAGGAGGACAGAGAAAGATGGATACCACACTCTGAATTCCTTTTGAAAAAAATGCTGGCAGCTACTTTATTCCTCCTTGCAAAAGAAGTACTAACATATCTGAGAAAGACTTCTCCTGTTGTTTGGAAATGAATAAATGCATACATTTCCCTGATAAGGGACTGAGGCAAAAAGGAAATTGAGCCGTTATTATTAATAGAGCCCAGATGCTGCTTATTAGTCATAGAGTGCTAATCACACATTACAATCACTTATTCCCTCATGCAGTTCACACACAAGACAATTGGCAAGCTGAAGCAATAGCTGAGAAATCAACTCTAAACAAGGCCTCCCTTGCCTCATCAGGTGTACCTATAATCCTGTAGACTCTGTGTATAGCAGACACTGTCTTCGCACGTGGGCTGAGTTGTGCAACACATTTTCAGTTCCCATGTGTGCTGGTGGCCTTATACAGGTTTTGCAGATGACTGGTGCTCTGAATTGATCACTTCATGTGAATTCAACAGAATCACTGGTTTCAGGAGTTCATCAGTTCTTCAGAACCTTTCACATACTACCTCTCAGCAGACATTTTTCCCCTCCCTGCCCTGCTGTTTCTCTGGTAGCTATTTTCCTGTTCACTTACACTGATACTCACAGAGTCCAATTACACAAATTCACACAGAAGTGGCTTTTCAGGTAATGTAACAACTTAAACACTGCTAACATATGTGGTAAGCGAAATCTCTCTAAGATGTAGGCTACATTTTTATTGCCAGAAACTTCTTGAAAGAACGGGGAAATCCACGTGCATTGAGTTTTCACCGAACCACAGGTACGGGTTGGAAGGGATCATGAAGTTCAACCCCCCTGGTCAAATAGGTTCACTCTGATCAGGTCAAACAGGAACTCATCCAGGCAGGTTCTGAAAACCTCCAGAGAAGGAAACTACACACCATCCCTGGGCAGCCTGTGCCAGTGCTTCTTCACCCTCACATTAAACAAGTTTTTCCTTAAGTGCAACTTTTGGTGTTCCAGCTTCATCCCATTATCTGTTGTCCTATCTCTGGACAGTATAGAAAAAAGGGTTGCCTCATCCGCTTGACCTTTTAAATACTCGTAAGTGTTAACGAGGACTCCCCTCACCCCTTGTATCTAGACTAAAGAGCCCCAGTTCCCGCAGCCTTTCCTAATAAGAGGCCTGCTGCAGTCTCCTGATCATCTTGGTGGCCCTGCACTGGACTCTTCAGAAGTTCTCTGTCCCTCTTGGGCTGAGGAGCCCAAAACTGGACACAGGACTCCAGATGAGGCCTCAACAAGGCAGAGTAGAGGGGGAGCAGAACCTCCCTCAACCTGCTGGTTACACTCTTCTTGATGCATCCCAGGATGCCATTGGCCTTCTTGGTCACGAGGGCACATTGCTGGCTCATGGTTAGTTTATTATCAACCAGCACTCCCAGGTCCCTCTCTGCAGAGCTGCCCTCCAGCAGGCCAACCCCAAGCCTGACTTTGTGATGTGTGTAGTTCACCGTAAGTGGGACTACGTAGCATGCACACTTCCAGCTATTTCCTGTTTTATTTCCATATTATAGTCAACTTTGAGGAATATGGGGGAGTATTTAACAATTTACCTTGTAGTATTTCTCAAACACAGAAGATACAATGCCTACTTAAGCTCCATAGCAGCCACTTGAACCAAAAGCACAAACTAGTCACAGTGTGTAGCCATACCTTTTCTGCAGAAGAGCAGGTCAGTACGAATGTTGAGAACACTGGTAGTGGGTATTTGGTTTGAGGGTCCCAGCACTCAATAGTAGCTCCCATAGGAAGGCAGAAGAGAGGTACAGATTCTGACAGTGGAAATGACTCATAGTTCTCTTGAGGATATCTGAAGATTAAGCCTTCAGAATGGGAGAAGGAAAAGTAAGCCCTAAATAATGTAAGCAATATCTTTTCCACAACATATAGCCAAGAAGAAAGCCTCTCATTTGACAGTAAGACTAGAGTCATCCAAGTAACTACCCTTTAAAAATGATATATGAATACTGAAGCACTCCCTTTTGGTAATTGCACAAATCACAGTCCATAGTAAAAATTAACTAGTTGGTATTTTTACTTTAAATCCCTTGGGGATTACCTGTGCTATTTAAATGTGGATTTTATTACAAAGAATTTCCTATTAAGTGGTAATTTATCTACTGCAAAAACAGCAGCAATTCTTCCATCAAAACCAGGATGAACCAGCCAACTGTCCACATTTTCTGCTAATCAGTTAATAAGTTCAATTTAAACAAACTGTTTATTCAGTTTTCAGAAATACATCTAACTCTTGCTGACAGAAGACAGGTACACTAGCACTGGTTTACTATTGCTGTCCTTCTAGCTTATTTTCTGGTATGCTGACTTCATTATCTAGGCTTTCCACTTCTACTTGGTAGTTTACTCCTTTCAAGGAACTGGTGCACTTACTGCTGAGGAGAAACGATTTTGGAAGGTTTTTTTACTTCTTCAGAAAAATAAAAAAAAATTACCATCTGTAGCAATACATTGAAGAACTTACAAAAACCAGATATAAAATAGAAGACTTTGTTGTTCATTTTTCAGAACATTTTTCACTGTCCTTAAAAAAGAAACAAGTGAACGGTTGTGGAGCGGAAAGGAAAAAATATGTTTCACTTTCAAATTATATGAAAAAAGTTACATTATCTGTGAGACATGAGACTGGTTGAAAGAAATTTTTATTTACTTCTTCTCAGTCATCATTAGCACAAGAAATAGGAAGTCTCCAGTTACAACTGAAATGCTGGGTAAGCTTTACACTAAAGTTCTTAAGCTACCGAAACTGTCATGATTTGCCTGGGAAAACATAAGAGCAAAGAAGGCTTTATAGGTGTTGATTGTAACTGACGTGCTCTAGGAATAGAATTCTGACAGACAGTACTTAAGCTTTTAAAATTATTTCATTTCACAAGGCATTTGAATTCTTCTGTTAGCACGTTTAGACAGTCTAATTCTAAAGTTACTTACCAGCTTTATATGCTAAAGAGTTAGAAGCTGGCACAGATTTCTTGTAACAAAGGTATACACTGGAACCCCACTGGAAGACAGAAATTCCATCTTAGAACCAGCAAAGACAACAACATGGAGCAGAGAAATAAAGCACAAGCATTTGAATATACTCCCACTTGGAAAAAACAGGAGACATTTAAATAAAAAGCACTACAGAATAAAATGACAGATTGGCTGTTGAGTTACATGTAAATCATGAAATTAAGAGTTCAAATTTCTTACATTTTTTAGAGATTTTTATGAAACAATCTCACTGCCACATGACTCTGACTTATTCCAACAGAGTAACAAATAAAACTGAAGCAAATCATTTGCAGTGTAACATTTTCTTGGTCATTTAAAAGAAAACTCTTGAGAGAATCTCATGATTGTAAGTGAAATTCTAAACACTGTCACTTTAAGTTTTTAATCATACTTTCATAAACTGGTTATTTACATAGCGTTTTTGAAATTTGTCAAACTACACTCTAGAACTCAAAAAACCCACAACTTATTTTAGCTTGAGTCAACTAAATGCAAACCACATTAAATACAAGCAAACCAAAAAAAAGAATATATGAAGACATTTTTTACATGCCTCAGTATAATAGGCATTATTAATAACTGGGAAAAAAGTGTTTGCAGTTCATCCCGAGTGTCAAGATCACTGAAGGGGTGAGGAAGAATAGTAATTAAAAAAAAAAAAAAAAATCAAACAAAAAATCCCTACAAAGCCTTCACACTACTCCTAAAAAGCACCTGGACAAAAATATGCACACTGAAGTACTGAGCAATCAGTATGAAGAAGTCATTCCTAACACCAAAGGAAATCAGAACAACAAAACATAGAAAAGGGAAGTCTTGCACATCATATGTTTGTTTGGGATTTAAAAAAAAAATATTCAAGCTTTTAAATACTCACCATACCACAATTTAAATTCTTATCAACTTTGCAGAATGTATGAGGAGGAGTTTCTCCTTTGCTGGTGACAATAACACAGATATCTGTCACTGCCAGTGAATTTTGAGGTCGTACTGGAGGAGCCCTTCGATACGTGATAAAGATTCGCTGAGAAGAAGCTGAACTGTTGTTAACATTAGCACAACGACCATAAGGAGTAGCTTGAATCACCTCACAGCCTGAAATGATGCGTTCCTTCCCTTCATACAGAACTCTGCAGACAGGAAGGAAAGAAATATTATGCACATTCAAATTTATAGGAAGTTACTTGGACAAATTCACATAAATTGACATATCTGTTAGTATCTGGTCACATTCTATTGTATGTAGATCGCCATGAACAACCTAAGCATAGGTACTCTTCAGAAATATACCAGTGTTACAAGAAATCTCTGTGGGAACAAATTATAGTTATAGAGAGATAAAAATCAAGCCACGTTGAAAAGGATTTAGTTATAGAACTTGAAGGAATACTGCACTATCTACAAAAACTCTCAGAGGGCTGTAGCACCTCTCCCATGAAGACAGGCTGAGGGACTTGAGATAGTCGCCTGGAGAAAGAAAAGCTCGGGGCAGACCTTGCAGTACCTGAAGGCCTACAATTAAGGTGGAGAGGGACTTTTTTACAAGGGTATGTGGTGACAGGACAAGGGGAAATAGCTTTAGACTGAATGAGAGTAGATCTAGACATATTAAGGTCTTTAGGATGGTGAGGTACTGGAACAGGTTGCCCAGAGAGGCTGTGGGCTGCCCCATCCCTGGCAGAGCTCAGTGCCAGGTTGGATGACGCTTTGGGCAACCTGGTTTCCTGGAAGGGTCCTTGCCCATAACAGAGAGGCTGGAACTAGATGACCTTTAAAGACCCTTCCAATCCTAACCATTCTATGATTCTACGAAAATGAAATACAAAGGTACCTTTTAAATGCTTGCACACATGACATCTGATATTTTATTAGAAATTATTTCCATCATTAAAATGTCTTAAAAGTCCTTACAACTTGCCTTTCTGGGGGCTTGGTTTGGACTGGTTTTTGGGTGAGGTTTTTTTATTGGTTTGGTTCTTCTTTATTTTTAAAGAATGTTGTAGGAAAAGAATAACAAAAGACAGAACACATCTTATGTGGCCACACAGTAACACTCACATGGTGCTTGGATATTTTTAGTCAGATCACTAGTATCATCATATCCTTAGCAAAAAAAAAAAGAAAGAAAAAATCCACCAAAACAACTTTTTCCAGATTCAACAATTCTCATAATTTTCAAGAAACATATATCATTGAACTGTCCAAATTGCTTAAATACTACTGTATGTCTTCAAATTGGAATATGTAAGCATTCCAATTCCACAGAACAACATGTATCTTGTCATAATATTGAAGATATGTTAACTGCAGTCCTAGAATACTTAAATAAGGCAAAGAAATCACAGGAGCTGAGAGTATTTTGATGTAGCTACCAGGTGGCCCTATAAATTTTTTGAGCTAGTTCATGAAAGACCATATTCCTGCATTCCTAATTGTTTCAGTTATAAAGAGTCTGATCATCACGTTTTCACTATATTTAAAACAATGTGTAATCACAGGTTCAAAACCAGCCTAATACCAGTATTTTCAAGTTGCAACATCAGTTTTAATATACTACCTACTGGTTTGAGATATATATAGAGAAATACATGCTATTAAAATTACTTCTAAATTAAACAATCTTCTGGAAGAACACGTATTGTGCTCTTTTTATTGGGTTACTTACTTCATAAAATGAAAAACCAAAAAAACCAAGCAAACCAACTAAACACAAACCCAACACAGCAGCAGTTCTCAGCCCACTTTTGATGATTTTTTTTTTTTTTTTTTTAAGTTTTATATGAACTCTTCATGTCACTGCCTTACATTAATCAGAAGAGAATATTAACAGAGAAGCCTCCAATGGAAGTTTAAGTTCAGTTTTATTTCAATTTAAACGTATTTTAAATAAAATCCAAGAATTTAAAATTATTCAAGAAACATTTGTCAGCCAACAGCTTGAGAAGGAAAACCAGACAATTCCAGCAGTTTAATTTAATATGTTTACATGTATTCTCATAAAGACACCTAAAGACTGAAGAATTCCTGAGTTGTATAAATACTTCTATGAGGGGCTGACCAGTGTTCAAAACTGTTACAATGGCATCATCTATCACCAAAAGCAGAAAGAAAATGAAAGCAACTCTCATCCTTACATACATACCAGCAGTAGTCTCTAAACCATACCATTTACTGGCCTAATCCATAGTACTGAATTTAAGAAAAGTAACAGAAGAAAACCACCAACCATGGCTCACTCAAATTAGACAATTTTAATGTTTTAGATAAAAACGTTCAGAAGTCATGCATTAAATATTTAACATGACACTCTATATATACAAAGTTGTCCCTGGAAGAGTAAGTACACCTTATCATCTACATTACTCTATCAACTTGAGTAAAGTTTGACTTCAAGCAAAAGGTAACCTATGACTTCCTGTAGATGTTAGGTCACTTTCATATAGGAAAGATCAGAAAAAGTTGTTACCTTTTCATGAACTCGTTCCACATTGTAGATGTAAGTTGCCTCATGACCAGTTTTACTGATTTAAAGGTACACTTCAATCCATCAGGTAGCAGTTTAGAAAAGATAAATACTACCCTCTTGCAGCTGTTAAGTTAAAAACCTTAAACCACAGAAAACTTTGCTTCTGGAAAATCATTTCAAAATAGGCAGTGTTGCAAATATAATTGCATGGAGCTGAACTCCAGCCTAACTTCTCCTCTGGGTCTAGTGACATTTCTGCCTCTCATAGTCCCTCAGCAAAATACTTCTTTATAAAAACTCTTCCTATCTTACTTAAGCCAGCATGCAAGTGTTGAATAATAAAAGAAAAAAATTAATAAACTGGGCAATAGGAAGGTTAGAGAAGGATTGGGTCAAGCAGAGGAAAAAGATTTACTATCTTTAATATCCACTGTCACCACTACTATTTGGCTAAGTATCCAAGTGATTAGTTTCATTATCATCCTAAGCAGCAACAAATACTCAAGTGCACTTGTCATACTGGTGAGATTTAAGGAAAAATGGAAAATAACGGCTGTTAAGAATGTCTTTTGGTTTCTATTATGTTTCTTTAAATTCAAGTTTGTGTTCTTTCTTTAAATACATCTCTAGGAAATTTGTTCAATGATACTCCTTCTTTCTAAAACCAGGTACGCAGAATGATATGATAGGTCCTTGTACAGAATCATGAACCAAACTAGAGCTTCCCATACTAGACTAAAAAGAGAAATAAAATGGTCTTTCTTTACTTAGGCAACAGAGGTTACCCAACTTCTCCATTACTCGGTAATACAAGAACCTCTGCTTCAGACAAGAATTCTGGTAATCTTTCCTTACTAAATACAGTGAGTGATAAAAATTGCAACACCATTTACACTTCAAAAGCTTTTTTTCTGCCAGGTTTTCTTCCGTTTAAGAAACATGTGAGAGAGTAGAGAGAGTCCAGTGCAGGGCCATCAAGATGATCAGGGGACTGGAGCATCTTCCTTATGAGAAAAGGCTGAGAGAACTGGGGCTGTTCAGTCTAGAGAAGAGACTGGGGGATCATATTCATATTCACAAATGGGATGAAGTTGGAACACAGAAAGTTCCATTTAAACATAGGAAAAAAAATTTTACTGTGATGGTGAGGGAGCCCTGGCACAGGCTGCCCAGAGAGGGTGAGGAGTCTCCTTCTCTGGAGGTTTTCAAAACCCACGGGGATGCATTCCTCTGTGAACTGGTCTAGGCAGGCCTGCTTTGGCAGCAGGGCTGGACTAGACGATCTCTAAAGGTCCCTTCCAAGCCCTATCTTTTTATGATTCTATGAAGTGCTGGAGCTCTCTCATGTTCCTAACTCAAGTGTGAAAACAAGAGTTTTCACCTAAACTAAGCTAAACCAAATCTCAAATCTCAGTTCTTGTCTACTTCTAGAACATCAGCAAAAATATTGATAAGGAAAGAAACAAAATGACTAGCAGGTGAATCTTTACAGACATATAAGCTTCAAATAGTATGAAGAGCAGGAAGGAAAGAGGATGGAAGGCATAGATATATAAAACACAAGGACAATGTCAGGGAATCAGTAGAGTATACCCCAACATTGCTGATCTTCCATATAGCATTTTTTTCTCCTAAAAAGTGCCCTGAAATACACATATACACACATTTACCAAGAACTATCTGAATGGTCAGACTATAGAATAACTCAACCTCATATTTCAGCAACTTTGACACAAGACTTTGGATGTGATCCTTTCAAGGGATATACCCTTCCTCTACCTACAAAGTCTACTCAGCATGTCAGCTGACTTAATGGATATTTAAAGCTCATAGATAAAATATTCTTTCACATTTGGTTCTTTAATTAAAAGACTAGAGAAAGCATAAATTAGTCTTCAGAGTATACATACATTTCTCACCCAAATGCTACTTTCATTTGAACATGGAGAAATTCAGAAAAAAACCCAAGAGCTTGCTCTAACCATCTCTTAGACATAGCTACAAAATGGCAGGAACAGGAGGAAAATGTTCACATACACCGGTGCTCAGAGAGGAAAGCCTGCCATGACAGGGCAGGTGTTAGGGTGTGACACCCTAACTACATCTGTGTTAAAAAAAAAAAGTATAATAAATACTATGTGCCAAATACCCTGGTTTTCCATCAATAGTTTCATAAAGTGTGTCTGTTAGGGAAGCCTTTAGTCAGCTATTTACCTATTTGGCTTATCAGGTATTCTCTACGAAATCTATCCAAGCATGTAAGTTCCTAAACTTGTGGAAGACATGAAAATAAACACATGCTAGCAAAGTCACTTCCATAAAGGAACATGCTGAAGACCGATGGTTTAAGAAATCTTTTGAGAAATCTCTTTCTCTAGAAATACCTACTTCTGCTAAAACTTATTGAAATTTGACATGTCATTCAAAGAATAACTTCATACTGCTATTCTACACAGTCAAATGCCATTGTAACAGTTACCTCATCTTGACGTGTCAATAACACAGGGGAAAAATTTTTCAAAATCACACTTCACTGAAGATTATTAGTACAAGGTTTATTTGATCAAAATACACACAACTCAAGCTATAATCCTCAGAGTAGAGATCTTTCCATGTAACTACCTTCACTACTAATATTTCACTACTAGCTTCTTTCTGACTGGATTGAACTTGTCAGTTGGCAATCAAACAGTAGGTCAAAAGCAAGGTACGTAGGCATTGTCTCTGATGTGCTTGAACTTACATACTAAATTAACTAAACTTACTGTAGCTTATGTATAATAATTTTTTTTTTTATACTTCACTACTGAACAACTAAGTAAGGAAAAGCACCCATATCCTTTTTTTGCCATCATTATAAAGTTTCCCCCTCCCACCTCATTTTCTCTCATTCTAATTACATCCCCTGTAACTCTACAATGTCCTCATCAAAACCAGAGTACTCTAGAAGAGCTATAAAGAGCAAATTAGACAACACTGTAGTGCTAGACGAGCTATTATAGATTGAGGATTACCTCAATATGCTAGCAGCACAGACAGCAATATTCACTACCTCCAAATGTTGGGGAATTTGTGATCTTAGTCCTGAACACTTACTCACTATCCTATAAGCAACAAAACTGGTTCAGAGCTTTCCTGCCTGGTTGCACCCCATACTTTTTAAGCATTGAACTTACAATATTTGAGTGTATCTCAGGTTCTCAAAGATTGTGCTAGTAATTCTTTAGGAACTTACATATTAGATATCAAAAAAATGCATTTTTAAAAATATAACCACGATTGCAGTCACCAAGAGACAACATAAGCCAGTGTTTGCAGCTAATCATGTCACAACTTGTAAGCAATCTTGCAAACACTCTGATTGGACAGTAGTGCAGGCCACAAGATTCTAGGTATGTGGATAATTTTATGATCTTTGTTTCAGTGTTCTACCATTTTTAACTCATATGTTTTACCTTAAGCATTATAGGGAACTCCACAAAATTACAACTTTTGTCTTCTGAAGTAATCACTTTGACTTTATATGAAGTTAGCATATAAATCAATTTATATGTTTAGATTTGCATTACACTATTTCTATAAATTGATTTTGTGCTCTCTTCTCATCTTGCATAAAACTGCACCAGAGAAAATAATTTCTCATATTTGTTTCATCTATATACATGTGTCATCTTTTTAAGTTAAAATACTATCGTTGGTTTAAAAAAGACAAGTTCACTAGAAGACTGACACTTTTCCCAACTTATTTCTGAAAGAAAATGTTACGCAGATACATATAATAAGGAGCATCGATTCAAAGAAAGTATGTTTTAAAAAGCATTTTGATATCTGTTTTCATAGTCATCTATGAAGAGTAAGATTTGATCATTACTGAATCACTACAGAATTCTCACCCGATGTCAGTAAGAGGTGGTTTGTCCCAACCTCTCTTGTAGCAAAGGAAAAGTTCAGGACTCTTTAGACTTCCATAGTTTAAGTTGGCTTGAAGGGCTGTAGGAGTAGCTTCAACACAGGTGTATCCCTCTGGGACAGTTTCACCAGCTGATTTAATTACCACAGCAATGTCAATAATTGGAGCCTTTGGACCAGCTGACTCATGTCGGCTTATTTCTTGGTCAAGGAGGGTTGCAGTATCTGTATCAGTGAGCCCTGCCACTACAAAATAGTCAGCCACTCGTGGACCTTTGTCTTCTATCATGGTTATGTCAGCACTTCCTAGGGAAAACAAAGAAAGAGAAATCAAATGCTGCTTTCAAACTAAACCCCTTCCCTCAACCAATATAAAGATTTAAAACCTTGAAAGATTTTTTTTTTTTTTCCAAATAAAATAATTCCTATACATAAAGAAAATGCTAGGGAAACTCTGAAACAAACTTCAAACCCTGCTCCTTATAAAGACAGTGCTGTAGGTAGCAGGATTTCAGTTCTAGGACCATAATACAAGGAAATACAAGGCCTTAACACAAGGAAATTTAAATGAGATAAAGAAGAAATCAAAGCTCCTAACACAGCAGGTATACAGAAAATTTCTTGGCATTGGTTATTACACCATTCAAGCTCTTTGTAGGCTATAAATAAATTAACACAGGTATCCCTAACGAAAAGCATCCTTATTTTTCATTCATTGCAGAGTGAGTAATTGGACTACAGAATGGCACTCAGGTTTTGTTTGAGAAAGAGAACAATTCCAAGTACAGGCTCACTAGTTTATACTTTGCATATTTCATCCATTTTGTTTCATAATCCAGACCTAACAGTGCAGTCTTGAGACATTCAGCTGGCAACTACAACATCTGGAAGTTGTTTATGAAAATCACACATCCAAACCCACATTTCATCAGCTGATCAGGCAGTACAAATCACTGCTCAACTGCACATTCCAGATCTGGAAAGAGTTTTTCTCCCAAACCCAGTGATGTTCACTAAGCATCTACTTTTAAAACTTTGAAATGCAAATTTCTATTTAGAGAAAAATTAGCTGCCAGACTATGCTTGAATATCGTAAGTACAATTTCAAATATCCAGCCTCATGAAATACCTGTATTTCTATAAGTTGAGTGAGAAATATTTGAACAGTAGTTGTCAAGCAATAAACCTGAATACTGTTATAACTTTTAAGGAAGCTAGGAATGACCTTCTTTTAGATCCTCATGTTTCCATCACCAGATTTCTCAAGATCCCATCTAGAAAGGTAACCAAGGATCAGGGTCTAGTTCCCATCTTTGAAAACAAGAGTGCCCCAGCTGCCAAGGTCTCACATACAAGGAGTGGTTGTCCATGAGCATTACCAAATAATAATTGCTCCAAAATGGACAAGTGTCTTGCATTAAGAATCTTAGTCTAATAACTGCAGAAATGTTGTCCTCTGCTAACAGAAAGATGGTTTGGTGGGGACAGTATAATCTTGTTCCCTCAAAGCTTGTTTCTCCTGATGTTTTTTTTCCTTACTAAAATTATACCGAAAAAGTACTTTACAAGGCTTCTAATTTTTGTTATCAAGAGTTCTGGGTACTGAGCTGAGGGAAAAATCAGTTACTCATCCTGCATGCTTACTAAGAAAACCTAGCACAAGATTATGCAATTTAGGTGCCAGCCACTATATTGCAAAGTACTGTAGCATGCCTTTCAAATCTGAAAGAAGAGTACCTACACACTTTAAAAGGCCCTTTCTTATGAAATATTTTTCCACAATGCTTTTCACACCATCATTTCAGTATGCTCTCTACTTTGGCTAGCAACTTTTACTGGGTAATCCATAAACAGAGATCCTGGGAAGGGATACAGAACCACTTGCCTCCTCTGAAAATGAGAGCGCCATAGGACAGCTACTCATATAACTGAGTTTTCAGGCCTAAAATGTAAGGACACTGTATCAAAAGGGACAATAAAAGATTTATTCAATTTGTCAAGTGTTCAGTGTCTAGGTCTCCTAAAGAAAAAAAACCCAATATTCCAAAGCCATAGCTATCTGTGAAGTTTATAAATCACTTTCAGCTACAGATCTTGCAGCAGTTTACTATTTTTACCATCACAAAACACTAAATTGTGATAAAGACCTTTGCAGGTAAGCAAGTTATTATGAAATGCAGGCGTAACGGCTTTAACTTAATCTCATATAAATTGATGGTACCGTTAAAAGGTCCTTTCTCATACTGACACTGCTCATTCCTAACTTCTCTTTTCTCCAGAACTAGAGTTTGTCCAACCACATAATGAACTGGAACGAGGAATTGCTCTGGCTGAATGCTAATCTAGCAGAGACTGCTGAATGCTAACCTAGCAGAGACTGCTGTTCAACCAGAGCAGTTCTTAATGATTTACTGTCTCAGCACAACAGCAGCAGCATGCCCCTTTCAGCAGCAGCAATGACTTGCACTGGATTAATCATAAAACTGTGAAGTCTAAGATGTTTCAGTTTGTCTTAGATGCTTGGACTTGTTTGCACAATAATATAAATAAATAAACCAACTTCTCCCTACTACCCTTAAAAGAAAGTCCTGAGCCAGAGTATTTTGTAATCTGGAAAGTACTGTTTGCACTTGACATATGTGAAACCAAATTACTGGAACAAGCTGCTAAAAATAGCAATATGGTTGGCATCATATAAATGCTCTTTTAAAAAACCAAAACCTTTGTTAAATGATCCAGTCACTTATTACCTGCTACATGTTTACATGTTATCTCAATGCAACATTAAAATCCTTGCCCACACATGCTTTTAGCACACAGAGCAGAAATAAATGATTAACAATAGCAGTATACAACCTCAATCTCACACCAGTTTGTATTTTTAATCACAGTTGTAGTTCCTGGAATTGCATTAAAGTTATTCCCAAATTTTCACCAGTGGGAATCAATAAAACTGAAGCAATCAGTTTCAAAGGAGCATACTCTTATATTTAGCTATGCCTAGGTATTACTTTACAGAAAACTCTATGTAACATGTGGCAGGCAAAAAGTTAGCATCACCAGACAATTCAGCTGAGAAACTCGGCACACAAGCCTTGTATGTCAGCACAATATTTAGCAAGTTTTTCAAAATGTTCCGAGTCTCTCAAAACAGTTCTTTTCCACAAGGACAAGAGAAGTAAGGTTTCAAACAAGCACAACAACTCAGCTCTTCAAGAATTTATTCTCCAATTTCAGAGAGACTCAAAGCAACAGGATCTCTCAAGAGAGACCTTAAAGTAATAGCTCTTAAATAAGTCATGGTTACCTTCTTTAATGCAATAGCCTTGTAAACATAAATAGACATAAAAATATAAACTAGCAGATGGCCACCAAAACAAATAGATATCAGAATTCAGTTAGTCCAATGCTACTTCACTTTCTTTGCTGCAGGAAAAACTAAATGTCTGATTTGTGGCAGAACAAGATGAAACCACTCTTATTTTCCCTTATTTTTGTGGTATCTCACACAAAAGTAAGTATTCCCACTGCTCTCACTAGACAAGGGAACAACTATTCTTCTAAGTTTTATCACAGCAAATTTTCCACACCATAAGTTCAAGAAATACTGTTCTCTGTCAGTTTTCTATGACTAAGTTTCTGTACTTCAACAGACAAACTGGAAAACTCAACATTTAGAAAGTATTAGGTTTTTTATTGTAACATCCTATTCCCTTGCAGGATAAAACCCAAATATAGAAGAATTCTAAACATGAAAACTGTTACTTTGGTGTTGAATGATGAAAACGTGGGATACATTGAAAAAACCAAAACCAAACAAACAAAATGTAAAAAGTCAAAACATAAGTCCCATGAAAGATTATTTTTTAAATTCTAGAAAGATACTTCAGTTTCAGTCAAATAAAGTTAAAAGAAAAACTCCGTTTTAAGAATAGGAGCAATATTGTTTGAGGAATTACAAACCTCCAAGTCCATATAGATCCATAAGGGCTACAGAGAAATCATTTAAGTGAAGTCAGTTTTCCAATTCATTCATAGGAAAGTTTGCCAAGAGCAGTTTAGGACCAAAATTATTTTTTAAAAAAAGAAGTCTTCAAAATAAAAGGTGTATTTTAAAAAATTCCCACATTTCTAGAAGGAATTCCCACAGGAAGTTATTCCTGTTGTAGATGACAAACAAAACCAGCCTGCACAGATAACAGTTAATGACACATGGTATGACTAGTCTAAGTCAAGACATTGGTTTAGTAAAAATATGAAGGAAAGAAAAAAAAAAAATCTCTGTTAAATTTTTCTTTAGATATAGCTAGACTACCAGAGCTGCTTCTGCAAGTATGTAAGAATTTCTGAAAGGAAGTTACAAGCTGCCAGTGAAGCAAGGATGACAATGTATTTGCATTTTATTTCATTGTGCTTGTGCTTTTATCACACAGTTACAAGCTTTTCAATTCTAGAATGGAGATCACTATTTCAAGTTCTTGGTCTTCATTTACAGACACTGATACAGCTGAAGACTCCTTTAGATATAAAAAAATTCTCCTGCATTATCTGTAAAACTCAAAAAAGAGACATCTCTAAGATGTATTCATTTGTGGAAGTGTTCTTCAGCTATCTGTCATACTTTGAATATTTATCTAAATATTGTTAGATGCACAACCATTTTCCTAGGATTTCTCTATATAAATTCATTAATGGCATCATTTTCTTTATCATAGCACCAGCTATTTGTAATCAAGTAACATTTGCTTTGCACTACCTACAAGATAAGTACCATGAGCAGTACTTCATTAATTACAGGACAGTGCAAAGATATGGATGCAGTAGAAAGGAACGTTGGCAAAATTGCTACTCTAAAGCCTTAATATCCTAGAATTTCTCATTTTCTAATACTATGAAATGCTAGAAAGTTGCTATGAAAAAACATTCATGACATGCAATTATTTTTTTATCTTTGTGAAAAGTGATGAGTATGATTTCAGCCTTTGACTTCAGTGTTTTATTGGACTCACTAAAATGAAAAACTATTCTGAAAATAACATCTGAGATGCAAGATTCTTTAACCTTGTCAAATGTTTACACATCTCTTTCATTTCTGAACACATCGTAATGACACTAGGAGGGTGATCCAACAGGCATTGTGTACAGTCTTAAAAGTTTAAAAATATTTCAGAAAGCATTTTAAATACACTTGGGACATCAGCATAACTAATATGCCAAATAATGTTGTGAAGAGCAGATACAGAACCAGCATGGAAACCACAAGCAGTGTAGTCATGTAAGTGTAACACACTACTCCAATTACAGTCGGCCCCCTTTTGGGCCTTTCTACAGAACTTCTGCAGCCATGTTATTTTCAGGATGAAATTGTTACGATAGCACAACACTGTCCCAATACTACACGAGCTTACCATGCCAAATCAAAGATACCTAGGCACTTCTATACCAATCTATAATGCACAGTTTAGATCCACTCAAAAAAAGCTAGTTGAGAAAATTGTCCCCTATTTTCCAGGAACTTCCATTCTAGTACAGACAATAGGTCATTTTCACAGAACAGCTTTTAATTAACTAAAGTCTTTAATTCCTAAAAGCCACAGTATATTTTATGCTATCTCCCTCTGAACTCATGACAAAATGATGCAAGTCTAGAATTCTAAGTACAGGTCTGTCCTAATGCTACAAATATGTGAAGTGTCAAATTATCCTCCAAAATTAGACTGGAAAGCCAGCATAAGACTAGAAACAAATGGTACAGGTAAACATAGTCTTTGGCAAGTTGATTTAAAGATAAGGAAACATAACAGTCATAAAACTGCACACAGAGGCAACCAAGGGAAAGGGTTTGTCACAAATGCCAATATGATAGTTTATATACAAATGCCATACTTATACCTGACACTACTAAGGAGAGAAACCTGTGCATACACACTCACACCAGAGTAAAAATAACTACCCAGTGGGTTCAGAAGTAGTTGTTTTTAAGGCTTTGGTACAAATAGATCTTTGTTCCTTTCTATTTCTGAAAATAAAAAAGAAGTGTCGTAAGTGCTGGTATCCCAATGCACAAAAAGATTAGAATAAATTTATGTCAAGAGTGTGTGGATATCAAAGGTTTTTTCAGTTCACTCCCAGCTGGAGTGTTTATCTGTCATTTTATCAAAAAAAGAAGAATCAGGCCAACTAGCAAAAATCACGTTAGTCTTAAAAGCCTCTTATTTCCACATCTCTGAGCACTCTGCTACTTGAAAAAAACACCACAAACTCTCACTACATACTATACACAAACTGAATTTAAAAAGTTCAAGGTAGGGTTTCTTCAAATAACAGATGTCTACAATATTAAGTTGAATTTTGTTTATAAAAATCTTGTTCATTTCCAATTTTTGCTCTAAGCAAGTGTCTACTAGAAAAATTAAATCAGATCAATAAACAAATAACATCAGAGATGGCAGCCAGTTTTATAGTCAAATCACAATCTCCTGCAATTAGAGAAACACATATTGCACTAAAAAGCAGTGAAGTAACTGCATTACCTTAACACAATGCTCCCTTGAAAAAGCAGATGGCTTTTCTAATGATGCTTTGTAAGAAAGACCAATTCTTTCTTATAATCAGTGAACTTTTCCTTCACTAGCCACATGAACACTCAGAACAGAAATATTCTTGACCTAAATTACAAAAAAAGAAAAAAACCCCCAAAAAACAACCAGCAGAAAGATTATATTGAAAATAGGGTGAAAATGTCCAGAAACGGGTGAACTGATGGTCAAGTAACTGAAATCATACAGGTACTTTTTAAAGTGATTAATGGCTTGCACATGACATTGCAATTTAGTAAACTCACTTGCATCTTCTTTCAGATGCTGACAGTACCTCAAAACTACAATCTGTGGAAAGCGCTACTTAAAAAGTATTTGCTATGTGGAAGCCTACAGCATGCATACACAAATGGCTGAAGAACTGAAGACTGGATACCTTCTTTGTACCAGACTATACAGCAAATAAGTTTTACTCCAAACTGAAAAATAACTTCAGCAATTTTTGTGCACAGTGGTTGAAAACATCTATTTTGTAAACAGTTTGCACAGTCAGGATTTTCAAGCAAGGCAGATGTTAAACACAACTCTGGACTTCTACACAAATGCTTGGTTTTGCAAGTGAATTATACTTGGCTATTGGCTGTAAAGGAGTTAAGAAAATGTATATGCATTTTGCTTTGAGATTTATTTCTAAAATACACTGGCCTAAAGATCAGGGAAGACACTGGATTTGCTAAACTAATTTAAAAGACAAATGGATGGATACAAGACAGTGTGTCAGGTCATCTGCAACAATTGGAAAATATACTGCCTGCAATCTGAAAGAAGCATTACTGTTTTTCAACTACTGCACTATGCAAAATTTGTTAGACAACACAAAAACTACCACTGGCACCTCATTCCCCAATACAGAACTTAATAAGCTATGTGATCAAGCCTTTATATGTGAGCTTCACTATTATTTCCAATGAACTAATCAGAAGAAAGAAAGTGTGGGCAAAGTATGTCTACCTTTCTGAAAATTCAAAAAGGAACTTCTTTGGTGTGGTAGAGAAAAGAGACATCTGACTTTATTCACACAGATCATCGTTTTATCTTGTGCTGAGATTAAGGTACACTACTGATGAAGGGATGGGAAGAACAATTTGTTTCCTCTGTTAAAACAATCTTCATTGATGCTTGTTAAGTATTAACTTTACACTACAGCACTCTGTGCAGAACTTCTTCTATAAAATGAATGTCTTTGAAAACATCCCTTAATCACATCAAAAGCATTACATAACACATATACACATTAGACAAAACAAGTAATCAGCAAGACAGGATACTTTGAGATAAAGTAGTATCTGCTACTCATAAAAAGTGAAAATAGAAATAAATTAAACCAACATTTGTAATTTTCTTTGAAGACATGTTGGAAGATGCTAAATCACTGTCACACACTATAAAGAGATATAGCTAGTTGCCCTAAGCCTTCAGCCTGTCCCCCTTCTTTCTGCACACATTTGAAATGCCAGAATCAGAGAAAGGTTTGGGTTGGAAGAGATCTTTAAAGGTCATCTTGTTGAACCCACCTGCCATGGGTAGGGACATCTTCAACTAGATGAGCCCCATCTCATCTGACCTTGAACAATTCCAGAAATGGAGAATCCATAACTTCTCTGGGCAACTTGTCGCAGTGCTTCACCACACTTTAAAAAAAAAAAAAGTAATCCTTATGTTCAACCTAAACCTACTCTCTTTAAGTTTAAAACTGTTGCCCCATATCCTTTCACTACTGGTCTTAGTAAAAAAATCTTTATGCAGTATTCCTCCCTCTCTACTCTGCCCTTCTGAGACTGCATCTGGAATATTGTGTCCAGTCCTAGGCCCCTCAGTTCAAGTAGGACAGGGAGCTGCTGGAGAGAATTCAGAGCAGAGCCACAAAGATGATGGAGTGGAGCATCTCCCTTATGATGAAAGGTTCAGGGAGCTGGGGCTCTCTAGCTTGCAGAAGAAGAGACTGAGGGGTGATCTCATTAACCTTTACAAATATGTAAAGGGTGGATGTCAGGAGGATAGAGCCAGGCTCTTCTCAATGATGTCCAATGACAGGACAAGGGGCAATAGGTATAAGCTACAACATAAGTTCCAAAGAAACTTGAGGAAAAACTTCTTCATTGTGAGGTTGAGGGAGCACTGGAACAAGCTGCCCAAAAAGGTTGTGGAGTCTCCTTCTCTGGGGACATTCAAAACTCACCTGGACAAGTTCCTGTGTGACCTACTCTAGGTGGTCCTGCTCTGGCAGGGGGTTGGACTAGATGATTCTTTGAGGTCCCTTCCAACCCTTAAGATTCTGTGATTCTACAATAGTAGTAAAGATAGGACAAAGTTGATGTGAAAAAAATAACCTTTTTTTTTTTCCCCCCAGAAACACGTGATCTTAAATCAGAACAATAAGGTTTAGCCATTTGAGATCACAGAAGATAGAACCTAAAGGCCTAAACTTCGCAAGTTTGACCAGCAATGAGGATTTGGACACTTAAGAGTTCTGTCTCTACGGCTGTTCATAAAACCCAAGTCTAAATACAAATGCTAAAGGATTGAAACTATTATTGGATACAATGGCTAGCAGTAATGTTATTTAAAAAAAAAAAAAGTAAAAAAATAGTAATACTATATTTTTTAAATTTCACATTAGTGGAAATGCATCAACAATAGTGCTTGCTTAGTTGGTTTGGGTTTTAAACTATTTCCTACTTGTATTCCACAGCAACAAGAAGAACACATTGAAGGTAGTTCTCAATGTTAACTGTATCCAATAAATCAGTGTGATTGCTTATGTTCTCATTGTCTCCAATTTTGTCTCTGTTTAACAGGATTTCAAGAAATGGAAGCTATTAATTGAAACCACGTTGAACAGCAATGAGCAATCAATCATGGACTATACTTGACAATTAAAACTTTTTTTTTAACCACAAAATACACATATGATTCTAGGACACATATATAATTACACAGGCTTAAATGTAAGCAGTCACCATTATCACCACTAAACAACCAGAATATACCAGAGTACAGGTTCCCAAAGAGCTTGCAATCCAGTTGCTTGTGCATTCCATAGTCACTTTTAAGCATGCCCATTTCTCGTCAGGGAAGTGTGCAACTCCATCTTCATGCATTTCAGTTTGGTGCATATGGGACAGCAGAAGTCAGACTTTGCATATGCATTTCTAATTATTTTAAATTACTACAGAATGGAATATTAGAAACCAGTCAATTCATCCATATCAAACCTCTTCAGATGAACCAAAAGCTTATCAAACAATTAAAATAGCAATAACAGCATGCAGAGAAGTTATATGGACACATCCATAAATGCGTTCTCTGAAGCACATTTTACTGTGTCTAAGAATATACCATGAATACACACAGAGACAAACTTACATATACATACACAGCCCTGTTCTAGTTTTGGCTGGGATAGAGTGATTTTTCTTCCTGGTAGCTGTTATATTGCTGTGTTTTTGATTAAGCATGAGAATAATGTTGCTAACACAGTGATGTTTCAGTTCTTGCTAAGTAGTATATATCCTATAGAGCCAAAGATTTTTCCGTTTCCCTTGCTCTGCCAGCAAGAGGTGCTAGGAGGGAGCGTGGCCAGGGCAGCTGATCTGAATTTGCCATCACTACCTGAAATAGTACATCATGCTCAGTATACAAACTAGGGAGAGTTGTCCAGAAGGGCAGATTGGGCATCAGTCAGCAGGTGATGAGCAACTGCACTGTGCATAATTTTATCTCTTTTTGTTACATTACTTTTAATTACTATTACTATTATTATTAATACTATTGTATTGTATTTTAGTTATTGGGGTTGTTCTAATCTAAACTCATGAGTTTTATTTTTTTCTCTTTCCCATCCCACTGGGAGGGAGAGGAGTGGAGTGGCTGCATGGTGCTTAGTTGCTGGCTATACCACAATGAAAGACAAAGTAAGCAATATTACTTCAAGCATACCATTAACACTTAATGTGATTAAAAGAGGGAAAAAAAAGTAGTCTCACAGACAGTGTCAAAAGAATTCGTACACAAACATTTAAAGATTTTCTTTTCCTGAATGCATATCACACTTATATATTATAAAATGAAAGAACAGTTACAGTTATTTGACTAAATCACGTAGGTATTAGAAAAAATAAGTTGCACAAATAACTTCCCAGACATGCAATGCCCATCTTCTTACCTGTTTTAACACAACCAGCTCTTGAACAAGAATGGTTGGATGTCACCCCCCTCCAACTAGGTTTCAACATGCACATATGCAAATACATAACCATTCCTTCTTAGCAGTTTCAAAACTGAAATAGATAACAGGCTACAAGCTCTTAGAGAGGTCTACAACATTGTGAAAAATAAAAAAGACATAGTGAAAGATAAAAGGCTTTCCAGTTCTATTTAATGAAGTATTCCTACAAGGTGGCTTTTATCAGTTAATTGACCCTGATCAGAAAGCAAGTTGTAGCAAGTTTCAATACTGTAAATAATCTAAACTGGCTTTTTGCCTCAGGTAGCTTAATTGTCACAAACTTGTACACATTCAGAGAAAAAAAAGATGTTGACTCTGTACTAGCTGATTGCACACCAGATTCTTTTCTGACAGCAGCCAAACACAAAAATCAGGCATAAAATGAATGTAATCAGATTGGTGGGAAAGTTTTCTAAAGCTGTCCAAATAGAACAGAGCACTACAGTAGGCAAAGATCAGAAATATCACATCAAATCATCCCAGGTAAGAAATTTCTACAGAACAAAAGGCATCAAGCCTCCAAACAGCTGGATGAAAACCTGCCTCTTTTTTTTTCACCCACCTGTACAACACAGTTCTGCAAACTGTGAATGTTTGAGAACAAAATTACTTCTGCTTTAAGCTCTTGGAATGTCAAAAACAGCTCTACAGTTAATGCTAAAAAACAAAATGTACTTTATAAATTGATTAAATAATAATTAAAAAAAAATCTTAACATCAAATTATCAGATTGACTTAAAATCCAAATGGCAAAAGACCACAGGTAGGAAACGAAAATATCTCTACACTTTTAACTGTAACTCCTACAATGGCTAAAGCTATCCATCATTCCTTAAAACCTGATCAAGACAGACATTTGGTATCTCTCTTTTGCAGTTTCATAGAATCACAGAACGGTAGGGATTGGAAGGGACCTTTAGAGATCAACTCCCTGCAGAAGCAGGTTCACCTAGATCAGGTCACATAGGAACATGTCCAGGCAGGTCTTGAAGATCTCCAAGGAAGGAGACTCCACAACCTCCCTGGACAGCCTGTGCCAGGGCTCCATCACCCTCACAATGAAATAGTTTTTTGTTATGTTTAAATGGAACTTTTTGTGTTCCAGCTTCTTCCCATTACCCCTTGTCCTGTTGCCAGATACCATAGAAAAAAGGGATGCCCCAAACTCCTGACACCCACCATTTAGATATTTATAAATATTAATAAGATCACCCCTCAATCTCCTCTTCTCCAGACTAAACAGCCCCAGTTCCCGCAGTCTTTCCTCATATGAAAGATGTTCCAGTTCCCTGATGATCTTGGTGGCCCTGCGCTGGACTCTCTCCAGCACTTCCCTGTCCCTCTTGAGCTGAGTAGCCCAGAACTGGACACAGGACTCCAGATGAGGCCTCAACAGGGCAGAATAGAGGTAGAGAAGAACCTCCCTTGACCTGCTGTCCACTTTCTTCTTGATGCATGCCAGGATGTCACGAGCAATGTATCCTTCTTGGCCACGAGGACACATTGCTGGCTCATTATTAGTTTATTATCAATCAGGACTCCCAGGTCTCTCTCTGCAGAGCTGCTCTCCAGTAGTTCAACCCCCAGCCTGTACTGGTGCACGGGGTTATTCCTGCCCAGATGCAGGACTCTGCACTTGTACTTGTTGAACCTCATAGAAGGAGTGCATAATTTGCTACTGACATCTTTACAAAAGCCATTAACAAATACACCATCCACGTAATGGAAAACACATGTGTCTCTTCTTCCAAGGTGCTTTTCCTTTTCAACTTCAAACCATGGGCTTTGAAATGATGCACTAGAGTGCTTCCTATTAAGGTGGTGAGGAAATTAACTGACTTTTGCAAATCTGGCTGATGTGATTGCTAAGCCTCTCTTCATCATTTTTGAATAATCATGGAGGACAGGCAAGGTGCCTGAAGGCTGGAGAAAGGCCAGTGTCATTCCAGTCTTCAAAAAGGGCAGGAAGGACAACCCAGGAAACTACAGGCTGGTCAGCATCACCTCCATCCCTGCAAAAGTGATGGAACTACTCAGCCTGAATGTCATCACTAAACATACGAAGGAAAAAGTGGTTATCAGGGGGAGTCAACATGGATTCACCAAGGGGAAATCCTGCTTCACCAACTTTATCGCCTTCTATGAGTGTGTAATTGGCTGGCTAGATGAAGGGAGAGCAGTGGATGTCATCTACCTTGACTTCAGCAAGGCTTTTGACACTGTCTCCCATAACATCCTCATCTGAAAGCTCAAGCAGTGTGGCTTGGATTAGTGGACAGTGAGGTGTATTGAGAGCGGGCTGAATGACAGAGCCCAGAGGGTGGTGATCAATGGCACAGAATCAAGTTGGAGGCCTGTGGCCAGTGGAGTTCCGCAGCGATCAGTTCTGGGGCCAGTCTTGTTCAACATCTTCATCAATGACCTGGATGAGGGGACAGAGTGTACCCTCAGCAAGTCGGCTGATGACACCAAACTGGGAGGACTGGCTGATTCCCGAGAAGGCTGTGCTGCCATTCAGTGGGATCTCGACCGGCTTGAGAGTTGGGCAGAGAGGAACCTCATGAGGTTCAATAAGGACAAATACAGAGTCCTCCTGCATCTGGGAGGGAACAGCCACATGCACCAGTACAGGCTGGGGATTGACCTGCTGGAGAGCTGCTCTGCAGACAGAGATCTGCGAGTGCTGGTTGGTAATAAATGAAACATGAGCCAGGAATGTACCCTCGTGGCCAAGAAGGCCAATGGCATCTTGGGATGCATCAAGAAGAATGTGGCCAGCAGGTTAAGGGAGGTTCTTTTTCCCCTCTACTCTGCCCTGTTGAGGCCTCATCTGGAATCCTGTGTCCAGTTCTGGGCTCCTCAGCTCAAGAGGGACAGGGAAGTGCTGGAGAGAGTCCAGCACAGGGCCACCAAGATGATCAGTGGACTGGAGCATCTTCCTTATGAAGAAAAGCTGTGGGAACTGGGGCTGTTTAGTCTATAAAAGAGGAGACTGAAGGAGGATCTTATCACTCTACGATTCCATGAAATATCTAAATGGGTGTCAGGAGGTTTGGGGCATCCCTTTTTTCTATAGTATCTAGCAACACGGGTAACAGGATGAAGCTGGAACACAAAAAGTTCCATTTAAACATAACAAAAAAATATTTCACTGTGAGGGTGAGGGAGCAGTGGCACAGGCTGCCCAGGGAGGTTGTGGAGGCTCCTTCCTTGGAGGTCTTCAAGACCTGCCTGGACATGTTCCTATGTGACCTGATCTAGGTGAATCTGCTTCTGCAGGGAGTTGGACTAGATGATCTGTAAAGGTCTCTTCCAACCCTACCATTCTATGAGTCTATGTTTCTATGAAATAAAATATCATATTATACGATAATTATGTGGTAATAACTTCCTAGTTTAATGAGCCATAAACAAGTTTTCCACTTAAGCACTAATTTTGTTACTAAGAAGTCTTACAGCTTTCAAAAATAATTTTGCAATGAATCAAAATAATTATTGTTCTCCATTATCCTGAATTTTCTTTGTATTTTCCTGTCTTGTATGCAATTCCTTGGATTGCTGGCACATAAATTATCAAAGTAAGAAAGGAAGGTACTTGTAAATTTTCAGCTTTTCAGATAAATTTTCAGATTTTCAGAAAAATAACAAAAGCAAACTACTGACATTTCAAGATTTTGTTATAGGAAACAGAACTGTGCATTCACTCTTTTTCCCCCCCGATTGTCAACACAACCGGTCACCATTTCTACAAAACAGCAAGGGGAAGAGGGGAAAGGAAAGGAGAGAGGGGAGGAGAAAAGATAGAGGGGAGAAAAACTCTGATTCCAGACTATCCACACAACTGTATTCAACAGTTCAAGTTTACCTGTTATACGGTGATTTCAAGTGTACAATGTTATAAAAATTACCATGGTTACAGACATGTGACGCCTAAAAATAAATTTTGAAGTGACCTATGAAGTCTACAGCTGGAATCAACGAAGGCAGATTTGGTATCAGTAAACTAAGTTCTACTGTCAGGAGCAGAAAACAGAAATAGAAAAGGTGTGAGAACATGTGATAATCAGCAAGCAGTCCAGCTACAGTCATTAAATAAACCAGTTTAACCTTGGTTCATCAGTAAAATACCTAAACTGTTCTTTCACATGACAACTACTCCAGAGACTGAAAAGAAAGTCCAAGAGAAAAAAAAAATCCTCAGATTAAGGAATGCACTTTATAAATGCACTGACTGCCCCAGTCGCAAGTATTAAAGGTTAGCCATGCTCAGTATTATGTAATGAGTGAAACATCTGCAGCCCTGGAAACATTCTTTGTTAGAGAACTCTTTCTGTAATTGGAAACTTTGTTGGAACTAAGCCAAATATAGTAGCCTGAAACAGAAATAAAACAGGGAAGAAAAAGTCAAGAGACAATAATCCAGTGGTTAAGTGCCTTTTAGGGGCACAAATCTCCTAGATTGCTTTCTGTAGGGCTTCTTCTCATGCCCTTTTTAGGCTGGGGTGAAGCCAGACTATGTGTTGGTTTTTACAGGTCAAAGGAGAGAAGAGGTTCTGTTTCAAATCCTACCTGAGAGGTTACTTGAAGTAACCTCTGTAAGAGGTTTAGACACTCTTGTTGCTCTCTCTCTCCTAAGCAGTAATATGGTTAAGTATTAGCTTTGAAATTATCTTGACAGAATCCCCAGTAACAGAGATTTGCCAGATCACAGAATCATACTTTGATTTCATCTATTGTTAGTTGCCATACGCTGCTTGAAAGCATCTCAAAGCCTCTACAAATCCAGAGCAGAAACCCCACTCACTAGTGTTGAGGAATATGATTTTCCTCATTTTTAGCTTTCTTGGGGGAGGTGGCGGGGTGGAGTGCTGCAGGGAAAGGTCATTCTTCTCTGTAGGTCTCTCTGACAGCTTTATCATATCAAACACAGACTGCTTCATCAACACTTTTGGAGCCTCACAGCCTATTCCCACACTACTGATCACCCTTCCTGGCTACCAGAAGGATGACTCCCATTTCTGTTTAACCTCTGACACAAGTCTCAAATCACTTGGTTTCATGTCAGCATTTTCATTCTTTCTGGTCTGCTTTTCAAGCTTGGAAGGAGCTTATTAACACTTCAGAAGTTTGTCTTTCAATACTCTTGCCAGCTCCTCATTAAGAAATTCTTTTTAGCCAAGATCGTTGCCAAGATGGCTTTAAAAAGTCCAAACCGCTGGTTTGACAGCAGTTAGAATATTCATGGTTTTGGTCTTACGCTGCAGCAGTGAGACTCTTACAGGAGGAACTGTCTTTTTGCTCTTTATGCTGCACCAAGGCATACCACGATTTTGATCTGCAGCACATTTTTGCAATGAGGGTTTGCATTAGCACAACTGCATCAAAACCAGAAAGAGTGTAGACAAACCTCCAAGTAACACCGCTAAACTACTCGCTCTGCAGGGCACCTACTACAAATAAGTCATGCACAAAAAGCTTAGGCTTAGTAATCTGGTTCCTGAAAACTCACGCCCTCAATTTTCCTAAGTATCTTCTGTGTTGTCAAATACTTTAGCACGATTTTCTAAAGACAAGTGCTCCTTTTAGTATCTAAGCTATTCTTCCCTTTCCTAGATAAAGGCTAAAGGAGAAACAGCAAGCTAAAAAAGCACAATATCTGTCTACAATTGCCTCCCACGTTTCTTCCAGATTATTTTAAACAATATTCACATGACTGATGCAACCAAAATCCAGTCCAGTCGTAACTCCAAAGACAGAACAAAGTGGTGCAAAGCCACGTAAAGGACAGTAAAGCTATGTCAATATTGAGAGTACAGAAATGGAAAAGCATTCACAAGTAACATCAAGAAGATTGTGTACACATCTGTGCTAAAGCATACATGTAGTCATATGACTAAAAAATACTGCTTGTTTGTACTGATCATTTATCCACAGACAGCAAATTTTGACATTCTGTTGAAAATTTTACTTGTATTTTGCTTCATTTCATTAAAATTTTCAGTCACTTCTGAGACAATGAAGATACCTGATTTTTACAGAGGACCTCATCACAAGACCAGAAAATCTTTTTTCCCCTCAAAATTCTACAACATATGTAAAGAGAAATATGCTTCCACCTCTTAAATATCCTTGGTTATCAACTCTTGCTTGCTATCAACCTGGATGTGACCAATAAAAGGCATACTACTCCCATTCATTAACACATCTATATATCACAGTGGTTCATGACTTAGAAAGCCTGACAGAAAATGACTTGCGCTCTTCTGTTCTCATACTAAATCGAAATTTTATTCATAGATGTTTGTGAGAACTATTCAGGAAACTAAATCTCACATGGTTAGCCTTCCTAGGTTCCTTCTACAAGAAATGGAAGAGAAGCTTCAAATGACTGAGAGAGCACCTTAAGTGAGGCTTTAATTGGGAATTACTCCCCAAAAAGTAAGTGGTGGATAATAGGGCAAGAAAAGAGCCTAAGGAGATGAGTCTCTCAGGCTAAAATTAACTTCTGTAAATATCACTATTTAGTCACATCTTTGGTGCCTTCAGAAGCTTAACAGGTGTAAGAGATATATATTTAACATATGTTTTACATATATTAAACATTTCTCAGGCTATTCACATCTCTGAAAGTATTTCCTCCATCAAGGACACAGCTTATTTTTTAGGATTCGTTTTAAAGAAATCTACAAGATACTGTCGACACCTTCAACAACAAAAAAAACAACTGAACCTCACCACCTCAGTACACCTAAGTTCATACTCCTTTCAAACAAAACAATTTCTTGACACTTAGCTAGATAAAGTATCTCACACCTAGATACTCAGAAATTTATATTTTCATTAGGGTCATTCATTACTTAAAATGTTACCAAGTGAGCTCAAGAAAACAATTAAGGCATAGGTACAAGTTACTTCCTAGTCTATGTAAGCTTCTGTTACTTCCAAGTTGCTGTCACTTCCAAGGACAGGGATCTGATTAACTGTTGAGAACTGGCCACACCAGTTTTCATAGTTTGCAATAGTCCCATTCAATGATTAGAGTAACCAACTGAATAACCTGTTGCTGTGACTCAGCAGTTCACCTTGTTTTTCCTTTCCATAGCTTTCTTTTAGATCAAAAATGGATATCCTGTAGAAGTTTCAGGGCTTAACTAAATGACTTCAGATGTCTTGATTTCCTGCTTTTCCTGAAACATTAATTAAGTGCTTGAACTTCTTCTTCACATAACTACTCCTACATATCTTCTCTCTAGTTGTGCTTTTCTTTTTCCCAACTACAATCATAATTTTCTCCCTTCTTAAAGCAGACTGATATAGTTTACACATTATATACACACAGCTGGAGGGTATCTTATTTGCAAGACTTCTACCTATGTCAGGTTTCTTATCTGGGTGAGAGTATTGTTTCTTCCCCAGAGAACAAAGACGGCTGGAATCATGTTATGCAACACCAGGAATAGCAGCACTGGGTTGCCCAAGAAGGAAAGGAAAAATGACAAAATAACGATGAAAAAAAAAAATAATCTTGCATTCACCAGTCACACAATACCTCAACATGAAACACTTGCAAAGTGGAAGCGGAGCACTGAAGAATGCATCAGCAGCTAGGTTTCACTTTAAGCGTTACTGATCAAGGGCTGTAATTAATGATAATGGTAATGGCAAAATCTATCACTAAATGTGTAGGTATCAAGAGAAAGCAAAAACATGGGGTCCTTTGCCTCTCTAGTAAAAAAAAAAATTGCCAAGTTTTGTAGTAGAGCTGCATTTCGTTCACAACTGGGAAACACTTTCAAGAGGAAGAAAGCTTCCACTACTTTCAAGATTTGCAATTGCAAACTCAGCTTTTCCTGCCAGAATTGAACAACTTAATTTGCAAGTCAATCCCTGATTTACCCTGTTTTTAACATCTTTTAGACAAGGTCTTGGCTGATGCTTGAAGAGCCACAAGTCTCTTTAGAGAGACTTTTTGAGAGGAAAGGAAAGGAAGTGTCACAAAATGTGAAGATGAAAGCAAAATAAGGCAAAACTGGCTCACTATATTTAACTGAAACAAAACAAATGGAATGTTTAATGACATACAAGCCAACCTTAAGGCAAGAAATCATGGGTACTTTTTTTACTGTTCTTTGTATCAGCCACCATGAGCTTGATGCTCTTAAAAAAATAAAGTGAAAACAAAGAGTCACATGCATAAATGGAGAATATCATTATAATCTTTGATATTCTGAAAAAAAGTTTTCAAGTTTCCTGACTGCCAATGCAAACAGTAAACATCAGAACAACACTTCTACCCCTGAAGAGCCTGTAAGCAGAAACAAAGGGCTAGAGTGAGATATTAACCAAGACAAAATCTTTTGCTCTACTCCAGCTTGGAATGCACACAGCACAGTGTAACTATATTACTGGAACTTTAGAATAAGTCTGTATGTGGATATTTTGTGACAGATGCAGTGGTATGAATAAGTGAACACAAAACGAACACACCAGAATGCAGGTTGTAGTCCAGACTTGAACTAACTCACTTTGCTTCTAACAACCATTTGCACAGAAGTCAGAGCTGTGAGCCTTTAGCTCCACAAATTTGCAAAAATAAAGAACTCCAATTAGCACCATTGATGTGAAATACTTCCAGGATGCTACTTTCTTAACCAAGAGGAAAAAAGCAGCATCATAAGGACAACAGTTTTGAGAGAGGGATTATTTTGTAGCAAGTTCAAAAGTAGATTTTAAAAAATTCAAAGACTTCAGTTTACAGTCTGAATCACTGGAGGAGGAAAGCAAGCCTCATGCTGCACAGTGCAGCAAACTGAATCTCATTTTACGTATCTCAATAAGCAGTAATGGACAACTACCTGCAAGTCACATAGGAAGCAATTTAATAACTATTACTATGAACACCATAAACAATTTTAAAGATCATCTAGACTAGGATCTTCAGTATGCCTCAGGATGACTGGCAAGCACATGAAAAACAGTTCTGTCAGATAGACTTCTATATTGCAAGCTACTTCTATAACGAAAAGATGCCAGGTTTATAGGTTGCAGATGCTTTTTGTTGTTTTTTTCAGTCAGAAGGCTAAATCAGTCAGAAAAGGAGAAACCATTAAAAAGATCATTGAATGTGCTAGTCTTTACATACACTGCTCTACACCTACTGCCTTTGAAAGTTTAACAAATAAGACATCTGATCTTACATAACAGTCAAAAGACTACCCGACATTCCTCTTTCAATTCTGGCAATATATTCTCCCTACCTCACCCTACCAAGATGTTTTTCCTACCAAATTTTCAAGCAAACCCAGACACATGTACCACAGCTGTCACTGGAACTTACTTGTCCTAAAAGCATCCCAAGGTTGCATTTCAAATTCAACTCTCCACTGGTTAAAGGCAAACCTAAGGCATAACCAAGCTTAATAAGCACTATATTTCAACAATTGTAGCACTGCTACTCCAAACGAGAATTCATACATGTTGAGTCAGATGGATGTTACCTTTATCACCATTTCGCTCGAGTTAGATGGTTTTCATTCAAAAACATACAAAAGTTGATTGGAAAGAAAACTCACATGCAATCTTCAAACATGAAAACCAACATTTTAGATATAGTCCAAGAAGATCTCATTATGTTGCTTTGGGATATAGAGAGCCCAACTTTAGCCTAAGAAGGAACAGACAAACATAGCATTATACTTATCTATAAGCATTTAAGAAAATACCCATCTAAATTTATAATGTTTTTCTATGTGTGCTACTAAGTGTTTTAACATAGAAGGTAAAAGTCATGTAGGCAAGCCAGTACTTATCTTTCTGGTTTCTATTGAACCTTCTCCTTGCACTAGTAAAGACAAGATGCATTACTAGTGTTTGATATCCACTGGAACAGTAAAAAGCAGTCTGTAAACCAATTATTAAAAAAAAATCTCTTTAAAAGACTTACAGTTGTACTTGTAATACAAGCATTCCCAAACAATCTAACAGTTTGGATTTTTTAAATTTCGTGTCCTTTGTGATAAGCACCTGTAATATATATCCTAGTCTCATTAGTAATCTGGTGGTCACTTGAGTTTGGTCATGACTACTTTTCATAAAAAAATACAAACAAAAAATACTTCATTTTCCAAACAGGTACAAAGTAATTTGCATTTCAGCATTTTTCCCCCCTAGAACACAGAAAATATTTACTGCCTTAACTTCTAACTTCCTACCTAAATAGAGTGATGCAAAAACTTTTAATAACTTTGTATTTAGTCTACACAAGAAAATAGAATCACAGATTCATTTGGTTGGCAGACATCCCTAAGATCATTGAGTGCAACCATAAACCTACCACTAGCAAGCCCACCACTAAAACATTGCCCCTAAAGGCAACATCTACACGGATTTTAAATATCTCCAAGGATGGTGACTCAACCACCTCCACGGGCAGCCTGTTACAGTGCTTCATAACCCTTTCAGTGACAAAATTTTTTCCTAATATCCAATTTAAACCTCCTCTGGTGCAACTTGAGCACATCTAAAATAATTTCCTTTTTGCTAACATGCCCATGTACAGGCTCAAATTTAGCTTGGTTAAAAACCATCATAATATGCCAGGAAAATATTCCAGAAGTCACCTGAAGTCACACTAACATAGCTTACAGAAAAAAAATCAAACATCCTATTTGCTCACAAGCTAGGCCTTCATGCAGATCTAAAAGTTTAACCACAGGCATTAAGTTTGAAACTAGCACAACAGTCCATGTCTGTGGCACGCTCAATCTTAACAGCAAAAGAGAAAATTGCATTAAAATGATTGGTGCAGAACAGGCATTTAATTTAGATTTAATATTATAAAGTTCGGATCTTGCATCCTTTCCGAGACTGCAGCATCAACAACATGTTACATTGTGCTCAGATGCTTCAGATAATCATGTTTGGCATTAACAGCACCGTTAATCAGCTTACATCACATTGAAAGCTTCTGATAGCTTCTGTAAATATTTTTTCCCTGTTTTGACATACAAAGGCCCTAGCATATCACCAGATCCTGTTGCTAGACAGATTATCTGGTTGCACAGCAAAGGCACATTAGATATCACTAGGCTGATGAAAAGTTATAGCTCTAGCTTTTTTTTTTTTTTTAAATATCAGCTTCCGAACCACAGCATGACTATTAATAATGAGGCTTTTGTCACCGGGTCGTAGGATGGAGAAAGACGATCCCTGCTCTTCAAACATCTCTCTAACAGCCGCCACACCGCTATTCACGATCTTCGTTTCGGCACTGATAAGAGCGAGCCCTGACAGCCCAGAAGCCTTAACGCTTCACCGCGGAGCACGAAGCGCCCGAGGCCTCGCTACCGCTGACGTCAGAGCCGAGGGGAGGGGCCGGAACGTGGAAAAGGAGAGAAAAAACTATGGAGAAGTATAGGAGAGCGCTGCCCGGAAACTCACCTGCAGCGCCCGTCACCTGCGCTGCGCTGCTGCCCCCCCCCCTTCCTCCCCCAGGCGGCTAAGCGCCACCCCGAGAGCCGAGTGCTCCCCAAGGAACGGCGCACAGGCACTTTAACAATAATGATACCAGTAATTCAAATAAAAGAGCCTAGAAATCCCCTCGACCTCACCCGCCCCTCGCGGTAAGTGCTAGCCCTCGCGCGCAAGCCCTGCCGAGGCAGGGCAGGGCAGGAAGGAGTCCTTCCCAGGGACGGACTCCGCGCCAGGGGAACACCCCGAACCTCCTTCCCTCTCCGTCCAGGAGGAAAGCTTCCTCTGGCGGTGGAAGGGGAGGAGAAAGGAGCCGGGGGAAGGAGAGGAGACGAGTCCCCCCCCGCCGCAGTGCCGGCTTCCCGCCGCACTCTGAGGAGTGGGCGGTGGAAAGCGAACGAGGCGCCAAGTCCAGCGCCTAGCTCCAGCCTGTCAGGCCCCCTGCCTGCCTGCCTCCCGCCGCCACTCACCTGCCGCCGGCTCCACCGGGTTCTCCTCGTCTGCCCCGACCTTTACGGTGCTCCTGGCCCAGAGCTTCTCCCCGCGCCCGCCGCCTCTTCAGGATCCGCCGGACCCGTCTCCGCTCCTGTTTGGAGAGGAAGCGGCCACCATGTTACTTTCTCCCCGGCAAACGCCTACAGGCGGGTCCAGTGCCCGCCCCGAAAGGAGGCGGTGGCGGCTGGGCAGGGGAGCGAGCGCGCAGCGCGCCCGGGAGTCGCTGCTGCGGCCAAGGGGGCGCCCGCGGACGGCAGTCGCAGGGCTGCGTCGGGGGCCGGCCGGGCCGCTCGGCCGTGGCGCGCTGCCAGGCAGGTGGGCGTGAGGGAGAGGAGGCCGGCCCGGAGGTTCTGTAGGCTAGCCGCGGAGTGGGGGTTGAGGATCTGTGGGTTGCCGTAAGTGGCTGGCGCTGGCGTGTGCACCGGCTGGGGCTCCTGTGAGACGTTGGTTTGTGATAGGAGAAGAACAAAATGTCAGGGAACAGGGCAGGGCACTTCAGCCGTCTGCCTAGACATGGCTGCTCACGTTGTAGGTGATTCTTATTAGCGAAATGCGCAATGCATTCTCTGTAGGTTGGGATGCTGTATTACGATGAGAGGGGCATATGCCTAGGCCCTGGAGAGTCTGCAGGCGTGCATCTCATGCCCTTGCAGGGCTTCATCCCAGAATACTGGTAGTGGATGCTCCAGCAGGGCCTCTCTCAAATGATCTGCCAGGTGAGCTGGGAGTGGAGAGGTCCCTGACGACTGGAAGCCAGCCAATGTCGTTCTATAAAGGCATGAGGGAGGACCCAGGGAACTACAGACATGTTAATCTAACCTCAGTCTCTGGAGAAATTGTGCGAAAGATGTTACTGAGTGATGCTGAAAGGGATTTAGATGGTGCAATCATCAGGGACAGTTAACAATGGTTCATGAGGGGAAGCGTTATCTAACTAATCTGATAACTGTGATAAACTCATTTGCCTAGTGGGTGAAAGGAAGGCAGTGAATGTAGCTTTTTTCGATTTTAGTGAGGCTTGTGATACTACCTCCCACAGCGTCCTTCTGGACAAGAAGTCCAGCTGTGACATAGCATGTTCACTGTGTGCTGGGTGAAGAAGTGGTTAAAGGGCAGGGCCCAAAGTGATGTAGTGAATGGAGCCACCTGTGGTTGGTGACCACCGATCAGCAGTGTTCCTCAGGGCTCAATTCTGAGGCCAGTTCTCTTCAACATTTTTATCAATGGAGAGGAAGCAAGGAAGTCTAGAGTGTTGGCCAGCCGTGTTGCAGTGTGTGGGGAGCCTGTGGGACTTTGTCCTGCAGCCTGTAAGGCAGGCACAAGGTGTTATGCAAGGAACCCCCTTGCCATATGTGTCTGGAGACATCTGCCATGGCCAGAGTAACCTGGGAAGACATGGTCAGGGCCTCAGTGACTGGTGTTAAACATCAGTGCTAAGCACAAGATGAGATGAGGGGTGGAGTGATAGCCCCAGATCTGTGTGCAGGGGCTGCAGTGCTGTGGTGGTGAGTGCCATGGACAAGACTAGCCTGTTGTTAGACATCCCAGAGTGACATTCCTAAGTGATAGGGTTTGATGTTACTGAGGGATAAGCTGTGATATCTCCAAATGATGGACAATGATGACCCTGAGTGAGGGACTGTGACCATGTATCCTTTTGCTACTTATAGCTGGGTGCACAGTCACTCAGCTGACTCTTGCCTGCTTTCTAGCTGAGGGGGTTTACAAGACCTGGAGTGTTGAACAAGGGCTTTAGTGCTGGTGTGAGGCTCAGCAAGTGGTTTCTTTACAGCTTTCAGTACCAAGAGCCATTGAAGGATTATCCCTGGTCGTGCCAGATTCAGGCACCCAGGAGGCACACTTGCAGCAGTGGAAGTGAGCTGCATGGGGACACTTCACCATGGGGAGCTTGGGAGGGTTTCCACCTTGAGAGACCTGGGCATTTCTTCCACCCTTTCCGGGGCCACGCAGTGACTGTGAGCTGTCTTCATTGTCTAGCATGACACCTGATGCTGCAGTAGGAATGTGAGGGATCGACTCAACATCCTCACTACCCTCAGCCCACCACAGCACATAGAGAGCGTGGCCACAGGAGTGAACAACCTCTGACCAATATGCTTGGACACCTGCGAAAAGGCTAGCTACGAGATGCCATGCCTTCACCAGTTCTGCTACCCATACATCTTGCAGTGTGTTGAGACCTCGCCTGAGTGTCTCCTCTGCAAGAGCACGATCATCTCTATTCTGCACTGGATGCAGGCAGATAGCAACATTGAGGAAGATGGCTGTCATGCCATCTGAGATGTCATCAATTGAGATGCTCCAGACAGCAGAAGCTCCTGACCATCCAGATGCACACAGCCACCATCACCTGCAGCAACACAAACACAGCCTGTGGAGATAGTGCCCAGGGCTTCTTTGGGTGGTCTTCAGCCCAGAGTCTGGACATCCCTTTTCCAGGAACACTGGGCTCTTACAGCCCCTTCTGATCTGGATGCATGAGGAGCTGCAACTGATCTTTGAGAACCAGCAGCCGTGGATAGACATGATGGAGAGCTTGGTCATATCCCTTCTCGTCTTCTTTGGGCTGGATGAAGATGTCCTGGTTCATCTCCTGTGCACCTTCCTCAAAAACCACACAGTGCCATTTATGCATCAGCTTATTGACGTTGCTGTGAGCCAGTGCGGTAGGGAGGCCTGCTGTCTGCTGGCCCTGAAGGATGGCTCTGCTGCTGATCAGCAGGAGGGCAGCCCTGAGACTGCCCTCAGCCCAACTGCCTCCCAGGGAAAGTCTCCCAAGCTCGGCCAAGCCCCCTCTGACAGCCCTGAATGAGCCAATGTGGATGACCTCCCCAACACCTCTGCAAATGCCCTTTAGGGGCATCCCTCTGGACCCACTCCTTTCCCTGGGGAGCAAGAAGAGCCCCAGGAAGAGTCTAAAGAGACTGCTGCACATCCATCTGCTTTCAGCCAGGGTAGTGAACACTCCTGTGGGGTACCAGGATGATTCCTGAAGAGAAGGCTTGTCAGCCCTGGGGCCTCTTCTGTAGCCAAGAGGAAGCCACCACACCAGCAACTCTAGAAGACCACTCCAGGCACAGCCACAACCAAGGCTGGACCAGCAGCTTGGGCATGTGCTGGCCCTCAAGGGCTCCTGTCCCCCTATTTATAAGCCTGAAGAAGAAAACAAAGGCCTGAAAACTGCAGAAGGAGTCTTGGTGTTACTAACAGGTGGTGATGTTATCCATGCCCATGCTGCTTTCTCCTCCTCTTCCTGTGGCTATGCCCACCATTTTGTTTCTTCTCATTGTCCATAGCAGAGCACCTTGGGGCTTCTCCCTCAAGTCTTGCACAGCCTTGTTTCCCTGCTTTGACTCTTGTGGGGCTAGGCCTGTGCTCTTGGAGTGCATCTCTCCCCAGAGCACAACACTTTGGGTCTTGGCCCTCTGGTCTTGCAGAACCACTGCAAGAGTAAGTGCTGTGAGACCTGCCCCTCTGCTTTCACCAGGACCCTTTCCCATGATTCAAGTGCCATGGGGCCTGGCCCTATGGACTCAAAAAGGTCAATTTTTGTTGGTTTGAATGTCATGGAGTGGGGTTATTGGGTCCTGCTGGGCCTCTTCTGGTCCCCCACCCCACTTTACTACTCATTCCCTGGCCAAAGGACACGGCCCAAAGGGTTGTAGTGAATGGAGCTATATCTGGTTGGTGACCACTCATTAGTGGTGTTCCTTCAGTTCTGGGGCCAGTTCTGTTCAAGATTTTAATCAATGATCTGGATACAGGAGTTGAATACACCAGTAACAAATTTGCTGTCAATACCAATCTGGGAGCTGTTGCGGAATCTTTTGAGAAACGAGGCCTCGCAGAGGGATCTAGACAGATTGGAGCACTGGGCAATTATCAAGGGTGTAAAATTTAACAGGAGCAGATACACTATTCTGCACCAAGGAACGCTGGACACAAGTGTAGACTGTGAGAGGAGTGGCTGGAGAGCAGCCCTGCAGAAGGGGATCTGGGGATACTGGCTGCCATGAAGCTCCCCAGGAGTCTGCAGCATGCCTGGGCAGCTGGGAGGGCAACTCGCACCCTGGGGAGCGTCAAACACGGCAGAAGCAGCTGGTCAGCAGAGATGTTTGTGCCACTGTGTTTGGCATTGGGGCGACCTTACCTCCAGTGCTGTGTGCTGCTCTGGGCCCCTGGTTTAAGAAGGATATGAAGGTAGCTACATGTGTCTAGAGGCAGGCAACAAAGCTGGTGGCAAGGTTGGCAGGCATGTCCTCCATGGATAGCATGTTAGGGCTCTGGATTTGTCTAGTTTGGAGAAAATAGGCCTGAGGGATGATCTCATTGCTCTCTGCAGCTTCCTGAGGAGGGGTAGTGAAGAGGGAGGTGCTGATCTCTTTTCCCTGGGATTCAGTGGACAAGATGCATGGGAATGGTTCAGAGCTGCACCAGGAGAGGTTCAGGCTGGACATTAGGAAGGATTTGTGTTCAATGGTCACATTCCAGCCTTGGAATGATCAGGCAGTTAGACTATATGATCATCATGTGTCCCTTCCAACTGGAACTATTCTAGATAAGGACAGTGTCTTCCATTTGGGCTGCAAATTTCATCACATCACCAAAGCTCTTAAAACTGTTCATTCCATTGGGCCAGTTCAGTTCACTAACATGCTGGGAAACTTGAGTGTTTTAAGAGATTCATTTTTTCTAAATTTGAGAATTTAATCAGGTACTTCAAAAGTCACTGAGCAGCAGAACCGTCATTACAAAAACAAGATGACCGTCCATTTGATAGCACTTAGATACCCTATAGTTCATGTCATCATTAAATTCCACCTAGCCAGAGGGAAGAATGAGGCCAAGAGAAAGTGAGCTAATTTGCGTCTTTTTGTGCCTCTCTGACCGAGAGAGATTAGCTCTGATCCTTGCACCTAAAATAACTGGGTTTTTTTTTTTCTGAAATATCGTGAGTTTCTTGATACATCCTGGCATTGTTATCTTTTAACAGGAGCAGATAATCTAAGCATCAATGGGGTTTTTTTTGTTGAAAACAACACTGTAGCAGGCATGTGCCAGGCATCTTGTGACTGAAAAAATCTTGTGTTCTGAAAACCTGAAACAATAATTTTATGTTTGAGTATAAAAAGCTCCATTCAAAGTAGGTTCAGATAGTTTTCAAGGATTATCTTGACTTTCGTTTGTCACTAATTACCAAATCTATAACTCTAAGAAGGCCTGATCTTTTAGCCATATTGGAACAAATAATTGATTTGAGTGGCTCTGACAGACATAGCTGAGGATTTATATACACTGAGTCTGTGATGATATTGCTTTGAGGCCTTGGGAATAAAAATACTTTCTCTGTATGAATTTAAGACTGAGCACTTGGCATTTTGTCACAATTGCTGGAAGATATAATTCCTTAGTCCTGTAGTTACCTCCAGAGTCATGTGAACATGACATCAATGACCCCTTCATCTTCTCTGTTTTTTGCTGCTCACATATGGTATTAGGAGTGTTGTCCAGAAAATAATAGTGAAAATGAATGAAGAAATGGTTGCTTGCTGGATCAAGTTGTTCTGCTAATAAGGATCTGTTAGAAGTTGCTAGAAGTAATACTATCACGGTAGTATGTGGAAGATCCTGATCACTATTTACTTTTGAACAGCTGTACCAGATGGAAAGCTCTGAGTCCAAGTGTTTCATCTTATTGTACAGCTGGCTATGTTTTCACAATTTATTCACTCAGACATGGCATGGGCTGGAAACAGGATTCACAAGCACTTTCTGGCTTTAATCATTTAATCAGTGACGTACAGAGACAGGATAAATATGATAAACATACAGTCACTGTCATACATAGCTTCACCTTAAAACATGAATCTGATTAATTTTAATGAAAAATGTAACTGTAATTGACAACTCTATTTCAGCAAACCCATTTATCTTAAAATCACCATTTTACATGAAAGTATCAATTTCAATCTAGTCTTGTAATTATCTCTACTTGTCACTATGTTATAAGATCAAACTCTTAAGCTAGACAGGCTCTTACTGGTAAAGTCTTCATAAATATCAGCAAGGGAACAGAAGGGTCCTGTTCTTTGTGCAGTCATCTTCAGTGAATTAACATATACTACTTAAAATATTTATCTAATTTCAGAAACACTTTGAAATTATTCATTAAAAAATCAGGTTTTCTGCATCTTCTTTGTGTAAAACATGACAGGATTTAAAAAAAAATATTTATCTTCCTAAGACATTCTCTATTTATATTTCTGGAAGCATTATGTTCCCTTTCTCTTTAAAAGCTTTCAGTTACAGTCTCTCTGTGGCCAGCTTAGAATTCCTTCCTTAGTATTCCTTCTTATATGAGTCCTTAGAAGTTTAAAAAAAAAAAAAAAAGATTACCTCTGCTAAAAAGGATTGCTCTGCTAGGACTCTCCATTGTCTGGTCTTTGCTGTTAGCTTTTGCTTTGGTTTCTTTAGCAGGTTCCTGGGTTTGCTGTTACACAACAGCCACTTCTGCCTGCTCAATTATGTACCTTAAAAAAATGTACCTTAAGCTGCTGCATGTTGAACTTGGCTGGTCAGCTAATGTGAGTGCAAATGCACAGAAGACTGTCATTTTGTAAGTATGATCATGTTTGTGATTTCTGTGATTTTTTTATCTCCCTGTAATCGCTGAGATAATAGGAGTACCTCTGAACACAAATTTTGTTTTAAAGTTCAGGTCAGTTTATATTGCTTCATGCTATTCCTCACCCATCTAATCTGACCTACGACCTGTATGTACTTATGTTGGTCTAACTGACTGTATTTAGTAACATAACCACATTTTAAATTTCCTATTTCTTGTAACCAATTCAGTACCACAGACCCTGATATTCTCGTTATCATAACTCTTCACTGTTTTTGTCATTATAGCCATGATGTACAACTATTCTTGTTCCATTTAGTCTTTTGTAATACAACGATGACAGCAAAATGAGTGTGAACTTGAATTGATTTCTCTTTCACTTGTAATCACTCATATAATGTGCATAACAGATACATAAAATGATAGTAAAGGTAAGAAGAATATCCTAGCAACTCATATTAAACAGAACGTGTTAGTAGTCTGGGGCAGAAATGGTTATCAGTCCTTGGGGAATACTGTGTTGGCAAGATATCTATTAGTATTTTATACTGAAAAGGGCAGTGTTGCAAAAAACAGATACGCAGTTTAGTCTAGAGATGCTATGATATCACCTGAATATGTTGTAAGTATCTGGAGGAGGTGTCTTGCACAGACTAAAATATTGTAACTTAGTTTATCAAAAAATGTAGGCCAACTTGATTAGAATAGATAAGTACCTTCACAAAGAGTTAAAAAGGCTCTTTAATTTAGAGAAGAACAAGAAATAATGGCTGGAATATGATGACACACATGCTCAGATGTGAAGTAAGACATAGTTCCTTACCATGCATAATAACTGATAGAATCAACTGAAAAATAGTAGATATTTAATATCTGGCTGCTTTCAGGGGAGTATTGTTTACTCCTCTGTAGGCTCAAGAAGACAATATGAGATAATAATTTTTCTTGGCTTCAACAGCTATGATTAACTCCAATATTTAGCTCATTTATTTTTAAAAAAAATAGAGCCTACCCAACTAGCCTTTCATTGATACTGTGAGGTCTGATCGGAAGTGCATAACACTGAGCAAAATTCATTTGTTATTTTATCTATCCTGACAGAAATACAAAAGATAGATGCCAAAAGCTTTGTTAGTATTAATAGCATGTTCCTTGGTTGTTAAGGCTCACCGTTGGAAATGAGCATGCTCCTAGAAAACTGAGCAAAACAGAAAAGGAAATGGAGGCAAGTAAACATAAATGTTGTCATTATATTGCTTTTTTCATTTACAAACTAGAGGAGCAACAATGGTTTCTGAGAAGGGAGCAGGGAGCTGACGGAGGACTAGAGCTATTGTGAGGGTCTTTAAGTGTGAACTCAGGCATCTTGGAGATGCATGTCATATTACTCCTTACTGGCAGTGGAGGGAGGCAGTTCTCCCTGTGAGTTAGCTACAGGCCTCTGCTGCTTGACTGTAGCTTTCTCCCTACTTTTCTGTCCTCTGATTTTACCCATCCCCTAGCCACTTCTTCCCTGCCACCACCGTTATCTAGTCTCAGTGGCAGCCACGTGTCCCCAGCCATCCCACTCTGTCAGAATACATATTGATGGGAAAAGCTTCCAATTAAGCAGTTCTCATGCTAGGATCTTTAGGTGGCATACAAATGAAGACGAGGTTTAGTGTGTCTGCAGAGACAGGCGTCTTAATGCAATATCAGACCTGTTAACTCAGGTTGTGTTTCCGCAGACACTTTAAGCCAATGGAGGAGGCCTCTGTCACATGCCAGTGCCTAGTTCTTAGTTCTATTCTTACGCCTTCTGTGCTAACAAGACAGTTGATGTTCTTGTGGAGTGAATAAAGCTGTGCAGCAAAGACATTCCTTTCCCAAGCTAGTCAGTCAACTTAAGGAATCCTTCAGAAAGTACTTCTGAAAAGTGATTGCATATTCATAGCAGATCTAGTTACTGTGAAAGCAGATAAGTTCTGTTGGAGGTGTAGGACAGCAGGTAGAGCTGCCTCTTCCAGACAATTCAGCTTCTGTTTAAAAAAAAACCCAAAACCAATTTATATGTGAGCTGAGTGAACTTAGAAGATGGTGGATATAGAAGCTAAATCCACCGTTACGATTTTAACTCTGGAAACAGCTACATGAGACCTTTCCCTCAAGCAGAAAAATAATCACTCAGTTTGAATAATCAAGTTTGGTCCCACTTTTCAGAGGATATGTAAATATAGCAAATGGGTGTGTATGTGTTTCGGTTGGGGTTTGGTTTGGTTTTGTTTGTTTTTTTTTCGTTTCACAGTTCCTTTTTTATTTACTAAGTGCTTTACAGGGAAAAGGGTGGGAAGTCAGATATGAGAATAGACTGGGCACAGAGGCTGGTTTTTATGTACAAGTAAAATATTTTATCCTGTTGGAGAGTCCTAGAAGTGATTCTCTTTCAGGGTTCCACAGGTAAACAACTAGATGAATGCTTCCTAGCCCTTTTATGTTCTCAACTGATGGCATTTTTATTTGAACACAAAAGATTGCAGCACTCCCAGAGGCCTCCCTGTTCAAATTTTGTGACTCCTGTGTAGGCACAGACATAGCTTGGACCAGCCAGCTTGAATAAAGATGGTAGGGATAAGTTAATGCAGCTGGCATGCTACTTCAGAAACAGGTGCTGCAAGTTAATCAATTGGGCCCTGGGTGATCTCATGGGCAGAAGCAGCATATAAGGAGGTAGCTAGCAAAGGAAGGGTGGCTTCGAGTCAGCTCTGGTGGTTGTACTACGTTGCCCCTGTACGTCTCTGCACGTGCATTACTTAGACCCTCTACGTCTTTGAGTGATTATTGCCTTCACAACAACAACATTTGGTGACCCCGACGTGATTCGCTGAATCGGTTGGATCAAGAACCCTCGGCAGAAAAGCACTTGGATTCCTGCTGGAAAAGGCAAGTAATCTGAGCAAACTGATATAATGGGAAAAATGCTAAGCAAAGAGGAAAGTCCTATTGACACCCTTCAGCATATCCTTGCGGAAAAAGGATTCAATTATGAAAGAGAGCCTTTGCTAAGACTTGTAAGATGGGGACAGGAAGTAGGTCTCTTTGCTTCTCCCCAAGAAGTATATGAAAAAGGACACTGGGAAAAGCTAGGAGACATGTTGAATAATGCTATTGGCTTGTGTAAATTGGTATCATCCATTATACACCAGCTAGAAGCTGAGCGTGCTGCCGCTGCTGCCATGAAAGCAGAAGCTGCTGCACCATCTGCGTTCCCTGTAGATGCTAAAAGATTCTTTGGAGGTGGTGACTTCATAGTGCCATCGGCTCCACCTCTAGAAGAAAATACTCAGAGATTCTTCGGAGGGGATAATGTCGTAATACCCTCGGCTCCACCTCTGGAAGAGGAGAGCATGGATGTGAGCCCACCTCCCCCAGAACCCCCTAGAGCACCGTTCCAGGAGCCGAATACACACATTGCTTCTCCTCCCCTCCCACCCACCCTTCACCATCCTGCCCCATCCCACCCTTCTGCTATACCTGAAGGAGTACCTAACAGAGAACGGAAGGTACGTTTTACAAATGATATGCCGTTGCCCCTGAGCTCATCAATCCCTGAGTGTATTCCCCTGCCATCATCACCCCCAACTTCTAGTGAAGATCAACAAAGACAATTATTAAAGGAAGAGTTAATACAACACGGAGAAGATATGAAACACACTTTGGCCCAGCTGGAGGAACTGATAGAAAAACCAAAAGCAACAGCTAATCAACTGTTGGAACGAATTAATGAATTAACCAAAACAAAGATTAAAGTTTCATCCCCACAGGTACTCAGAGATCCTCGTCCAGATGACTATGATCCGGCTAAGAAATGGAGAGGCCTCATACGTGATGCGGTAATCGAAGGTGAATTTATTCCACAAGCCTTTCCAGTAATAACAGCACAAAGAAAACGACAATGGGCACCTTTAGATTGGAAATTGGTAAGAGAAGGCCAGAAAGCGGTAATGCAATATGGCTTGTCCAACCCATACGTTCAGACGTTACTGGATCATATTTTTGCCAGTGGGTTAATGACTCCATTTGACTGCCGGAAGCTTGCAGAAACTTTCCTGAAGCCCACTCAGGTATTACTATGGGAGTCTGAATGGGAAAAAAGAGTTGATCTGACGGTGGTGGAAAACATGGACTTACAACAGGGAGATCCGCGGCGAGTCGTCACAGCAGACATGATGCTGGGTAAAGGACCATTTGCTGATCCTCAGGTACAAGCCCGGCTGCATGAAGCTATCTTGCAGCAAACACAGACACTGGCACGTCAAGCATTTAAGATTGTTCCTGATATGGGGGTGCCAGTTCCCTCATATACAACTATTATTCAAAAACCTAATGAGCCTTTCATGACCTTCCTAGACCGTCTAAGAGCAGCTCTGGATCGTATACCAAACATGTCGGCTGAAGTAAAGGCGGAAATAGGATTACACTTAGCAGTTGCTAACGCTAATCATGACTGCAAAAAGATCCTGCAGGCTCTCCCGCGGACAGCAACTTTGGTCGACATGATAGAAGCCTGCTCTAGGGTAGGATCGTCAGCACATTTAGCTGAGGCAATGGCAACACCATTGAAACCTTTAGTTCAAGCCCACAAAGGAGATCAGAGGCCAAAGTGCTTTAACTGTGGAAAAATAGGACACGTGAAAAATCAATGTCGGTCCAGACCATTGGTATGGACAAACAGCTCCGCCAGGCCATCTGGGTCCAATGGCAGATTTCATGGTAATTGTTACAGATGTGGCAAGTTTGGCCATAGAGCCACTGAGTGCCGCTCTCGAGTGGCCAGACATACAATGCATAAGGGAAACGGGTTGACGAGCGCAAAAAGGGCGAGCGCGATGACACAAAAACGCCCTTCAACACCAAGAGCTGCCTGGATGGCCTCAGATCAGCCACTGCAGGAAGCGCAGGAGTGGATGTGGAAACAGCAGTAGATGTAACCATCCACAACACAGAGGTAACAATTATCTCCTCTAACGTTAATGGACCCCTTGGCTATGGATTAAGTGCTTTACTTTTAGGACGGTCATCGGCCTCTCGACAGGGTATTTTTGTGCTCCCCGGTGTAATTGATACAGACTATGAAGGAAATATTGGAATAATGGTTAAAGTTTGGCAGCCACCAGTTCATATACCTAAAGGAACTAAAATAGCGCAATTAGTTCCTTTCAGAGCTAAAGTTCCTTTCGCAGGAAGTCGTAAGCGTCGAGACGGTGGTTTTGGATCCACTGGAGTACCTGAGGTAAGACTGGCGGTGCCGCTTTCACAGGGAAAGCCCACTCAGACGGTTGTATTCCAACATCCAAATGGTGAACACATGGTTGGGTACAACACATTACTGGATACGGGAGCAGATGTTACTATTGTGCCATTATCCTATTGGCCAAAAAGCTGGCCTTTAGAGAATTTAGACACCCCTGTTGTTGGAGTAGGAGGAATACAGATGACAAAAATTAGCACAGACCTGATTTCGGTATGTATACAGGGCGAAGAGAATAGATGTGTGCAAATTAGGCCCTATGTAATGAATACTTCAGTTTGGCTTTTGGGTAGAGACGCCTTAAGCCAAATGGGCTTTCGTTTGTCAAATGAAAATTTTTAATGGCGGCCATTGATGGGCGACCAATCCTGAAGTTAACTTGGCTAACAGATAAACCAGTTTGGATTGATCAATGGCCGCTAAGCAAAGAAAAGCTCGCCCACATTCATGAATTAGTAAATGAACAACTAGAGAAGGGTCATATTAAGCCATCCACCAGTCCATGGAATACACCAATTTTTACTATCCCTAAAAAATCAGGGAAGTGGAGGCTGTTACATGATTTAAGAGCTGTTAATGCAGTGATGCAGGACATGGGTGCTTTACAGCCAGGATTACCCTCTCCTGCAATGCTTCCAAAAGAGTGGCCCCTGTTGGTGATTGACTTAAAGGACTGTTTTTTCACAATTCCCTTACATGAGGATGACAGTGAGAAGTTTGCCTTTACAGTACCGTCGATTAACAAACAAGAGCCAGCAAAACGATATCAATGGACTGTTTTACCTCAGGGAATGAAGAACTCACCAACTATTTGTCAAACTTATGTTGCCTGGGCGCTGGCACCTCTGCGCAAAAAATACCCTCGTGTCTTATTTTACCATTGTATGGATGATATCTTGATTGCAGGAAAAGACCTGGACCAGCATCGCATTCTACAAGAAGTGAACCGGCAGTTAAGCAACTCCGGGTTGGTGATCGCGCCAGAGAAGGTACAAATGCACGCCTCTTGGAAATATTTAGGTAATATTATCACTGATGCGCGCATTTATCCTCAGAAGGTGGCAATTAAAACAGATATTGCTAACTTAACAGACGTTCAAAAGCTGATAGGTGATATCCAATGGGTACGAACCATATGTGGTATCACAAATGAGGATCTTGCGCCACTAATGCCTTTGTTAAAGGGCTCAGTAGAGGCTGATAGTGCGCGAAAACTGTCTCGGCAGCAAATCCAAGCAATAGAAAAAATAAGAAGCAAGATAGTCAATAATTACAGTCATCGATATGATCCTGACTTGTCAATTAACATTGCTGTGATAAGTCAAAACCAGCATGTAATGGCAATCTTGATGCAATGGGATTCAGTAGCGAAAGACCCATTGAGGATCTTGGAGTGGATATTTTTGCCATATAATTTACAAAAAACAATTACCACAAGGCTTGAGGCAATTGCGAAAATAATAGTTAAGGCCAGGAAACGTCTGCTGGAAATAGCAGGGATTGAGGCAGACATCATTTTCGTTCCTCTCACAGATGAGTTCTTGAACTGGGCACTGCAACAATCTGATGAATTACAGTGGGCCTTATTGTCATATCCAGGAACTATAAATAATCATTATCCGGCCCATAAATTGTTTTCTGTTAAATTTCAAATGGAAGACCGGCCGTTGAGATCAGCAGTACCCGTTAAAGGCCTGACTGTTTTTACCGACGCCAGTAAGATCCAAGCCAAAGCAGGAGTGGTTTGGTGGGAGAAGGGAAAATGGCAAAACCTAACTGTTCACTCCCCAGGCAGTTCAGTTCAACTGCTGGAACTGATGGCTGTAGTTAAAACTTTTGAGAAATGGTCAGACGTCCCATTAAACATTATCTCCGATTCCCTCTATGTGGTCGATGCTGTCACTCGATTAGAGAGAGCGTTGTTGAAAGAAATCTCTAATCAGAATCTGTATAACTTATTTCTGCGACTCTGGCATCAGATAAATGAACGGCAAACTGCTTATTATATTGGACATATTCGAAGCCATTCGGGCTTAAAAGATGGCCTATCAGTTGGCAATGAAATTGTTGACAAGATAGTGGCAGCTCCTTTATTGATACCTACGGGGCCAATAATTGACAAATTTTCTCAAGCCCGAAGATCGCACGATTTTTTTCATCAAAGTGCGAAAATGCTGGCGAAGCAGTTTGACCTGACTATATCGGACGCTCAGGGTATTGTTTCCACGTGCCCTGCATGCCAGAATCAGATCGGCCTAGGAGTAGGAGTCAATCCCAGGGGTCTGGCACCATTAGGTATATGGCAATCAGATATCACTGTCTATGCTCCTTTTGGGCGATTTAAACGTATACATGTTACTATTGATACCTATTCAGCCATGGTTTGGGCCACAGCCTTAACCAGTGACAGCTCTCGAGACGTCATAAGACATTGGAGGAGTTGCTTTGCTGTCCTTGGTGTTCCAAGAGAGATAAAAACTGATAATGGCTCGGGATACATAGCCAGTAAAACACGTAAGTTTCTAAACTTATGGGGTGTTAAACATACTACTGGTATCCCAGGAAATTCCACCGGTCAAGCCATTATTGAACGGACACATCAAACCTTAAAAGGCCTTCTAGAAAAACAAAAAACGGGGGAAGAGGGGGTGAGTCCTCAAGACAGACTAATGAAAGCCCTTTATACAATGAATCATCTCAGAATTGTGGCAAACCGGAATGAACCACCGGCATTAACACACTTTGCCCAAATGAGTCGGGATTTGGATTTTACTGACAAACCTAAAGTTTGGTATAAGAATCCCACTACTGGAGAGTGGCAAGGACCTGCAGATCTGTTAACGTGGGGAAGAGGCTATGCTTGTGTCATTACAGATCAAGGTCCCCGATGGATTCCGGCAAAATGGATCAAGCCACATCAACAGAAAGGACTTAACTGTAAGACCAATGGAAAAAACAATCTTGAGGAAAGAACCAAGTGATCCACCCTCAATCCATCACTCTATTAAAATGTAAACCCTCGCAACTGTGGCACCACTTAGGCTGCTGTAAATTCCTTCAGCTATAAAAGGATTAAAGAACTTAAGATGACCAACAGATGAAGAGATATTTCCATCTTATTGATAATGCTCACAGATCAGCATGCTAAAGGATCTGAAGAAAAGTCCAGAACTACATCAGGAAAAAGAAATATCAGTGGAGCTACCAAGACCTCATCCCTTCCTGCCAGTGTGCGTCCCTCCTACCAACACATATCAGATTGTTTATTTTGACTTTATGGATTTCTGTATTGTATTGTTCAGCGATGTAGCTGTTATTGACTTTTTGTTGTAAACTCATGGCCATGGGTAAAAATATTTATGTTTTCTTCATGTACCTTTAATTTTGAAATGTGTTGCTAAAGGTTGGCTGGTTCAAAAAAGAAAAAGGGGGGAATTGTAGGCACAGACATAGCTTGGACCAGCCAGCTTGAATAAAGATGGTAGGGATAAGTTAATGCAGCTGGCATGCTACTTCAGAAACAGGTGCTGCAAGTTAATCAATTGGGCCCTGGGTGATCTCATGGGCAGAAGCAGCATATAAGGAGGTAGCTAGCAAAGGAAGGGTGGCTTCGGGTCAGCTCTGGTGGTTGTACTACGTTGCCCCTGTACGTCTCTGCACGTGCATTACTTAGACCCTCTACGTCTTTGAGTGATTATTGCCTTCACAACAACAACATTCCTGTTTGAAAAAGCTGGGGAGAATGACCTTGTAACACATTTCTGGCATCAGATGAGTGAAGAATAAGTTAGGCTATCTCCCTACCCAAGATTTATGTCATTGGCTCAGGAGTGACTCAGCCTTTCATCTCTCTGAAGTAAATAGAGTTCTTTGCAGTTTACCATGGGTGGTGGTTTCAGTTGTGACCTTAAAAGTTTGTGTTCTCTTTACTCCACGTATATCTCTTTGCTCTTTTCAGAAGAGTAATTGGTCATTTTGAGGTTTTTGATGATTTTTTGCTACCGTTTTCCACTTCTTTCCTGATTTTGTTATGTACCACATAACTAAGAGACAGCCTAGGTATATCATAGAATCATAGAATGGTTGGGTTGGAAGGAACCTTTAGAGATCATCCAGTCCAACAGCCCTGCAGACACAGGTTCACCTAGATCAGGTCACACAGGAACATGTCCAGGGAGGTCTTGAAGACCTCCAAGGAAGGAGACTCCACAACCCCTCTGGGCAGCCTGTGCCACTGCTCCGTCACCCTCACGTTGAAATAGTTTTTTCTTATGTTTAAGCGGAACTTTTTGTGTTCCAGCTTCATCCCATTACCCCTTGTCCTGTTGCTAACTACTATAGCAAAAAAGGGATATCCCAACCTACTGACACCCACCATTTAGATATTTGTAAATGTTAATAAGATCTCCCCTCAGTCTCCTCTTCTCTAGACTAAACAGCCCCAGTTCCCACAAATCCCCCAGCCCCCACTGATTAATTCAGTGCTATTTGGCAGTGAAATGTGCAGATATGTTCCAGATGCAGGATGTTGATTTATTTCTCTTCAGAAAATGGTGAAATCTAGTTGGAAGAGCATATCACAAAAGCACAAGTAATACACACAGCCACCATATTTCTACTTCTTCCCCTGGGCTTTTAAACTAGCTTGTATAAGTTCCTTGATCTCTCTATGCTAATAATAATATTGTATTAAAATATTTTATATAACATTGTGAGATATCAGGATAAAGACACATCCAAAGTGCAAAGTTTTATTATAATTTTACATTACTAGTAAGTAACCATAAAACTTAAGACTCGGAGAAATATTTCTGTGCTAAAACAATGTTTTTCAGATTTAACAGTTATATGGTTTCATACATGAAACATTGCAAACTTCTGTGAAGACTCTGTTTCAATCTGAGACAGTCTAAACACAACAAACAATAGATTTTCCTTGAATTGCCTGAAAGCAAATGTTGTTTTACAAATAAAGTGAGCAATAGCAAGAATAAATATATGGTTAGCACTGTGTGAAGTACATTGATATGAATTAGTTCAGATATAATTGCCTGATAAGATAGTTAGCCTTCCTTATGCGTTGCCCAACCGCAACAGACATAGAGTAACTAGATTTGTCTGAGAGCATAGACTGATGCCACATGCTGTGTAACAGTTTCAATGTATATACAATAAGAGTAACTTAAATCTATCAGCCTTTGGCACTTCCAAAATGTGAAAAGTAGAAGCCATTAATTGTACATTTATTTTTGTTATTTTAAACATATTTACAATGATGAAGTAATTCATATTTGACAAAGCTTTATAGGTACTAAACTGGATCTTCTTGTACCCTAGCAGAAGCTGTTAATTCAGTGTTTTGTATTATGAGCATATGGACAGTTTAAGACATGTATGGTAATCTTAATTTCAGAATAGCTCTGTTCTGTATCTTGAACTCTAGCCTTACTTATTCATACACTAAAATATGTACATTTCCAAAATAATTTTTACCTACTTGCAAAACTCCAGAAAGTTTCATTACAGCGTTGGAAAAAAAAAAGTGAAAGAGCTTTAGTGGGGTGAGATTATGGGATCACTAGGTATCTTAATAAGAAACTGATGTTCTATATGCTATACTTTCACGTGTGGAGGAATTTCTGTCTGAAGAGGCAATGTCCTGGTAACAGTGAACAACCCATGCTTTGAGAACTAATGTGCAGATTGTCCTTGAGCAGCTCTCGACTGTGAGAAAAGAAGAAGAAATAATACCTACATGATAATCACCTCGAGTAAGGAGGAGGCTGAAGCAGTATGTGAAAGCACAAGGCTTATCGCAGAAAGTGCAGCTGGCTTTTACAGAAAGGACCAATTAGAAGTAGCGTAAACATCCTAGCTTTGCTGCTGATTATAAAACTCTGATGCTTGTTAGTAAAATTGGAGTTAAGACCTAACCATATTAGTGTCCGTCATTTCTCCGGTGGTGCTCTCTCCAACATTCACGTGTTTCATAGAATCATAGAATGATAGGGGTTGGAAGGGACCTTTAGAGATCATCTAGTCCAACCCCCCTGCAGAAGCAGGTTCATCTACATCAGGTCGCATAGGAACATGTCCAGGGGAGTCGTGAAGGCCTCCAAGGAAGGAGACTCCACAACCCCTCTGGGCAGCCTGTGCCAGGGCTCCATCACCCTCATGGTGAAATAGTTTTTTCTTATGTTTAAGTGGAACTTTTTGTGTTCCAGCATCATCGCATTACCCCTTGTCCTGTTACTATCTACCATAGAAAAAAGGGATATCCCAACCTACTGACACCCACCATTTAGATATTTGTAAATGTTAATAACATCACCCCTCAATCTCCCTTCTCCAGACTAAACAGCTCCAGTTCCTGCAGCCTTTCCTCATATGAAAGATGTTCCAGTCCCCTGATGATCTTGGTGGCCCTGCGCTGGACTCTCTCCAGCACTTCCCTGTCCCTCTTGAGTTGAGGAGCCCAGAACTGGACATAATACTCCAGATGAGGCCTCACCAGGACAGAGTAGAGGGGGAGAAGAACCTCCCCTGACCTGCTGGCCACACTCTTCTTGATGCATCCCAGGATGCCATTGGCCTTCTTGGCCACAAGGGTGTCGAGGAGTGGTTAAGGGAGAATGGACATGGACCCCAGGGTATAATGTTAGGCCTGATGGGGCAAGGCAATCTGAGTTCTAGTTATATGAATTTAATGCACAATCAAGACCAGAGTCAGAGCCATGGTTAAAGCAGTTGCTGTCACATAGTCAGTGCAGACAGCAGGCCTCTTTCTGCTCCTTCAAGGTCGGGCTGTTTTCAGCTAACGAGCTAACAGCCCAAGGTGGAAAACAACTACGGGGGAAAAAACAAGATGGGAAAATGTGAGGGAGCTTGCTTATCGCAGAAACCGCAAGTAGGATGAACATAAGAATGTAATCTACTAGCTGCTGTGGCTGAGCTAGCTTTGAAGCTGCTGTGTATATAAGTTAGAGCCTGCTCTCAATAAAGAAGAAGATTTCTGCTATCACTCACATTGAGTAGGACTGATTTCTTCCCACCCAGCTGAGAATCGGACCCTGGGTTGATCGCCGCATGAAGTAGGCTTCGTGCCTGGGTTTTTCAGGCCTTCGTGCCTGGGTTTCAGGCCTTCGTGCCTGGGTTTTTCAGGCCTTTGTGCCTGGGTTTCAGGCCTTCGTGCCTGGGTTTTTCAGGCTTCGTGCCTGGGTTTCAGGCTTCGTGCCTGGGTTTTTCAGGCTTCGTGCCTGGGTTTTTCAGGCTTCGTGCCTGGGTTTCAGGCTTTGTGCCTGGGTTTCAGGCTTCGTGCCTGGGTTTCAGGCTTTGTGCCTGGGTTTCAGGCTTTGTGCCTGGGTTTTTCAGGCCAAGAGCCGAAAACTTCGCGGCTTATGGCGCCCGAACAGGGACCATCACTGGGTGTTACCGGGTAAGGAGCCTGCCTGCGGGGAGCTGAGACTTGAAAATCCGGAGGCAGAGGCTGTCGTCGTCGGAAGCCTGCCGGAGCCCAAGCAGAGGTTTCTGTACCCGGGGGAGTGACTACAGGTTGCGGTGAGACGAGGATCCGACAACATGGATAAGGAGGTAGCACTCTCACTTTTACATCGCTTTTTAGAAAAGCAGGGGGTGGACTTTAAACTGACCGATTTGTCTGGTATACTTGTACATAGTAATTGTAAAGGCTTTTTTAAAGACTCTGAGAAATATTTTGATGAGGAGGAGTGGAGAGCATATGGGGCTTGTCTTTGGGACTTGGTTATAGACAAAGATAAGACTGCTCGGAAACTGATAAAACCATGGAGAGAAGTAATTAACTGTTTGAAAAAGTATAAGCTGGAAAAGGATTTGGCCGCTGCTGTGACTCAGCGGCTTGATATGCCTGAGACTGTAGCCGAACCAACAGCTGGACTGTTTGGTATTGGGACTAATTATGTCTCACCTCCCTTTTCTGGTGAGTGGCGAGAAATTGGAAACCTTCTCTGGCAATCCACTATTAATGGTGATAAGGACAATAGTAAGATCAGTAAAAATTTAGGTCTCATTTGGAGAGACGTGATAAATACTTTAAAAGAAATGCAAGCAGAACAGCGTGTGGCCATGGCTGCAGCCCAGGCGTTGACTGTTGCGCCGAGGCTGAAGGAGACAGACAAGGGAACGGACAGGTTCCTGCAGGAAGTATTAAAGAAACTGGAGCGACAAGAGACCATCGGAACACAGCCTGTGGCCACTGAAAGCCAGCCCGGTGCGCGGCCCGGCGCTGAGCGGGGCGTGCTGAGGAAAAAAAAAAAAAAAAAAAAAAAAGTTCTTCTCTACACAAGAGTTTTTACAAAGTCAGAGAGGCGAAGGAGCTTCGGAGCAGAGCCCCCGCGGGCGAGCTGCTTCCCATTCGAGCCCAGCCCGCCGAGTTACCCCTGGGACGACTCGCAGGGCAATGCCGAGCGGGCAGAGTCGGGCGGGGGTGCAGCGCAGGACGATCAGGAGAGTGGGGGAGCGCGACCCCGTGTTAGACTGGGCACCATCGGGCACGCGAGGGGAGACAAAGAAAACACAGGAGAGAGTAATACCGACTGCGCCGCCGGCGCCGGGGACGGCACGGAGTGAGCCAGACCCCCCCCGCCCCTTCCATCCGCAGCCGCTGCCGCGCAGCCGCTTCCCGCGCCCGGTCAGTGTCTCCGGAGTCCCCCCCACACACACACACCGCGCGCCGACACCACCGGCCCCAGCCCTCATGGACCGCTGGGCTCGTCCTTTCCATCCTCAATACCTTGCCTCAAAAAGTGTAAAAACTGTTGGTCGTGATGTTATGCATTTTGCTGTAAATGTGATGATGAATACTGGTTTTCTTACAGGGGAAACTTTCTAAGGTGTTTTAGGTGTCAGGAACAGAACATTTTGACATTGAGAAGCTAAAAGGTGGTTTGTGTTTTAGACTCATCGGTGAAGGATTTTCTTTTGTCAGGAGTAAAAAAAAAAAAAAAATGGATTTTGTCATACTGTTGATGCTTCAAATGATTGTGGTAAATGGTTTTAGGCAATTTCAACAACCCAAGCAAAACATGTGGGTTACACTGGCCAAAGCAATCAGTCAGTCTACAATATGTTTATCAATGGCCACTACAGATAATTATTTTTCTACCTGTTTGGTGGGAGTTCCATCAGATGTGGCACAATGGCCTATACCAAATGCATTAAAAACAAATCCCTTAGTTAAGGGTAATGGCAAAGTTGACAGCTGGGATTTGATCATTTCATGGTTGCCAATAATGACAACAGAGCCACAGGAGTCAGAATTATTGAGATCTATAAAGATGGATTTTTGTGTTATGTTTAATTTTACCAGCAATACCAAAACATTTGGGACAGAATGTGGATCCCATCCTGGGCGTGTATAAGAACACAACATCTTGGTGCAATTATACTTCACCAAAAAGATCCAGGTCTAGTCTTGTGCCTGTACAGTTACCAAAGGGAATTTTTCTGGTCTGTGGGGACCAGGCATGGCCTGGGATACCCTTGAGATTACAGGGGGGACCACGCAGTTTGGGACAACTGACGATCTTGATGCCTAATCACACAATGATTTAGAAACATCATTGTCCAAAACAATTTGTGCATGCATTTACTGGTGAATGTGATGACCATGTTACCTTTGGTAGTCCTCAGCAATAATAGCAACTAGTATATTTGCTCCAGGTGTAAGAGTATCTGCTTTGTTAACTCAGCTATGCAAATTAGGATGCTGGCTTAGCAAACAAAGTAACCAAACCTCAATGACATTAGAAGGCTTGATTAGTGATGTAAGTAATATTAGACATGCACTTGTGTATCATTGTATGCATGATATCCTCATTGCTCAGGAGGAGGCATTTATTGTAGATCAAGAGAGAGATCTAGAAACCATGTTATTTAGGGAAACTAACTTTGTTTGCTCCTTGACAGCAGGACTGGTTAAAAATTACCAAGTTACGGAAAACAAGAGACACCCACAACTTAAAAGGAGATTGTGATGGTAAAGTACAATTGTGGTCCATTACGGCGAATGTATTTGCTTCAGCATTTGTACCTGGGTTGGCTGCAGCCCAGGCCTTACGACAGTTAGAAAAACTAGTGTGTTGGTCGGAGCAGCAAGCTAATGTTACTACTGATGTTATTGAAAAATTGCTAGCAGACCAAAAAGCCTTAAACATGCCTTATTGCAAGATCGTGCAGCTATTGATTTTTTGCTATTGGCACAAGGGCATGGATGTCAAGACTTTGCAGGCATGTGTTGTTTTAATCTTTCTGATCATAGTGAATCTATTCACAAAGCTTTGGCATATTTAAAGGCTCACGCTAAGAATATTATGGTGGGTTATAACCCTTTTGATAATTGGCTTCAATCAGCTTTTGGGGGGTTGTCACCTTGGTTGACTATGTTAATCAAAGAAGGGTTAAGATGGATTTTGGTTATTTTGCTTTTGCTTGTAATGTTTAGAATAGTATATAGTTGTATTATGAAGGCAGTGCATACATTGACTGACTCAGTCTTGATTGTGCAAAAACAAAACGGGGGATTTGTCGAGGAGTGGTTAAGGGAGAATGGACATGGACCCCAGGGTATAATGTTAGGCCTGATGGGGCAAGGCAATCTGAGTTCTAGTTATATGAATTTAATGCACAATCAAGACCAGAGTCAGAGCCATGGTTAAAGCAGTTGCTGTCACATAGTCAGTGCAGACAGCAGGCCTCTTTCTGCTCCTTCAAGGTCGGGCTGTTTTCAGCTAACGAGCTAACAGCCCAAGGTGGAAAACAACTACGGGGGAAAAAACAAGATGGGAAAATGTGAGGGAGCTTGCTTATCGCAGAAACCGCAAGTAGGATGAACATAAGAATGTAATCTACTAGCTGCTGTGGCTGAACTAGCTTTGAAGCTGCTGTGTATATAAGTTGGAGCCTGCTCTCAATAAAGAAGAAGATTTCTGCTATCACTCACATTGAGTAGGACTGATTTCTTCCCACCCAGCTGAGAATCGGACCCTGGGTTGATCGCCGCATGAAGTAGGCTTTGTGCCTGGGTTTTTCAGGCTTTTGTGCCTAGGTTTCAGGCCTTCGTGCCTGGGTTTCAGGCTTCGTGCCTGGGTTTCAGGCCTTTGTGCCTGGGTTTCAGGCTTTGTGCCTGGGTTTTTCAGGCCTTTGTGCCTGGGTTTCAGGCCTTCGTGCCTGGGTTTTTCAGGCCTTTGTGCCTGGGTTTCAGGCCTTTGTGCCTGGGTTTCAGGCTTCGTGCCTGGGTTTTTCAGGCCTTCGTGCCTGGGTTTCAGGCTTCGTGCCTGGGTTTTTCAGGCCAAGAGCCGAAAACTTCGCGGCACAAGGGTATGTTGCTGGCTCATGGTTAGTTTATTATCAGTCAGGACTCCTAGGTCTCTCTCTGCAGAGCTGCTCTTCAGCAGTTCAGCCCCCAGCCTGTACTGGTTGTGGAGTCTCCTTCCTTGGAGGTCTTCAAGACCCGCCTGGACATATTCCTACGCAACCTGATCTAGGTGAACCTGCTTTTGCAGGGTGCTTGGACTAGATGATCTCTAAAGGTCCCTTCCAACCCCTACCATTCTATGATTCTATGATTCTTGATGTTCTCTTAGTAGACAGCAGAGCAAGAGCAATCTTACAACTGTAACCCATGTTCATCTCCCATCACATTACCGTGTAGGGTAACATGGACAGGTTACCCACTTTTGCATAAAGTCTGGGGTAGAATTACCCTTCACTGGAGCTAATGACTAAATGAGTCAGGTCACATTTCAAACATGTTCAGGTTCTCTGTAGAATGCTCAAATATATCTGTTCTAAGTGACTTAGTGTCTAGAGCCAGAGGCATGTTACAGGGTGAAAGCTCCTGTAATACTAAAAGGTTTCCCATACAGATCTACCACTATTTAAGATATTTTATGTATCTTAGTAAAGATACAGTGCATATGGATTCAGATATTATATATGTGAGGACAGAATTATTTTTAGAAGGACAAAGTGTTTCAAACCTTACTTAGTAATTTATGGCACTTCAGGAGAATATTTTGTAGCTTATGTACTGCAGTGTTCACAAAAATCTTCAAACTGAATTACTATAAGAATACAGATTATGCAGCACTTGAAACGTTCTTATTGTTTTTTTGGTTTGGGTTTTTTTTTTTTTTAAACATAAAAAAAAGATGAGTAAATACAGAATTTGTGCATATCTACACACGCAAAAAAAAAAAAAAAATCAGTGGCATGCCACTGACTTTGCCTGATGCTGTATGCTCGAAGTTCAGACCTGGTGAAAAAAAATGCCTGGAAGTACCTAATGAATTAGTACATATATCTTTGAGTGGCATGAATGAAGGACTTTGTTGTTACCCAGAGACTGCATGTTACACAAGTAACTGGTACAATATGGAACAAAGCTTCAGCAAATAAAGCAGAACAGATTCAGAGAATCATAAAATGGCACGGGTTGGAAGGGATCTCTAGAGATCATTTAGTCAAGTAGGTCCACTTAGATCAGATTGCACAGAAAAGCATCCAAGTGTGTGTAGTGGTTTCGCCTGGGCCAGGCTTTTGGTAGTGGGGAGTGGAGCTATAGGGGTGGCTTCTTTAAACAAAGAGCTGCCAGAAGCTTCCTTGGAGGTGACAGGGCCAAGGGCAGTCAATTCTAAGATGGACCCTGCACCTGACCGAGGCCTGGCCAGTTAGTGATGGAGCTAACACGTCTGTGAACAACATATTTGAGAAGGGGAAGAAGTTGTTGGACAGTTGCTAAACTGGAGCAGCAACAGGGAGTGAGAATGTGAAAACATCTCTGCAGACACCAAGGTCAGTGGAGGAGGGGGAGGAGGGTGCTTAGGCCATAAGAGAAAGACTCCCCTGTGAGCTGTGGTGCAGCCCATGGTGAGGCATGTGCCCCTGCAGTCCATGGAGGCCACCATAAAGCAGAGATCCACTCACACACAGCCCATGGAGGACCCCATGCCTGAGCAGGTGGATGCCTGACTGAAGCTGTGACTCCATGGGAGGCTCACCCTGAAGCAAGTTCCTGGCAGGACCTGGTAGTTTGTGGGACAGAGAAGCCCATGCCAGAGCAGGTTTGCTGTCAGGACCTGTGATCCTGTGAGGGACTCAGGCTGGAGCAGTCGGTAGCTGAAGGAGTGTTCTGGTAGATGACCCACGCTGGGGCAGGATGAGCGGGCCACACTCTTCTTGATGCATCCCAGGATGTGATTGGCCTTCTTGGCCACAGGGGCACATTACTGGCTCACGTTTAGTTGCTTATCAGCCATGACTGCTAGTTCTCCCTCCACAGAGCTGCTCTCCAGCAGGTCAACCCCCAGCCTGTAAAATGTATAATGACCAGATCTTCACCAATCTAAGTTCATGTAGTTCCCTCAAGTGCTATCAAAAGGATCTTTGCTATTATTTCCCATACAAATGCAGTTACAGGTAGCATACCTTGTTCTTTAGAAACTGCCATGCTAAACATTGATAGAGCTCCAAGGATACAAATGTCCATTAGATGTTGATTTAAAGATGTATGAGTTAAAGTTGCTGGCATTTCTTGGTTGTGGCTGTACATTCAACTGGTAGTGTTATTTTGATATAATGATGTATATTGCTTTGATGCACCCTGTTCACTTGTATCATCAAATAGTAATTGTATAGCAAACAAAAGGTGACAGGAAAATCTTTTGCTTTCTGACCATTAGATGGAGCTAAAAATCTTGCAAATGGAAAAGTTGGTTTCATTTCTGATGTGCTTTTAGTTTTCCCTGATAGTTTGGCCTTTTTACATAAACTGCTGTCAGATGCTGAGATTAGTTTCTGTGCTACCTAAAAAGCTGAAAACATTTTCAAAAGTTCAGTGATAAAATTGTAAGAATGAAGGTTTCTCTATGGATGTTGTCAAGCTTTATTTTCTATAGAACACAAAATGTTTACCACGATGTTTTTAACACTTTGCTCTAATCCTTGGTGAGTCTTTACAACCATCATATTTTCTGGAAGAAACATAAGCACGAGGACAGGAGGATTTAAGCATGTGTGTACAGTATGTACAAGCCAAATCACTGTGGTTATCTTTATTATCGAAGTTAAAGGAATGTTTAAGGGTTTTACTGGATTCCTCATAAATCTGATTGCTGCACCAAAATACCTCTTGAGATAAACCTACTTATGGACATTAATACGTAGCTACCTACCTATCATCTTGATGCAGACTTTTTCAGTTGTGAAAATGGGCTAAAATTGATGATCTGGGAGGTCTTGATACTTCAGATGTATTTACGTGTGTTGTCTCCCATTGATATTGGATTGTCTTTGTGTGGGCAGAGTTTTATTGCACATAGGTACAGGTGCAGGAGTAGGCTACAATTTGAAGTACAAATGTCTTAGCTTTATTTGTAAGTCACAGAATATGCAACTCTACTGAAGCAAGGGAGGAAGGGGATTATTTGTGGTTTATAGGATTTATTCTTCCATGTAGTGGTGGGAGGAAGCACAACAGTTTCTAAAAGTATTAACAATTGTGTGATTTTGTAGAAAAGGGGAAAATATTTCAATTATAGCTATTACTTCCAAAACTGTAGACGTATTTTTGATTGTTATACACAGATGAAGCTGCTGTTTAAGTTTCTATTTTATCCATATTCCATGAAGACAATTTGAATAATTATTTGTTGTTTCCTCCCACTATTCTTCATTCTATAGCCTTTGTAAAGGTTCTTCATTTTTAGTGATGTATATGAGACTCCTAAGAAGGTGCTTCAAAAAGTGTTTAATTGTCTAAACTTTCCTTTCTTCTGTGACACATGCTTCTTTTCATTACGTGCCATAGAAGTGTAAAAGCATTCTTGTAATCTATTTAACTTGTGTTTTTGTTTTTGGGTTTTTTTAAATAAAAAAGGCTTGTAAGCTGTAACCGATAAAATACTACTAATTTGTCTGATGACACCTGCAAGGCATAAGCAAATATCCCAACGGATTTTATTGAGTAGAAAACAGTACTTTAGAAAAAAACCCAAACAAACAGTATTTCTGTCAAACAACTCATTATTATGTGGTATTTGAGGGACAGAAATTGTAAACCATCATTTTATATAGTAGTACCTAATACTTTTTTCACTGAGCTGATAATGTCCACTTCCACTGATTGTCACTATTTTGAATCTACTTTAGAGAGCCTTTTCTCCTGAAGTGAAACTGTCCTGCTTAGGTCAGTTGTCGTGGTTTAGGCCCATCAGGGAACAAAGACCACGATTAGCCTCAAGTACCGAAGAGGCTGAGAATTGCTCAAGGGCAGGGAGGGCTTAATTGCCGCTTAAGGTTCAGGACAAAACAGACCAGGCTACTCGGTTTGGGGAAGAAAAAAAAACAGAAAATAATTTAATGCAACATCAACTAAAACATACCCACAAAAAACCCAAAACATAACCAAAACGAAACAACACAGAGGAATACGTCAATGAAGAGTCCAACCAGCCTTTTTAAGAACACCTTCTTGCCACCCCTCCCCTCTTCCCGGGCTCAGAGCCCTGATCCCGGGGTTTTTACCTTGCCCCCCCCTGAACGGTTCGGGGGGGCAGGCAGTGGAGGTCTCAGTCAGTCTGCTCCCAATAGCTTCTGCCGTCTGTCCCTCCTCAGGACGGGTGAACTCCACACCAGTCCTCCCTGCGAGTCCGTGGGGTAACTCACACGCATGGCAGCCCTGCACGGGCTGCTCCGATGCCCACTTATTCCAAAGGCTGCAGCTCCTCTGTGCCTCTCGTGTGGGGCTGCTCTGCGGCACACAGGCTCTCCAACACGGCCTGGGCCATGGCCGTCTCCCCACACAGTCCCTCGCCCGTCCGGGCTCACTCACATAGGAGCTGCTGGTGGCTCTCAGTCCTGCCATGGATCTCCATAGGCTGCAGGGGCACAGCTTGCATTCTCGCCACGGCCTGCAGAAGGGTCTTCGGTCTACTGCTCCTCCTTCCTTCCTCCTCTGGCTGAAGGGTCCGCGTGGTCGCCTCCATCTTGTATCACTCTTACACCTCCTGCCTCGCATTCCACATTTCCGTCCCCTAAATAGTGATCGCAGAGGCGCCAGATTGGCCCAGCCGGGCCGGAGGTGGGTGTGAACCCAGGAGCCGGGGGAGGGTCCGCAAACTCTACCGGGTCTTCACTGCAACCCGCTCCCCCTGTTACTAAGCCAAAAGCTGCTCCTTGCTAAACCAGAACAGTCAGTCCATTGAAGGCTCTTACCCTCTAGAAAAAAAAAAAAAAACCCCAAAAAAACCAAACTCTTCCTGCCCCTTGGCACAGTGAAATCTAATCTAGTTAAGAAGTCCTGAAAAGCCAAGAGGAATTCCATGTGGTTTAGGATGATGTTACTTACCCTCTAAGAATGGTGATTAGAGTTGGCCATCCCTTAGTATTTTGTAGGGGTAACAAAGATTCATAGAGGAAAACAATTAAATTACTATCAAGGGAATGACAGAAGTTTTTTAGAATTAGGATGGTTAGTTAACCTTACTGCTCAGCACATCTATAGTAATATTAATCTAACAGGCATCAACTTTTTCCTCTGACAACTATTTGTGTGTTGAACTGGGGAGTAATTCTGTCATGCTAGGAGGATTAGAGGTTTCCTGTATACCTTACGCAACATGTACAGTTCTGAATAATGTCTTCTTGAGCCATTATTTCATTCTTGTACAGATAATATGGAATTGCACAACAGAACTCTTCCTTTCTTATGAAACTTTGATCATATTCGTGGCAGTGACAAGTTTTATGCTAGACTTCAACTGTAGACTTTAACCAGAGCATAATGTACAAGAATTAGTGATAATGTCAACTGTGTCACAGCATAACACTAGGACAGGTTTAGGAAAGCTTTTTTTTACACATAAAGAAAGTTAGAAGTATATACCTGTTCTTAAAATAATATAAAGAATAGCAGTGCAACCATGTGGTATCTGTACTATCACTTCAAGTCTGCAAAGGAATTTTTAAGCACCACTGTCTGCAACATCAGGCTTTCTAGAATTTCGAAGGCAAAATTGGCACTTTGGTTTTAGTATGTTTCATTAGTCTTGGATGGACTACCCAATAGTTTCTGAATACAGTACCTTAAATGCACACAAACATGACAACCACCTGAATATGAGCAAGCAGTGTGCCCAGGTGGCCAAGGTCAATGGCATCCTGGCTTGTATCAGAAACAGTGTGACCAGCAGGACAGCAGGTCGGAGATCTCATTGACGTTTACAAATATGTAAAGGGCTGGTGTCAGGACAATGGAGCCAGGCTGTTCTCAGTGATGTCCAATGATAGGACAAGGGGCAACAAGTACAAGCTGGAATGTAAGAAGTTTCAAAGAAACATAAAGAAACATAAAGAAAACTTCTTCACTGTGAAGGTGATGGAGCACTGGAATGGGCTGCCCAGATGGGTTGTGAAGTCTTCTCTGGACAAGTTCCTGTGTGACCTACTTTAGCTGGCCCTGTTCTGACAGGGGGAGTTGAACTGGATGATCTTCAAGGTCCCCTCCAACCCTTAAGATTCTGTGATTCTATGACCAGGAAATTATTATGCTGCTGTACTCAGCGTTGGTGAGGCCACAACTTGAGTGCTGTGTTCAGTTTTGGGCCCTTCACTACAAGAAGGACATTGAGGTGCTGGAGCATGTCCAGAGAAGGCCAACAAAGCTGGTGAAGAGTCCGGAGAACAAATCTCATGAGGAGTGTCTGACGGAGCTGGAGATGTTTAGCCTTCAGAAAAGGAGGCTGAAGGGCCACATTATCACTCTTTACAACTACCTGACAGAATGTTGTAGTGAGGTGGAGGTCAGTCACAAGTGACAGGGGAGGTTTAGATTGGATAGTAGGAAACCTTTCTTCATGGGAAGGGTTGTCAGGCATTGGAACTGGCTGCCCAGAGAAGCAATGGAGTTGCCTTCGTGATATTTAAAAGCTATGTATATGTGGCACTTAAAGACATAGTTTACTGATGGATGTGGCAGTGTTAGGTTAGCAGTTGGAATTAATTAAAGGCTTTTTCCAACCTAAATAATTCTGTGATTCTGTGTCATATAATCTGACAATTGATTACCATTCATGATACTCTACCTTTCTTCTTCCATTAAAAAAATTTGGTTTTGTAAAAAAGGTCAAGATTTTTTAATACTGATTTTATTACTAGTTCATTTCACTGTGGAATATTAAATGTGGTTTAGCCACAATACAAAAGTTTCCATACTTCACTGATACAACTAATATGTGAATGTACAAAGAATTTTAGTGCCACATGGGTGAAGCTGAAACTTAGACGCTGTTATAAAACAATTATAAATCCACATCAAATCCATATCAACATAATTAAGTTATTTATGTACTTTGACTGAAGCTGTTTCAGAAAATCTAGGAAGATCAGTGCTGGATTAAGACTATCAGAAGAAAAATGCTGAAAAGCTGCTAGAGCGACCATTGCCAAGAAGGAATAAGATTAGTAGGATTATGAATTGTATACTTACTCACTGTAACAGTCCATGGGTCATGCATACTTTTTTTTTAATTAAAATACAGGCTGCATTAGAGTTTGTTTGGCAGCCAACAGCCTCCATAAAATTGATTAAGTTCATAAGGGCTGTCTTTTCAAAGACTGATGTGCAAGTAAGCATGAAAGTTAAGTCATTCTACAAAAGCAAACACTAAGACTGTGAGGCTATTTCAACTGGGGGAACAGAGCCTTTGCTTCAAAACTATTCCGTTATATGTACTTTCCTTGTTTAAAAAGGTGTTTCAGTTTATGAATATCAGTGGTTTTACAGCACAGCACTTTATTCTTATGTTTTGATTCAGATGTATATGAATCATTATCTACCAGTAACCTAAAAAAACACAACCTTTCCCCTCAGAATAACTGCCATAGAAAAGTGGCTTCCAAACCCTGAGTGATTCATGAAATACCTGTTGGAATCCCTGCCTGTTCTTTGAGGAATAGATCACTTGGAATATAATCTAACATTGAATGAAGTTAGGAATTGTGCCAAGAACATGGTTTTAATGTATTTTATAAGTCTGAGAACTAGGATTATCAGTGGAGTGGCTGTGTAAAAAAAAAAAAAAAAAGCACTCTTCCAGTCCTATTTAGCTACTTATATTCTTTATCAATTATTGGTGAAAAATCATTCTGAGTACAGCTAGTACTTAGTGCTATTGGCACAATTTCAATGAGGATGTTTGGTGCTCCAAATAGTATATACTACATTTAATATTCTTCTTCAGAATGACATTTACAGATGTTACTGTTAGTGGTTCCAAAATTTGAAAGTCCTTAGGAACAATAGCACAGAACTGGTTTTTTTTGCTTTGACTTTCTAAGAAAGATGTGGCTGCTCTGAGAAATATTACATGCCTATAAAGGAAGCCATGGAGTTTGTTTTCTGATGGAAGCTCCATAATCTTGTGTCTTTATCAGAAAGACAGCTTTATGAATAGAACCCACTGAGTGGTTTTAGAAAACCAAAAAGAGGTACTGACATGAATTATTTAGTGGAATAAATTATTGTATTTCTGCTACCTGACTAGTTCTGCTCTTAATATTTGTATAAATGTAGTTAACTGACCAAAGGACTGCTTAAATAGAAAAGTATGAAAGAGAAGATCTCCTTATTTGTCAATTCATTTCCTTATTTTTTAAATCAAGACTAGAAAAGTACAAAAGAAGTGAAACTAGGGGAAAGGTCAAAGGTGAGGTATGAGGCAGCCCTGGTAATATGTATATCAGCTAAACCACCACAAGTACTCTGGCAATATCTGTCTGACACATACTACCATATCACAGAATAGGGGAAGATAAGGTCTGCTGACTTCACTCAGGAAACTTGTTGTCTGTTGACTCAATGACTCACTATTATTTCACATTTAGAAAAAGCAGTTCCACAGGAGAGGAGTACATCAGATCAGTGTAATAGTTCTGAGTAAAGCCACAGGAAAAATCCTGTGTTTTATGTGTAAGAAACTGGAGGCATTCAAAACCCACTTGGATGACTTCCTGTGTGACCTGCTCTAGGTGGTCCTGCTCTGGCAGGAGGGTTGGACTAGATGATTTTTCAAGGTCCCTTCCAACCCTTAAGATTCTGTGATTCCGTGAATGGGTTTTAACTTTTCATGATATGTAATTTTTGAGGTTTTTTAATGGCAAAACAAGAATATTGACTGGCTAAAAGCCTATCTGCAATAAAACCTGATTGTGTCTAAAGTAAGAAAAGCTGGAGAAGCCAGCTTTTTTTCATTAGGGGTCAGGAGGAAAGACTAGTGATATTCTTATAAGTGACAGTTCAGGTAGGTTCTACCTGCTTAAGATACAAAGGGGAGATGCCTCCCAGATAGTATTTTGCAGATTTTCAGAAAATAGATCCTCAGAAAATAAGTCCTCTGGGATCCTCCACTTGCTGGGGTAGGAAGGACAAGTATATTGGAATGGATTTGTTTGCACTTATGGGTGCAGTGCCTGCTTGCTGGGATTTGGGTGAAAAGTCACCCATTGTGGATGTTTGTTCTTACATGAAGTTATCAGCAATTTCATCAATTAAATGTTACTAGACACCTGCCTTAATTCTTGTTTAAATGACTAGTGACAACCTTAATGTGATGGTTTTCTGAATCCATTATCCTAATTCTTTAAGGAAAGAAAGAGACACTGTTACCGCTTTTTAGCTATCATGTAATAACTTAGAGCATTCCCTTCTGCTTCCCTTTTACATCATCCTTCTGCTTTAAAGCTTAAGTATAAAAATATTAGGTGTCTGGCAGGAAGGAGGAGGAAGGAGACAAAGAAGGCTGGAAGCAGTAAGAGCATGAGAAAGGTCCTCAGTCCTCGAGTGAGTTTTTTTTCTCCTCTCAGCAGCTGTTGGCTGCTGGAGCTATGGAATGTACTTTATTTAAGGGCCTGAGACCATCCCTCCTCCTGGTGGCTTGGCTGCCTGTGCTCAGGGCCAATTCAGTACAGTTGAGGACTGTCCTCTCCTTCCAGGGATCCACACAGCTGTTCACTCACTCCCCTCCAGTGGCACGAGAGAGGAAATCAGAAGGGTAAAAGTGAGAAAACTCATGGGTTGAGATAAAGACAGTTTAAAGCAAAAGCTGCACACAAAAGCAAAGCAAAAATAAGGAATTCATTACCTCCTATGGGCAGGCAGCCATTTCCAGGAAAGCAGGGCTGCATCACAGGTACCAGTTACTTAGGGAGACATCACTATAACTCCAAAACCTCCCCTTTCCTCTTTCTTCCCCCATCTTTTCTTGCTGAGTGTGACATCATATGGTATGGTATATCCCACTGGTCAGTTTGAGTCAGCTCCCAGTTTCTTACCCAACCCCAGCCCATTCGTTGTTGTGGCAGTGTGAGAAATGAGAAAGGCTTTAATGCTATAAAAGCATTGCTCTGCAATATCTAAAACCTTGGTACACTATGAATGCTGTTTTGGTCTTAAATCCAAGACACGGTGCCATAGAGCTACTATCTACCAGCACATAGAGATACTATGAAGATTGATTCTACCCCAGCCAAAGCCAGAACACCTGAGCAGGCCCTACTCATCTTGTTCAAAAGCTGTGAGACACGCCTATGGCTGACAACCTTTTGAGGTTGCCCTCAGCTTCCAGGAACCCTCTCTTATGGAGTGACCAGGCTGTGCTGCACAGTGACATCTCAGGCCTTCTTGAGTCCTCGTCCTAACCAGCCAGACGTCTAGGAGGAGGAATGGACTCAAAGTACTTACATTTACTAAGGGGTAATACTTGTCTGCTATTTTGCTTTACAAGACAAAGGACCAGAGTTCTTGCTAATTTTGTATGTATTAGTACAAATACATGCGTAACACTTCGACATTTACTTTGGTGTTTGAAGTAGTCATACTACTATGTGTTCTGGAAGAAAACTAACTGTGAACATGCCTAACAGAGTCAGAACAATGAATAGTGACTGTCCAGAGCCAGGAAATCAGAAGCTTAGAAACCAGAGTTAAGCCTTCTTATAGAAAACTGCTGACAAAAGAGGGGAACTACACCAGCCTGTAACAGGTACATATGATGCATATGCCTTCCAGGAGTATATATGAAGAAAATCTACAAAGAGTATTCGATTGCAGCTTCAGATGGTATTGATACACCCTCCAAAAGAGACTGATGGCCTTGGACATTCCATGACATCTTTCGCTTTTGTAGTCAAGCTGCTCTCTTCCTTATGTGATCCACTGCATGACTGGAATATGCAGTTCCAACAAATGAATGCTGTTCTTGCTATGTATATGTAATTCAAGTTCATTTTATCTTTGACCTGAAACCTCTAATAAGCACAGTTTCACTGGCTTACTGTAGAGTTTTTTGTAGGCTCAACATCTATTGCTTATTGGTTATAGAACAGGGCTTTACAAATAGAATACCAGGGTACTATGTCAAGCCCTCATTCAAACTGTTTCAGTGTGAAATCTTAGGAAAGACTACTCACATACAAAATTTACTTTGGTGATAATGTAATTCTACCAAGTTTTGTTCTATGATGATCTCATAAGCTCTCCCAGGACTCAGTACATCTTTAACATCTTTATTAATGATCTGGATGAGGGGATAGAGTGCACCCTTAGGAAGTCTGCAGATGACACAAAGCTGGGTGGAAGCATTGATCTGCTTGAGGGTAGGGAAGCTTTACAGAGAAATCTAGATACAGTGGATCCCTGGGCCAAGGCCAATGCCGTGAGTTTCAATAAGGCCAAATGCTGGGTCCTGCACCTGGGCTACAGCAACCCTCAGCAGCACTACAGGCTTGGGGAGGAATAGCTGGTAAGCTGAGGGACCTGGGAGTGTTGGTTGACAGCAGCTGAACATGAGCCAGCAGTGTGCCCAGGTGGCCAAGAAGATCAACAGCATCCTGGCCTGGATTGAGAACAGTGTTGTCAGCAGGAGGAGGGAGGTGATTATTCCTCTGTACTTGGCGCTGGTGAGGCTGCACCTCAAATACTGTGTCCAGTTTTGGGCCCCTCTCTACAAGGACATTGCGGTGCTGGAGAGGATCCAGTGGTGGGCTACCAAGCTAGTAAAGGATTTGGAACACATCTCATATGAGGAATGGCTGAGGGATCTGCGGCTGTTCAGCCTGCAAAAAAGAATGCTCAGGGGAGACCTTATCACTCTCTAAAACTACCTGAAAGGAAGTTGTAGCAAGATGGGGGTCAGTCTGTTCTCCTTAGTAACAAGGAATAGAACAAGAGGAAATGTCCTCAGGTTGAACCAGGGGATGTTCAGGCTGGATATGATGAGGAATTTCTTTCCTGAAAGCATTGTCAGGCATTGGAACGGGCTGCCCGGGGAGATGGTGGAGTCACTGTCCCTGGAGGTGTTTAAGAGACAGGTGGATGTTGCACTTAGGGAAATGGTCTAGTGGTTGATAGGGCTGGGACAAAGGCTGGACTTGATGATCTTAAAGATCTCTTCCAGCTGGGATGATTCTATGATTCCATCTTACTGCATGAGGGGACTGCATGAGGGGAAATGCAACTTCTTTTCCTTTCATCAATACTGATGAGACAGTTTGTTAACCTTTCCTAAGGGTTATGAGAGCTTTGGGTCTAGCAGTTAAGCTGCTTGTGTGAATTATTCATTCATTAACCCACAAGAGGAAATGTGAGATGACTTAATGTTATTTTAGCTCTCTGATATAGCCAAGTTTATTTTGGTGGACATGGCTTAGGGAGCATTACACAAGTGAGAGGACATTGACATCTGATGTGGCATGGAACAGTAGATAGTTTGGAACATCTTAGGGTAGGATTTTTCTCTTTTTTAAAAATAATGTTGTATTTAATCTCTTTGCAGAAGCATCAGAGAAAAATGAACTTGGTGCTGTCATTGACTAAAATGCCTTTCAGATTCTTTTCAGTGAATGGAAGCAAAAACAATTGTTGCTTCCATCCATAACAAATAAGGGATTATCCATTTAGTTTATCTGTTTAGTTTATCCATTAATGTGTGTGAACTTGATACAAGTCTATACTTTAAGAAGACTCATTTCTAGACTAACAAAAAAATTGTCAAGGCTCATGACTGATGGAATCCTGACGTGGTGGTATAGACTGCCTTGACAATGGAATAATGCTAAGGCATATGGGAAAGGAGACCAGTTTCTTTGAATCTTCAGAATATACTTAAGATAACACAGTGTAAGAGCTGAACTTCTTCCACATACAGAAACTCGACTACGCTAACAGAGATAATAGTTTTTATTCTGTCCTAAGTGTATTTTCTTCTCCTTCAGGGCTCTATTTCAGTTGCTGTTAGCAGGCTTGGACTGTCGTGGACTTGCTGATGTCTGTACTCTAGTTGCTTTAACAACAAAGCAACTTCAGTTTAACAACCTTCAGTGTCTGTTTTACTAGCTTTTCTTGAACTTTGGGGGATGGAAACGTCCTCTGACATAATAATACAAGTTGCTTGTTGTCTGCCTTGAACCTATCTAAGTGAGCTTAGCTGATTTTGCCAAAGGTAAATTAAGAAATAACACCAGGAAGTCCTTTGCCAATAAATCTAATAAAAAAGTAACTTCATGTAGCAAAAGGAAGACAAGCAGTTTGGGATAATAGCCCCTTAACTTGCAAAAGTTGATCTGGAAAAGAAGGTGCTGGCTAAAATATTTTAGCTTTCTCTTAAAAACAAAGAGTATTCTTAAATTACCCTCCTGAATGTACAATCAATGCAAGTATATGTTTCACAGAAACTTAACAGATTAAGTACAAGGCTTCCTACGCTCTCCCACTGATATGAAACCTACAAACACTTTTGCTTAATTAGAATTAATTTTTATTTAGTTAGTTCAGATGAAGATTACTTTCTTGCTCAGATTAAGAAAACATTTCCCCCTCCTGTAGATGAAGCTGTAAGAGTGCTAGAACCCACCAATATAGAAGCCCTCTACAACAGAATCGATACAGTTTTAATGCCTGGAACAGCAACATTTCAGGGCATTACAGGTACAATTAATTCTTCCTGAAGGCTACCCATGGATGTCTTTGCACATGGAAACTTTGGGTTGATAAAATAACACTGACAGTATCATTCACAAGCATTTGGAAGTACATATAAGTTGAACAGTACAATATTCAAGCCCAGAGATTAAACAGCCACTCCAGAGAAGCTCTTCTGCAATTCACTAGCCTCTCTCAACCCCACAAGGACACAGCAGATGTTTGCATTGTACCCTGTGGGCAAGACTCCAATCAAAGAGAAATTTATGGCTTGGGGACTATTAAACCCTCAATTGAAATATTGAAGTGAAATTTAAAAGCATTGCCAAACAGCTGTAGTTTCTATCCCTTAACAAGCCAGATGACTTGAGAAAAAAATTTTTTTTTTTAACAAGCAGATTACAAAAATCCCAGTATTCCTGTGACAGATATTTCAAGCAGCCCTAAGTTTGTACTCCAGCTGTGGTTATACTCCTTGACAGTCTATGTGCTCTGTTTGTTATGCAAATCATACTTCTAATGCACACAACCAGACAATTGCATGTAAAAAAAAGGGAACCAAGAAGGATGAGCCTCATAGCACTTAAATATATCATCTACAATAAATAAGATTCACTCTCTGATGAATCCTGGTTCTCCAAACAGGAGAAGTCATTGACAAGTTGCCTGTGGTTGGTAAACTAAAGGTTTTTCCCTGTTGGCTCTCAGTTTCCCCTTGTCCTCTTACTCCTTCTCCTCTTCTCAGTCACTTCTGTTATTTTGGAGATGCTGCCAAAGACAAGAATCTAGTTTATGCCTTCTTTATCTTCTTGAGCCTCTGCTGCAAATTTGTTGGACGGTGTTGAACTGTGGATCAAAGCTTTTCAAGTGACTGTAAGTCACTGAGTGCATCTCATATTTTCTCATTAATAAGAAAGTGAACTCAGCATTTTTATTTTACAGCTGGGAAAATTAAAGCACTCAGAGCCAGAACTCAGCTTGATACTGAATATCTGACTTGGACATGCTTTTCAGGGGTGTTGAGTATCTTGAAACTCTAGATAGAGCTGAGGAAAAGTTTGCCCTTGTGCAAAGTCATGTTAGCTACCTGCCCTAACTTTCCAAATGGAAAAAGGGCACACTACATTATAAAGCATAGTAAGTTATTCATCTATAAACAGTTACAATAGCATTATTGGTTTATTAATCTGACTTCACTACTGCTTTTGAGCACTGTGGGCAAGGTAGCTCTGTTTCTAAATATGAGAAAACTATTCAGAAGTAAACAACCAATTAAATCTCACAGCATCACTGTGAAGCATTTTTAGTGAAGATACGGAGAAATGAAGTAACTAGTTCCAAATTCTGTGAGGTTAAGTCAACACAGATGGACTCCAGTTCCACAGCCTTGTGCTCCAGTCTGACTGGGAGACAAGTATCTGCAGTCTGGAAGCCATGTGATACTGTTAAAGAAGTGAGGATGCCTAAGTTCTGCCTCTCAATGCTTTGCCTCTCAGGGGAGCTGAAGAATTAGAGAGGAATGGCATACTACCATAGTGACAAAAGCTTCTGGATCACTAATTTTGTGTTTAGACAGTATGAAGTGTAGGGGAAACTGCTCTGTATTACCAGTGAATTTTGAACCTTAATCTGCCGATTCTCAATCCCCTGCGTCACTGACTAGAATACAACATCTTGTGTACACGTGGAATAACTCTGGCATCATATGCCCACTTTGCACAGTACAGTTCAGCAAGCACCTAATAGCCTGTTTTAATAGTAATGTTTGATTTAGCCAGTTGGTGAACTCTGTACCACCGTAAAAAGTGAGTCATTTTCATAGATTGCATCAAAGCAGGTAAGTGGAGTTTAACAAGGGTTTGTTAACATTTCCATGCACTACTTGCACACCAGTAGCTCGTATTTAAAAAAGCAGTATCTTTCCAAAAGGATCCTGTCCAATGCCAATCCCCTGTGCCCATGAACACTAATATGCTTCTAAGAGAAACCGATTCAGGCCTGTTTAAGAAAGAGGCCACAAAAGTGGGAGGCCTGTGGAAACCTCAGAGTAGCAATTAAGGACCTATGTGAAGCATCAAGAGCAAGGCTGCAGTGGAAGCCTCCTGGGGTTCCAAAAGAAGGTTTCCCACACTGAGACTTGATTCTGTCTCCAAAGGCTTTTGCAGGAAGATCTTTTGTAGCTAAGTTGACATAAAGGCCCTGAAGATAGCAATGATAAAATTATTGTCAGTAGCTCTTTTTCTGGCCCTGTTTTCTGTTTCCCTATTGAGTAAAAGACAATGTAAATAGAGAAGGCTTGAATGTTTTGTAGTGCACACCTCTTAGATTTCTGTGTAATGTGTAAGAATACATACCCTTCTGATAAGGAATGTCTTAGAGCTTAATAAAAGAAATTCTCAGTTACAGATGAAAACGGAGTAGTAAGTTGCTAATAAGTAGCTGGTTTCTAAAAGAAAGAAAAAAAATGTTGTTAACATGAAGAATTACAGGAGGTATTTTAGCTTTTTTGGTGGGAAAGTCTTATATGAGAATTTATGTGGAAGAAAAGGGAAAAGTACTGCTCTAAATGGGAATGCTCTGGTAATGGGGCTGTATTTATTTTTAAGGAAGAGTGGTTTGTGTGGCACACTTTTCTCCTAGGATCCTGAGAGACTGTTTAAGCCTTGTCTTAAAATTACTATCTTCAGACTGTTAATATTTTATTCCAAATTTAATCCTTTATGTATTGGAGACTTCTGGCAATTTTATCCTGTCATAAGGAAAACAGGACAGAATAGTATTCTTTGTTATTGAGGAAAAACAAAAAACTATGAAACAAAAGTACTGTTCATATATGGTATCAGCCAACAATCAATCCATCTGCTTTTCCTTAAAGGTCTTTCATTTACAAGTGCATGGAATTTGCAAGTGAGGTTGGTTGAATCCCATTGATGTTAATATCAAGATGGTACCCAATCTTGTATTTGCTCTGGAATCCACAGTCAGGGTTCAACGTAGCGATAACGGGACCTGAATCTCACTACAACAAAAGCTTTTCATGATAGCTTAAAAAACAGTCTGTGCAATGCTGATAAATAAGGAAAATGAAACTAAAAGGGTAGGCTCTCCTACATCACAGCCAAAAATTAACTCTTTTAGGATTGCCTAAGAAAAGCTTCTTAATGCTGTATTTCCATGTGATATATGTTATAGATGTATTCTAGAAAGCCAAGTAAATATGCAGCACTTAAATAGACTACATTTTTTGTGATCAAGTTTAATATTTTTTTTTAAAGTGATCTGAAACACTCTTTGAAAGTGAAAATTTCTAGTAGCGTGTAATATAAGCTTCTGAAAGCAGTAGAGATGGCTAAATCAGTGAAGATATTCTTGAATGTGTTCGGTCTTTTGTTGAACTTGAGGAGGTTGCAGAAGAAAGCATAGAAACAGAGGCCTTATTATTTTTCCATTTCAAAATAGCTGACTCATTGGTATGACTTCAAGCTATGGAAGTATTTCCATTTGTGAAGGCTTGGGTGCTGCATATCTAGTCGACACTATTAAATGTGAAGAAACATGGGTTTTGATGGAATTCATTTCTTCTTTCAGTATTGCCAGTGATCTGCTTTTATGGCTTCAATCAAGTAATTTGTACTTTCCGTATATATTTTAAATAATAAATTAAATAATTAAATTAAATAATAATTTCATTCCTGCATCCCCCTCAACTGCATGCATGTTACATTGCCTTGGACCTTGTTAAGCACTGTTGGCCCTAGAGAACAGTTAGGTACTTGCAGAGCTACTGCAACAACAAGTTTCATTTTCTTTTACATAATGTACATAATGTAATGAGTAATCCCAGTCACACCCTGTCATGTTGCAAAGGTCAGGAGTCACATGATTTACAGTAAAGGTCTTACAGAAAACTCCAGTAACTCATTGCACACTTACAAATGGCATCTAAATGTTACTCCCTGTGTCTGAAGTATTAAGTTACCTTGACAGCCAAACAAGGAAATATAATCCACTATAACTAACTTGAAATATGGAGGAAAGCATCAGATTTCAAAATGAGCTTGGCTTACTGGAGACATGGTCTAAATTAAGAGATGAGGCAGCATTTACTGAACAGGTCTGCAGCATGTTGTCTGTTGTCAAAATACCTATGCAGGGTCTGGATACAATGATTTGTCAGGCAAGTGTTCTTCAGGGAAGACTCTAAGAATCACAAGAGACTGTGGGCTAGGTCCATGTGGACAAAATTGCTTTAATGTTAGGAGGACCATATTGTAGTAAGATCCTGGTAATATGAATTAACTGGGAGGGTTTCAGTTTGAAAACAGTGCTTTTACTTGAGAAAGCACTGAGATAACTTATGTGTCAATAGGCTAATGAATGTGACCAAATAGGAAGGGCTGGATGACCTAATTTTTTCAACCTAAAGAAGAAGAATACTTCATGTCTGTCTTTGTCAAGGACAGAAGAGACACCAATGTGGTTGAAATTCATTGGGAAAGACTCAGCATACACATTAGGGAAACCTTATCAATTGTAGGACACATTGCCTGTGTGTGATGTAAAACTTTCACTGTCAGAGGGTCTTAAAAACAGAAATGACAGATACTATTGCTCCTCCTTTCAGACAGTGATCTGTTAATGTGTCTTCTAGCCCTCTTTTTCTAGTATAACTGTCACCCCATCAGTTAGTCTAGAGTCATTATTGGAGCTGCACGCCATGGAAGGCTCTGTGCTGGAACAGTTTGTGAAGAACTGTAACCCATAGGAAGGCTCCATGTTGGAGAAGTTTGTGAGGGACTGTCTCCTGTGGGAGGGACCCCACACTGTAGCAGTGGGAAGTGTGAGGAGGCCTCCCCCTGAGAAGAAGCAGCGGCAAAGTCTGTCTGTGATTAACTGACTGCAACTCCCATCCCCCATCCCCTGTGCTGCTGGAGGGAGGAGGAAGGAGATTCCTAGATAGAAGAAGGGGTGAGGAGTGTTTTAAGATTCAGTTTTATTTCTCATTTTTCCTGCTCTGTTTTGATTGCTCATTAATAAATCAAATCCTTTTTTCCCCAAGTCTGTTTTGCCTGTGATGCTCATTGCTGAGCGATCTCCCTGTCCTATCTTGACTCACAAACCTCTGGTTATATTTCTCTTTCCTCTGTCCAGTTTAGGAAGGGGAGTGATAGAACGATTTGGTGGGCATCTGGTGCCCAGCCAGGATTTACCAGGGCTAAGCCACCACACATCCCTTACACTTAAAGCCATTGCCTTCAGACATATCCTGGTTCTCCATCAAAGTAATTACTACCAATAACAAAATGAAATTTAATAGATCAGCAACCACACTTAATAAACTATCATTCTGATTGATTAACATTTATCCGTGTTGCTTTTAGATAATAGAGGCTTCACTGACATGAGAGGTTTTGTGCAACTTCTTAAGCAAATGTCAAGGTTCTTGAATGTTACCTGTGTTTTACTACTATACCACATTTTGTCAGACCACCACTTGACAAATAAACCACCATACAGAAAGAGATTTTTCTTATCTGTCTGTTTTCTAGAATGTACTAATTTTAATATGAGAACACAGCTCTAGCAGAACAATTGCCAATATTAAATGATTCTCCGACCTCTTGTCCTTCCCAAAATCACAGATGTATATTGAAATGGCAGTGTACTCTTAAAAGGAATGTCCACAATAGAATTCCTTGAAAACAGTCAATAGAGTGCTCTCTGGTTATATTATAAATTCTGACTGAGAAGATCATCTTACATATAGGCGATGATGATATCCATGAGAAAAGCATACAAAGTAAAACAAAGGCATTGTGTTGAAGTAGACATGACTAAAGGTATTGGAGAAGCTTAATAGGCTGATAACATCATCATAGCATAGGCCATTTAATGTGTTGCACCCAGTGTTGCCATGCCATCAGTAAAATGAAAATGGTAACTGTTACTCTATACAGTTCAGTAAATATATCACAGTTTCATTGTCTAGAAAGGATTCTGTGGTTTAGGTCTGCTATTATAAATTTTAAAAACCTTGACTAAATTTCCTTTAAATTTAAACTAATGGTTAAATTCCTTGAAAATTAAATCATATTAAATTCACCAGAATAATACTGAAAGGATTGTTTTCAAGGGACCCATCATATGCTTCATTCTGAGTTTTCTTGAATGTCACTGTTACCACTGATAATAGCTATGGACTGCTACAGCACTGACTAATGTTGATGGAACTACTTTACATTGAAGAGGAATAAGCCATAACTTTATATAAATACAAAGAAAAGTTTTCAGAATGCTGATTTCTTAAGAAAAGTGTAAAGCAGTGTGAAAACTGACAGCTGGAATTTTTTCAGTAGCACACACTTAGCAGCACTAACCATAATTCCCTTGCTCTATGCCCTCCTCTAAGTACATATGTTGCATGTGAAGTAGGCATGTTCTTGTCAGAAGTGCTTAAGGATAAATTTTTCTGACCTCTGCTCTCAGTTGCATAGAATGTAATATTGTCATAGTTTAAAATTCCTGTAATTTGCTTTCCTCCATCCCCTAGCAGTAATAAATCTGTTCCTCTGTTCTAGAACAGAGCCTGGATATTTTTGTGCAGTGTTTCTGTTATATCTATCATAACAAAATCTTCATCCGTAACTGCATTTTCTGGTGTTAATGCAATGCAATGGAAAACTTGCTGTTTTGTTTAACTGATGGTACCTAGATAATTGCCAAATACCTATGATAGTCTTTCTTTCTTTCTGCTGGTGTGTTGTCAGGAAGTAATTTACTTCTAAAACAGACTAACTTACTTATAACTTCTGTCATAGCCTCATTGAGTGTGTTTGACTATGTAAAGCCTGGCTATATGTGGGCTGGTGGGAGTTATAACATATATGTTACATGAGACACAGAGGCCTGCTGTGATCTTTCTGAAGGTGCTGCATGTTACCATAACACATTGCTTCTAAGGAAATATGGCAGGGTTATAGACAACAGTAGCCAAATGAATAAAAATTTCCGGCACTGTATGTAATATGTGTAATTGACTCCCTGTCCTTCACAAGCCAGTGTGAATCAGTTCCTTTCCTTTTTATCCTGTTTTAAACATGTCACATCTGTTGCAGTGGTGGTTCATACTCCATGGGCAACTGCCTGTAACTGACAGCACTTTCATTTCCCTCTGCCTCTCCTCACCTTTGGCAGGTGAAGTACCTGTTACCCAATTCCTCTCTTTTGAATCAGACATGAGATTAACTCAAAAGTGTACAAAAGCCTTAACCCCAAAACTAAGGAGAAAGGTAGATAGACGGCTTCAGTGGATAAAGAGTTAGTTGCAAGTCCAAAACCAGAACAGTGCAAGGCAGCATTACAAAACCTAGAAACAAATTACTGTGGGACTGGAAAGAAGGGAGAAAAAGTGAGAAAGCTGGGTGAAGATAGCCTTGACAATCATGTTATTTCACAGATAAGAGTATCAGCGTGTTGAACACAAGTATGTAGATTACCAACTAAATAAAATCACTTGCATCTTGCATGACAAAGCAAACTCATAAACATGGAAAACATGCTTTGAATATTAGAAATCAATAAGGCCAGAGGAGCTGTTATAACCACCTGATTTGATTATTTGTGTTATAGACCCTGAATCATCTGTTTTTCACAGATATTAACACCACGTTTTTTTGTCTGTGTCTTTACAGCAATCCTGACTACTGAGAACTACTGCAGTGATGGCACTAGCAACCAGCTGGAACTGTTCATCAGGGCCTCGATGGCACTGACAGGGCTGCCAGCCCTACCCAGTCTTCCCCAGAGCCTCCCCCAAACTGCCATGTCACCCTTCTGGCACCATCAGCCACTAGCCCAGCCATACTGCTTCAGAGCTGGTCTCCAGCTCCCCTTAGCTCTGCTGGGCCTGGGGCTGATGTCCCAGCCTGGCCTTGGCCCATGCCCTGCTCTCCTGGGGTGGTGGGACCTGGGATGAGCTCTGCTGCTTGTACAAGGAGTGTCCATGGCTCCCAGCTGACAGGAAGCCACTGTTGTCCCTCCTAAGGGCCCTTCTTCCCCTGTCCTGGGCAGATAATGATATTTCTTACTGTACTGCTCTGTCTAGCTGGAATTTATTGTCACATTTTTGAGCAGAAAAAGAAGTGTATTTGTTTTAAGCATTAGAATTTCAAACAGAATCAGTATGGATTACTTGTTTAGAGAGCAGAAACAGCATGAAGGAGTCTTTGTAGCTTAGAGATAAGTGGTTTGTTGTAAACTTTAACTGTTCAAACAATTAAAGTTTTCCAGGAAGGAAGTTAATATTTCCTGTAGGAAAAAAAATTGTGCAAAAGTGACTGGCTCAAGTAGAGTTTCTTTATACGTGTTTGTTGTGCATTATTATCCTTGAGACCTGAGTCTCTACTGTCAGGCTGACACCCTGTCACTACAACTTCAATTTTAAGTACACATTTGGACCTTTGCCTACAACTACTTTTCTCTGGAAATGTGATATCCCTAACTGTAATGTGCATCTCATTTATTTACAGGCTGCAACTGGAGAGCACTGGTAAGAGTCACAAAATTCAGAGCACACCATGTGCACGTTTCAACGTGCTGAGATGATTTTCCGTCAGCCCGTAGAGTGGAATGCAATTTCGTTGTCACCCGGGGATAGGCAGTTGAACTCCACTTTCGGGGGGTTCACGTTCCAGCAAAATGTCTTGCCTCGGTTTTATTTCTGCAACTAGATGAGCTGAAAGATTCCCATGAGAGAATCTTTCCCATGCTTGTGCTGCAGCACCGAGAGCGGGCCTGCTGATGGATCAGACGGACAGCAGGTGCCCTTGCACCTCTTGTTGTGCGCCCGGCCGCCCTGGGCCCCAGCGGCCGCAGCGACAGCGCCGCCCGCCTCCGCGCCCGGGGCCGAGGCCGGGGCCGGGACAGAGGCAGGGGCAGGCCGTGACGCGGCCTCCTCTCGCGAGAGAGCGGACGGTGCGCGGCCGGCAGCGGCCGCTCCCCATAAATAGCGAGGCGAAGGCAGGCCTCCCCAGTCGGCTGCGGAGGCGGCGGCACCCCGTTATCCGTGCTCCAGGCAGCGGCTCCGGCTCCTCGTCCTCGCTGGGTGAGTACGACCACCGTCGGCTGAAGCCCGCGGACCTCGCGAGGCTGACTCCGTAATATGGTGGAACCCGCCGGCGAGCGGGAGGGGGCGGCGGCTCCGGCTGCGAGGCTGCCTCCACAGCTTCTGTCATCGCCCCTGCAGTACTACCGCCCGAAATCCTGGTGTGTTTCGTTAGGCTGCTTAAGGCACTTCCGCGACCCGAGGGTCACGAGATACGCCTCCCGCCGTCTGGTACAGGCACTGGACGGCCCCGTCGCTGCAGAGGTGCGTGATGGCACCTGAAAGCCGGCGTCGTTCTCCCGTGGGCACCGCGGCCGGCGGGGGCTCGGGCCCGGGGCTCGGCCCTTCTGCGTGGCGTACCGCGCTGCCTCCTGGCATGGGACTTCTTTCCTTAGCCAACGGGAAATGTAGGAATGAAGCTTGTGGCTTAGTTTCTGCACTTTCCTGTAGAGGAACTTTCAGTTGTCTCTGAAGTGTTCTTTCGTCCCGTGGGCTGTGGTTCAGGCACCTTGCTCACTCGCTCGATTGACACGGTCCTGACTTTAGCTAGAGCTGAAGCTGCTCAAGGGATCCCTGAAAAGGCGTGAGGTCCTAAGCGATCTTCGCTAAGACTGGGAATAGCTTCACAGACTAACTCTTATATTTTAGTGACTAAAATTCAAATCTACACTGGATCTTTTGAGACACTTTAGAGATACTTAAATAATACCTAATAATCCTTAAAGAGCCCTGCTTCCTTCAGAGGCCACGTTCTGTGCTGTGAGACTCTTCTGCTCTACAGCATGCTTTAAGACTCACAGTGACATTCACTGGTACTCTTAAGTAACGCAGTATGAGAAACATGTTTCAGAGGACATTTCAATACTTGATAGATGGAAGGAAAACTGTTACTACTATAACCCTTGTCTGTTACCTACTTTTAAGTTGCATGTACAGTGGTTAATCTCATTACAGGCATAACGTTATGGCCTATGTGTGTTAACATGTGCAAATATACCTGTAAAATGTTAACACCATGCCTTTGTCCTTGTTCCCCATTATGTAAAGGGGGAAAGTTGTACTTGACCTTGGCCAGAATATTAACAGTCTTTTTAATATTGTTACAGATATGAGAAAGAAAACTACTTTTGGCTGTTTGACAAACCCAGCAGAAGGCCGTGAAAACCGTAGTCCTTTAAGGACTGACTTTTAGCTTGCCTTTCTGTTGCCTTCGTTTTTATATATTTTGCTGGAACTTAAATGTCATGTGAAACCATCAATTAAAAAAGTACTCCTTGCAGATTTACTTTATCTTGCATGTGAGCATGGGATGACAGCACACTTCTGTGTGTCTGCATATGCAATACTGCAGTACCCTTCTCCTCTTATAGGGTTCTTATTGGGAGAGCTGTTTGTGTTTTCTCCATGGGAATACACGTTGGCAAACAGTTGAGTAACATAGGCTTGTTGAATGACTGGTGTCTGCAGCCTGATTCAGTGTGGGATGGTTAATTATGTCTAAATTAGCATAAAGGAGAGTTCTTTCCTGCAGTGGGAAAATCTTGTGCCCTGTGTGTTGTGGGAATGCTAACTTCTGAGCAAGCTGAGCAGGAAGAGCCCTATGTGGGCATCAGGCATGGCACTAGAGATAATGAACTCTTTGAAGCCTGTAGAATGACTTGTGAGGATAGAGCTGAGGTTACTGAAATGAGTACTTCACTTCCATCTTCTATGTGTTTTCAACACTTGGACAGCAATTATGAGTAAAATTTCAAACTTGTCTCTGTTATGATAACAGAAGATGTAATCTGTTTAAACATATTGGTGACAGATTCTTCATCTTGCTTAGTCATCCTGAACTAGAATTTTAGTGACCAGTGGCTGGGATTTCTTTGTCTTGGATTTACAGATAAGCTCCAGTGTGTCTATTTATTTTAGAAAAACAAATTAATCCAGCTGTTGGTAACTCTATAGTAATTCTGCAATGAACTGCTGGACCTCAAAGCCTGTCTCTTGCGTGTACTGTACTTGTGTTGCTTAAACCAAAGTAATCCAGTAATTCTGGATTTCTAAATTGTTACAATAAAATGTAACTTGCCTATGCAAGAATGTGAATGACCTGATCCCCTTGACTAGTGGGTTGATTACAAAAGGGTTATTAGTTTCAAACCTTGGTAATTAGATGAAGTGGATATGAGGATGCTGTAACTTAGATGTGCTTCTTTTATAGGCTTTGTAAGTTTCAAGACCTGAAAAAATGGCATTGGCAGCAATTGATCCAGAACAGGTATGTCTGAGTTAGCCCCATGTTTTTTTCATGCCTGGTTCAGAAGAAAGTAGGAATCAATTAACCTCTTTCACCCTAAACAGAACATTGTATCGAGGGTTGTCAACCTTCCCTTGGTGAGCTCCACCTACGATATAGTGTCTACAGCTTACCTCAGCACAAAGGATAACCATCCGTATCTGAAGTCAGTCTGTGAGATAGCAGAGAAAGGAGTGAAGACGATTACTTCAGTGGCTGTAACAAGTGCTATGCCTATCATCCAGAAGCTGGAACCACAAAGTAAGGCAAAGATGGAGTTGTTGATAACTTTAATTCAACTGATTGCTTTGTATATCCAGATGCACTTAAAATTTAGCATAGTCATGCTGGCCTGGAGTTCCTGTTGCCTGGCTCATTGGGTAACTGATGGGCATGATTTAACAACCCCCCCCCCCCCCCCACCCGTGCAAATCCTGAGCCAAGGCATATTCCAGCTTTTGTAACACTAAACTGATCAACTCCTCTTGATATGTGAGATGTTGAGCAAGAGACTATGTAACCACCTTCCTCACCTTTCAACTGGCTTCAAATGCTACTTTGCTACTTTCTGTCACTGAGAAGAACTTCTGGTTAAATTTGGCAACTGTGTCACAAGGCTGTCCTAACCAGGAGCCTGGTTTCAAGAAGTGTCAGGAGGCTAAGCTCTTCAGCTTGGTCTAACAGTTGCTTGTAAAGTATCAAAAGGATTTTCTCTGCCTGCGAGTGAGTTGGTTTGGTTTGTTTTTGTTTGTTTGTGGTTTTTTCTTATTTCTGCAAACTTGCTTTGTTCTTTGGCTTAGTTGCCTCAAATCTGACTGAAAGAGGGAGGAAACTACTGTAAGGGCTTTGTTATATAAGCTCTGATTCAAGAGGAATTCTCCATTGGAATTATTTGTACTAAGGAAGGAAAAGCCCCCAAAATTAAAACCAACTTTGTAATTTCTTTTATAGTTGTAGTTGCCAACAACTATGCATGTATAGGTCTGGACAAAATTGAAGAGAAGCTGCCTATACTGAATCAACCCACTGACAAGGTAAGTTCTTTCCATGTACATATGCTAAGCAGAAGAATTATCTACACCTCTTCTGTTGTCACTAAAATTCAATTATCACAGGGAGACTGATTATCACTGAAATTTTATTGTCACAGGGAGACCGATTTCAATCAGCTATGCCTGAAACAGAACTTAAAAGCAATGAGGAAGTGAAAAGTGTTTCTGTAGAACTACTGCATTTAGGAGGCCATTCAACTTTTTTCTTTTTTTTTAAAAATAGGCCTATTTGTTACATATATGGCTGCTGTTCACTCATGGGCATCTTTTTAAAAATTCAAGTCTCTTTCCTGACCAACGTGAAGCAAAGAGTGCTTGAATTACATTCACTAAAGTCTTTTGAGCTGAAGGCTGTGTGGCAGCCATATTTTGGTTTGTCTTGTACGTGTGTTTTCAGGGTGCAATTTCTTCTAGATGACCAATACTTGTACAAGCTTTAACACAGATTTAAATTTCCTGAATTATGTAACTTTCACTAAAAAATAATTTTATTGAATTAACCTGTGTCTTATGGCAGGTTGTTGCCAATGCCAAGGATGTAGTTGTTGGAGCCAGAGATGCTGTAACAACCACTGTGACTGGTGCCAAGGAAACTGTTGCTCACACGATAACTGGAGTTGTGGGCAAGACTAAAGAAGCAATGCAAGACAGTGTAGAAATTACCAAGTCAGTTGTCAATGGCAGCATCAACACTGTCCTGGGAAGTCGTGTGGTGCAAATAGTGAGCAATGGAGTGGACAGTGCTCTCACTAAGTCAGAGACCCTTGTAGACCAATATCTTCCACTTACAGAAGCAGAACTAGGTAAGACCAATTCAAGGTTTGATTTTGCTGTACTGGAGAGAAGCAAGCAACCATCCTTTTATTACTTATTCATAGTGGGGAAAAGGCACGTGATTCCCAAACTACCTTTTGCCTCTATGTCTGTAATAGTGTCTTCATAAAGAAGCAGAGTGGAAGTGAGGATTTCCACGTATGTTGGTCTATCAACCTACCCTGGTGCTAAAAGACTACTAGACAAGTGCAGTATTGAACCATTACTAATCAAATAAAATTGCTTCACGCCTCTTAAGTTTTCTTCCAGTGATCAATTTGCTTCCTTTCCACATGTCTAGAGAAAGAAGCTGCAAAAGTTGAAGGCTTTGAAGTTGAAATTCAAAAGCCAAGCTACTACATAAGACTAGGATCCTTGTCTTCAAAAGTCCGCAGCCGTGCCTACCAGCAAGCCTTAGATAAAGTTAGAGATGCTAAACAAAAGAGCCAGGAGACAATCTCTCAGCTCCACCACACTGTTAGTCTGGTAAGTTTAAGCTCTCACTTGTGGTATAAAAATCAAATGTTGGCATAGTTTTAAGGTGCAGAAAACAGCCAAAAGAGGCATAGAAAAATGAACCGCTTTCCCAAACTAAATGGGTTTTCTGAATGTAAAGCATTTCCCACTCAGAGGTTTTCACTACCATTTAAGATAGGCCCTAAATCAATCTGAGCTGTAAACTAGCAGTTGCTAACAATTTTAAACACTCTAGAAATAGAAATGATATGTTTAAAATTGTATTCCAGCTTAAGTGAAGAAAGTGTCTTTCAGTTTAGAAATGCTTCAATTCTTTATGTCCCTTTTGTTAATAAAATGTTATATTCTTTTATGGACTTGTTGTTCTTGCTGTGGGTATCTTTGAGCATTCCTGGTACTTCAGTAGTCTTATCCTACCATCATACCTTTATGTACAAGACAAACTGTGCGTAAAGAGTCATGGCCTTTTACATGCTTTCAGATCCTTGTGTGGGATGCTAGTTGAGGGAGGGTGAAACAGTTGAGGCAGAGGAGTATATTACGTAACATGTCAAAACTGCTTCCTGTTTTCTCTACTTTGAAGAGGAGGACTGTACTTTCATGTTCGCCAAAGTCTTTTATGCTGAACTTTTAAAGTGTTTCAAAAGGAGGTTACAAAACAAGTAAGGTAGGGTAGCCCAAATGGAATTGTGTGGAGTCATTGCTTTACTTCCTTATTTGGCTGTATTTCAGATTGAGTATGCCAGGAAGAACATGAATAGTGCCAATCAGAAACTTCTTGGTGCTCAGGCAAAGTTTTACCAGTCATGGGTACAATGGAAGAAGAATACAGGCCAAAATGATGGTGATGAACCGCATAGTGCTGAGGTAAGTAGATGTAAACTAGAAATAAATGGATCGTATACTGTCAAATTAATGGCAAACTAACAGTCCTCAAAGTATCCAGCATCTTAACAGCACAGAAGCTTACATGCACATGTGGAATCTGAATGCTGAAGCTCAAGGCACCTGACTAATGCCTGATGTGGAGAAGTAGGGAACAAACTCTTACATGACTGTACTTCATGCAAATACTGTGCGGTTCATTCTTCTTTCAAGAGAATGTTCATCCTGTTTAGCATGAGAACCTGTGCTGGGATATATCTATCTAGATTAGCCAGAACTCACTTATGTGATATGACCAGACCAGAATCAACAATTTGAGCATAAGGCACTCTTCGACACAGGCTCACAGAGTCTCACGTATAGCAGTGGGGGTTTTTAATGAGAATGTGTTTACTTGCTGTGACTTGCTATGCAGAATTGAAACAAGAGCTTGCTTATCTGTTGCTGGGTAGAAGCTGCCAATATTTCTATTCCACAAAGTACTTGAGGATTGAAGAAATGTCAAGTACTTTCAAGCCTCTGACTCTTTGGACTTAAGAACTGTTTTATTGTCTTCTGTAACTTTGTTTTACTTGCATCCCCGTTACTTTGCTTCTCTACATGTTTATCTTGAGCAACATAAAGCTGGTGCGGTCCATAAAAAGATACTAATGTGCTGTTACACTTTTTGTTTCCAGCATATTGAGTCAAGAACTCTAGCTATTGCACAGAGCCTCACTCAGCAGCTTCAGACCACCTGCCTCACACTGGTCTCAAGCCTACAGGGCCTGCCACAGAATGTGCAGAATCAGGTTTACAGTGTTGGCTCAATGGCAGGTGATGTCTACCAGAGCTTTCGCTCAGCATCCTCCTTCCAAGAATTATCAGACAGCCTTCTTACTACTAGCAAAGGACAGCTGAAGAAAATGAAGGAGTCTCTGGATGACGTGATGGATTATCTTGTTAACAACACGCCTCTCAACTGGCTGGTAGGTCCCTTTTGCCCACAACTGCCTGGAATTCAGCATGCTGAGAGCAAAGGTGAAGGGGAGAATTCCAGCCAGAATGACAAACAGCTTGAACACAGTGCTGAATAACCTCCATAGCATGCATTTACTCCACTGACTGACCAAACAAGTGGCCTTTGCAAGTGCAGCTGCCAAAAAAGCCTTGAAGAAAAATCCATAAACATAGGAGTAGGGGAATGATACTGAGTAAAAACCCTCACACATGGGTTCTATTGTCATGTGTAGTTAAGCTGCTCTAAAAACTGTCTTGAGTGCCTAAATTTGGCAGCTTACAGTTGTCAAGATGCCTTGTTTGTCAAGTTTAGAAACCTCACCATGCTTATTAATGGTATTAATACTATGAACCTAAATGAAACCTACCATAGTTAAAAGTATTTGATTTGTTGCGTAATCTGTACCAGAATGATATAAAAGCCTTAAATACTACGACGTGCATTTAAAAGCCCTGCACTCTAGTTAAGCATGCTTAAAATTCCATGTTTGCTGCAGATCACACAATTGATTATTATGACCGTGGCTGTCTCAAATTCTATTGCTACGCAATTCATGACAAAAATTCTGTAAGTGCAGAATTCCAAAGCTGGAAGTGGGGTTTCTCAGTGAGTCAGCTGGAGCTCCTTAAATGCTGTGACAGCGTTGACATTAACTCTATAAATGTAACTATGTATAACACAGTAACCTGAGCACAGAATCACAGACTATCTCAGGTTGGAAGCGACCCATAAGGATCATCAAGTCCAACTTCCTGCTTCTTGCAGGACTACCTAAAAGAGCCTCATCCAGACGCTTCACCAGCTCTTAACAGCCTTGGTACCACAACCGCTTCCCTGGGTAGCTTGTTCCAGGGACCAACCAAGTCATTATCCGTTAGCAATACAATTTTTAATAGACAGTTTAAAGATAAGATTCATGCTGTTTGTACCCAAGTGCCTGCTGTTGTGTGGGTTGTTAGCTTTGTTGTAGTCCTCTTTTTGTAATTAATTTTGTATGTTAGCAATAAATGCTTCAGTAGCCAAAGTCTGTCTCCATTTCAGTGGTGTTTAAAACAAGTGTAACTTGCTGTTCTGTAACTCATTCAAACTGGGTCCAGCAGAAGGCAAGCTTGAAATGCAAATTATGTAGACATGCATTGAAAGGGTATTTGTGTGTGTATGCATATATAGGTAAGACTGCTGCAGTACTCCCTTCCTTCTTTTGTGTTCTTGTGTGTCCTATTCCAGCTTGGCTTCACTGCTGCTTTTTAGGTGATTGCTATTGCCTGCCTTTAATGATGAACTAAGCTGTGAGCTGATGGGTGTTCTAATACTGAGAAGAGAAGGATATGGACAAAAAAAACCCCCTGTCCTGCCTTTGCAGTAGGTGTTCTGTGCACATGAGACTGACGATTACCTGCTTTGGCTGCTGGCTTCCTATAAATAGTTTATGGTCCTCAGCTGCAAACATCAGTTTTGACCTGGTTAAATTTATCCTCTTTTGAACTTGGGTGTTGAACTTGTACATTAACACTCAGCCATTTGGTGGAATTGTTCCTCAATAAATGCTGCGAATCTCTCCCCTGGAAAAGAAATACAATCACTAAGAAATAAGATTTCTTGGTTTAAGGTTGTCCAGGTAAGTTGTGTCTGTTCTTAATGTGTGCTCTGTGTAACTTTGAGTTGCAGTCATTTAGTGTAAAAGTGCTGGCTGCCATTTTCAGAGAGGTCACCAAACAGTGTGAAGCAAAAATAGAGTTCAAAGGAAGCTTGTCACCTAGTGACATGTTGGTACATGGAATAATACCTCCACCAGGGGTGAGCGATTCCTTTCTGGACAGAGCTTGAGTAAGACTTCTGGAATTCTTTCAGCAATTACTTCTGTGTACTTTAGGTATTGAATGAGTCCAGCCTGAGAATGTAGTTTTCTCTTCCATTTGTAAGAAAACTTGTAGAGTGCATCTGCTGTTGTAGAGGTGCTCAGAAACAGAATGAGACTTAATCAGATCAGGGAGCAGCTGGCAGTTCAAAGAAAGGCTTTCCCATTCTTCCATATGTCTTAAAAACTGTTTGCTCTGGGCTTTCCTTCTGAGTTGATCAAAAAGATCAACTGTTTATTCCTCTGCTTTTGAGGACTGAGGAATAAAGAGCACCATTGTATTCACAGAACCATAGAATGATAGAATGGTAGGGGGTTGGAAGAGACCTTTAGAGACCACCTAGTGCAGCCCTGCCTGCCGAAATAGGCCTGCCTAGACCAGGTCACAGAGGAACGCATCCATGTGGGTTTTGAAAACCTCCAGAGGATACTCCACACCCTTCCTGTGCCAGGGCTTCCTCACCCTCACAGTAAAATAGTTTTTTCTCATGTTCAAATGGAACATTTTGTGTTCCAGTTTCTTCCCATTATGCCTTGTTCTGGTGCTAGTTACAATTAAAAAAAGGGATGTCCCAACCTCCTGACACCCACCATTTGTAAACTTATAAATAGTAATGAGATTAATAATATTAATTAATGAGATTAATACTATTAACATATAATGAGTATTAACGTAAGAGCAATACATGTCTCTGTTGTGTCTTAAGTTGCACTACTGGTTCATACTTCCTTAGGTGGTTGTCCAGCTTTGCTGGACAGCAAGCAGATGAAGTAGAAATCAAGAAAAAAATGTTACCAGCCTAGAGCTTCAAGTTGTTTCTTCCTAACCATGCCCTTTCAGGTAGCTTCAGTGCAAAGGTTACTTTGAATTCTGACAGCTGCCCAATGGCTGGTGTCCACAAGCAGAGGAATACCAGGTTAAATCATTACCTAAGGGCTGAGATGATAGCCTGTTAATACCAAAGTGCTGTCTGCAAGTTCCTGTATAGTGCTGTTGTGCTGTGTGCTTGTTCATCCGTTCCTGTACCCTGTCCTCCCCACCACCCCCCCGCTCCACGTAAGTTTCTATCCACACCCACCATCAAGAGTGAACCCTCCCTTGGAGGAAGAGAGATAAATAACAGCAAATAAAAAATCAAACGTCCCTGATTTATTATATTGAATAAAAGTCTCAACTGAAATTGTTAGTCTCTACTATTAAGGCCAGCACTGAATATTTAAACTGAACTGTAGCTGTAGCTTGCCTGGGCACCTTTTTGCTGGCAATTTAGGACAGTATATCCCTGGGTTCTATTATAAAGATAACTTTACAGGCAAAGCTTGGTATTTTTCTCTAGCACAGTAAGGGTGACTGAGTGTTAAAATATCCACTGGAGGCAAGAATGATGTGGACAACTTCCAGAACCATCTCTGGGATTTTTGCCACATTAGACAGAAGCTGAAGTGTGTGAACTAGGCAGGTAAACTAGATGAAATGGAAAAGCGTATCAAAGTGGTTGTGTGACTACAAAGTTTGTGTGATGGTACAGATTAGAATACTAGCAAAATTATCGCTGATAAGCATTTGTGGGGTTTATTTCGAGTTCAGAAAACATTTGTTTCACTTCAAGATATCACCCTGAAGTTATTCATGCTAGTTGAAACTTCTCTCTAGGCTCATCTAACAGAGAACTACTATTATATCATTGCTGACACTTTGCTAGAAAAGTTTTAAAAAGAAGCATTTATAAATAGCTCCATGTGGTATAAAAGCTATTTATATGTATAGCAGCATGTGCATTGATGAAATCCAAATTACAAGATTTGTATAAGGACTGCAGGTGCAGAGATATGGCTTTTTTTGCTGCTAACTAAGGAAGTTGGGAAGCTTTTGAAGTTTCCCATTCCTTAAGATGAGTTGTTGTGCAATGATCTTTTCCAAAGTGTGGCTGACAGTAATGCTATGTAGCTAGTAAAATAGGTGAAAGGATTTGGAACCAACTGATTAATTGTTTCTCTTTATTTTAAAAAAAACAACACAACAAACAAACAACCAAAAATCACAAAATACCCCACCCAAAAACTTATCCAAGCTGTCTATTTAAAAAGAGAAAATGGAACCCAACTTATTTTTTAAGCATGATATATTGGTCAATTACATGATCACAAGGTCGTACATTCAGCAGCTTGCTGGAAGTATTGTGTACGGTATTTTGTTGAATTTATTTCTTTTCATACTAAGACAGGAACTTTATTTCTTTTGGATAATAAAGTCTCTGATGACTATAAAGAAAGGCTTGTTTGGCAAGTGCACAAAATAAGAACAGTCTCTCAAATTGCTAGTGCCTCAGTTCTGGAGGCAAAAAAAAATGATTAATTTAAAGTTAAGTTGGTATTGACGTTTACATTTATATGTGAAGACAGCAAAAAAGTGAAGTATATTTTTTGCACTATCCCATGGAAAGATTTGGCAAGCTTCGTGCTAATCTGTGTAAATGATGTAACTGCATGTTATGGAGAAGCAGCATGAAGAGTCCAGTCTGGCCTTATCCTTTGTTGCAAGAATTACACATTGCAGTGACTTACTGCTTTGTTTCAACTCCCTGTTGACTATTAAAAGTGATGCGGAGGTGAAGGTCCTTTATCTAAGCAGGCTATAACATCAGGGGCTTTGCACTGTTTTAGACTGGTGCAGATGTCAGGATATGCTATTCTAATACAATTTAGCATGTTCAAAACTGAGATAAATCATACTGACGTTAGCCCTATTTGACGCTGACAGATACATTCCAATTTGAAATTCTTTCAGGCCTATGAACGTCATACTAGCATGCTGAAGGAGTCAGCTGCTTGTAATGTGTGCATTAAGGAGATGAAGAAAGTACAACTTAAATTTGAGTAACTATCTTGTTGTCAGTAATAGCAACATGGATATAAGTAATGTGTCTTAAACCTAGGATGTAGTGAAAATTATCACTGCTCAGACACAGTTCCTGAACATGGTCATATAAATGCACATTAAAATTAGCACAGTCATATAGATGGTCATTGCTTAATGTAAATATAGTATAAAACAACTTGTTTAAAATACCCATTTGGGCACATTTTTAAATGACACTGCATATGGGCTACTTGGCCTTGGTCTTGTTGAGATGTTCCCATTTCTACTGCAGTATGAAACACAGGGTTATGTGTTGATAGTGGGAAAACTTATTGTTTTCTCCAAGTGCAGTAACATGAAATTACAGTTTTAGGTAAACTGCCATAAGCTGAAATGTGCAACATGATTTTTGCAGGTAGAAAGATGTATTACCCCCATTCTTAGTGCCTTTTGATTTTTTGGGAGACAAAGATTACTGATGTCATTTTGATCAAACTTAGGTTCTCAAAGTTAGCCTATGAATTTCACTGTATTCACACTACAACATGCCAAGCAACATGCTGCTTAAATTCTTCCAAAGCTCAGCTGTAATTTGTATTTTCATTAATATTTCTCAGTCCCTGGTGCCCTAGGGCTACCAACTCCCTAAGGAACTGAGTGATTTGTGTTCAGCACTGCAATGCTCTCTACAACGTGATAGCTGAAACAGCAATCCCTTTTATCCTTTGAGTTCTCTCTTCTTCTGACATTTCTTCATAGTAGGAAACACATAGATTTGCCTTGCATACTGTCTTTCATAAAAGTAAGTTAGAAACAATATGTTTTGCAGTTAGGAAATAGATTGAAATTGCTTCTCCAGTCAGCACTGAGCTTAATTGCTTAGGAGCCTCTTGAAGTTGCTGCTTCTTTGTACATGCAGAATCAAAGTCCTGTCAGCCTGTAGTAGTCATTATGTGCCGATACAGTGCCTGGTTCCAAGTATGTCACATTAACAACATTAAAGCTAGCCATGAATCAAACTATAGATAGAATTATTTTTCACTCAGGGCAAAAAACTTTTGGATATGAGTAAATTGCTTAATTGTATCCCATTTTTCAGAAGTGCCTAAGTAATCTAAGTCCTGCTAAGGGGACTTAAGTGTTGGGATTTAAGCTCCTAAGTGTCTTAGCCAACATTTTTAGAAGTGTGTAACATCCCTGCATCCACTAATGTCTCTGGCAACTCCTGAGGCCTGGTGCTACTTAACAGTACAGAACACTATATATGCAGTTAAAACAAGAGGCCAAAGAAGGATTGTGGTTCAAGAGATTTGTTTCCTTGGGAAAGGTTTGACGTTTAGGCAGGTAGTGCAGTAAAAAGCAATCTGTGTCAGGCTCCTTAGGGCAGGTTCCTTTGTGTAGCCCATTGCTCCCAAGGAAGGAGGGCAAAATAAGTTTAAAAACCTCCTTTCTTATTTTTCCAGTTACCAGTTCCACTAAATACACTCCACTAAGTTCAGCACTGTTACATCTCTGCTATAAAATCCTGTCTTCTAAGCAACAGATCTTGCACAGTATTTGGTCTGTCTTAATACTACATGTTTCCTATATAACTGAGCATATTTCACTGTGTTGAGTGTTTAGAGTCTGATTTCTAGACATGCTGAGAATCTTTGTCTCTTGACTTCAATGAGGACTAGTGCAAAAATTTATTTAGTTTTAAATTTCATTCCTATCCAGGTTCCAGATTTCACTATTACAGACCTGTCTTCAGAGTCAGATGATATCCCAGACATTTTGGATTTGGATGAAGATGATCAACAAGACTTTTCACGCACAAATGGCCCTTACACTACAGGGCAAAGAGCTGAATAAAGAGAAGCATATAAATATCTTTTTGATACAATGTGCTTCTGCCATGTTCACCTTAGATTTCTCCTCTATAAAGATGAAGCTGCCTAGCTTAGGGATTTGGGGATATTGGTTTTTAATCACTACTGTTTCACGTAGTGGCATCAAAACTTGGGTTTTTTTTCTACTTAAGGAATGCATTAATTCTTTAGCATGGGCATCAAGCTCCCATTCTACAAGCTAGGTATAGCCTGACCTGTCTATCCAACTTTTCTAATCTTTCTTAATGATTTGTTCTCCTCTTGGCAGCAGTCCTGAGAACACTCCATTCTTTTTGATACAATGTATTTTCATCATGTTTAACTTAGGTTTCTCCTTTTTAAAGATGAACCTGCCTAGCTTAGAGATTTTGGGGATATTTTTTTTCTGGTTTTTAATCAGTATTGTTTCACTTAGTTGCATCAAGATTCTGGTTTTGGTTTTTTTTGGTGTTTTTTTTTCCTCCTACCTAAGGAAATTATGCATTAATGCAAAAATACATTAATTCATTAGCATGGGTGTCAAGTTCCCATTCTACAAGCCAGGTAAAGCATAACCAGTGTATCCAACCAATCTCGTCTTTGTTAATAATTTGTTCTGCTGGCAGCAGCCATGAAAACTTTCAAAGGCTTTTCAAAGAGGGCTGCCAACAGAAGGAGTTGATGAGGATTTCCCCACAAAATTCCCCCTTTCAGTCTACATGAAAAGCTCTTCTGTACCTACCTACTGGAAGGGCTAAGAGACTATCTGTTTCAGATTCTCTCAGGATTTGTTGTTTTTGTTTTTGGGATTTTTTTGCTTGTGGTTTTTTTTTGTTTTCTTTTGTTTTCTTTTGTTTTTGTTAGGCTCTGTATCTACAGAGCTTAGCAGCTTAGAGCTTGGGGAAAAAATTCTTTATGAACAAAAGGACTCCCTTTCTCTCTACAGGTCTTCCAAAGCTTTTGGCCACTCTGATGCTATTAGATGTGAGGCCTGAGACTAGAAGAGGGTAAATGCTTGAAAATCAAAGCTTTCCAGGGATGAAAGTTAAAATAAAGGGGGATTGTAGAAAGTGAGGGAAAGGGGAGGGCAAAGAGATACGAACAGATGTGTGACAAAGGAAAATTACCAAAAAAAGGAAGAGAATTGAAGTAGGGGTACTTCGGGTGACAGTGATGCTCTTTTTACGTTAAAACGCAATCCCAATATTTGGTAAGGAACATCGAATCTGCATTTACTTGAGTACAGCGGCTTCTGCAGGTGTCAGGGTGAGAGGGAAGCGGGCTGCAGGCAGGCTTGTTGCATTTCTTTCCGAGGATCGGGCCGAACTCCTGCCTCAGGGATCTCGTCGCCGTCCCTCCCCGTGGCGGCCGCAGCAAGCCCGGATATGTCGCACGGTGCTGCTTTCGTACAGCCACGGCGATGCGGCTCGGCGGACAGGCAGTCTAGCTATGAGTTGGCACCTCAGCTCCTCGTCATGCAACACTTGGCTGTTGTGAAAAGTTCGAAGTCTTGTCACTGAAATGCCTTGGAATAAAAGTGTGAACCGCACAGCCTGCTGTCGCTGCGAGTTTTACTTGTTTTCCCCGTTAAATTCTGTCGTGCGGCAGCACCATAGACGAGATCGGAAGGACCCTCTGAAGGCCGCCTGCACGTACCGCGACGCCCTTTACCGTCCGTTGCGCTGCGCGGGACCCCCTCCAGCCGCGTTTCGAGCACAGCACACCACCCGCCCCGCCCCTGCGGCCCCTCCCTCGGCGCGGCGGACGGCCTTTGCGCGGGCCGCGCGCGCCGTCCCCCTCAGCGCGCAGGCGCGAGGCCTCCTGGACTACAGCTCCCGTGAGGCAGCGCGCCGCCCCATCTCGTCTCGCGGTGCCTGTTGGGCCGGCGAGCAGTCTCGCGGTGCCGGGGCCGGTTGTAGGTGGGCGCGCGCCGGAGCTGCTGGCTGTCTCGCGCGGGAAAATGTTGATGCCGTCGAGGTCGCCGGTCGGCTGTCACTCATGCCACCAGCTGCTCAACACTTTGACGGAAAAGTGGAAGAGCTGCCATCTCTGGCTGTACTTGCTGGCCTTGGGCTTCGACACGAACTGCGGTGACGGCATCTCGCTGCTCGGAAAGTAAGTGCGAGGAAGAGCTGGGCAAAGAGGGTGGAGAAGGAAATTGGGGAGGGGGCGTGTTTTGTGGCCGCCGACCCCGGAGCAGGGCTCCGGGTTTCCCTCGGGAGCGCCCACCGCGGGCGAAGGAGGAGAATCTTGTCATGGCCGCCGAGGGGACTGAGGCCCCTGGCGGTGCATAGCACGGAGGAATGCCTCTGAGTTTCTCTAGCGATCTCTGTTAGCTGTGTCTGAAGTGATGAAACTTAAAAACAGTAATGGCTCTTGCTCTCTCGATTGATGCATCCTGCACAGGCATATGGAGAAAGGGAGAGGATTGCCCTGGTACCTCATAGCGTGAAGACTTGTTTGAGAGACGAGTCTAACCCGAGTGATTTCGACTTTGTTACATAGGCTGAAGGATGTATGTTTTTTAACTGTGCAGAAAATAAAACGTTCGCTATATGTAACTTGTAGTGTTTTAATAGAAAGTGATTTGTAATGTGAAGCAATCAATTAAAATGCGGTGTTCATTAGACATACTAATGTTTGGAAAATCGTGATCAGAGATCCGTGTTTACAACACAGACAGAGCTCTGAGTCTTCAAAACTTCATTAAACCAAAGGGAGAGTCCACCGAGGCATTCCCCAGCGGAGTCTCTGAGCTTGCTTTTTATCAGCCTCTTTTTATCCCAACTTCCCTGCTACCTGAGACCCTCTTTTTTCCCCCATTGGCTGAGCTATAGGTTTCCCGATCCGCTTATTACGTGTTTGCTCTAATATATACCTCCCCCCCACCTCAGTCGTACATTGTATGTGTCATTGACTCCAACTTTATGCTGCCTAAGTGGAGAAGTTAGTATGTATCGACCTATTAGGCATGTGTATTCAACTCAACCTAACTTCAAGAGCAGCAAAAGAATCTACTTTGTTACTGTTTGTCTCATCTGGCCCCAGTTGATGAATAGGCCTTCAAACTGGGCAGCCACATGATATTGTTTTGGAAATTTATGCCATTTCCCATCATTGTATGGTTCTGCAAGGCCCGTGTGAGACCTGCTAAACCACCTCATTTCAAAGCCCAAATAGGCCTGCTAAGCTACCTTGTTCACCTCTTTATTTGTAAAGACATCCTTATCCATTTTTCTGTCACTAGGAACATGTTTGACTTCCCAAACAGTGGTGCATTTTTTTATGTTGCGCTCTTCTTGTTTACCAAGCTGGATCCCTCTCATGCAGCAGAAGTTTTCAGGTAAGTATGTATGAGTTACTGCTGCACACACAATCAAGAACGTCATTTATGCAGTTGCTGGGGAGGAAGGAAAAGAAGGGTTCTCTTGGTGAATGGTGTGGAAAAGGAACATACAGTCTGAGAATTTTCTTTTGATCACAACCTGGTAATGTCTCAGAAACCTTACCTCCGTTTGAAGTTGTTTCTGGTAGTATTTTTAACTGGGTGTGTTTCATAGCTGCAAAGTAATCTGTCTTTCGCGTTCATTTCACTGACCAGATAGTGAGGAAACATTTCCTGGTTATGAATTAATGCCAGGATTTTCAATATGACAAGAAACTCGTCTTCCTTAATGTTTTCCCTCATATAGTTGTTTTGGGTTGCATGTTAAAGAAATGGCTGGAGGAAGACTTGTGATATGAAAATTCCTGAGTCAAAAAGAACTGCAGACAAATCTGTCTGTGAAATAGTCTGTGATTAACTTGTTATGGCAAGAGAACCTTGTAGTTTAACAGACATTTAGCTATACTTGGTCTAGGCTGTATCCACACATTTTCTGGCTTCTCCAGAAGGTATAACTAAGAAGTATTTGTCTTGGTCAGGTTCTTAGAATAATTAATTAGGTAACTGAATGCTTGAATGTGTTTTGAAATGACCTTTTTTTTTTTTTTTTCCTCCCCCCCCCATCTAAACTGCAAGGAACTGTACGTTTGGAAGTGTCTCAAGTCATGAATTTAGGAGTCAGTGCAGTAAATGGCTAAACCACCTTTCAGTGAGTAATATGAAGAGCAAAAATCGATGTTCTTCTGGTTTCTCTGACCTCATTTTATTTTCTGAGAGCATGTGATACTTCTAAATAAGTTTTAAATAAGGGTATTTTACCAAATAATGCAGTTTTATCTGTGTCTTATTTCACATAGTTTATCATAGACTTGTTTGAGTAAAAGAATGGTGGAGTTTAGATGACAGACCTAATCTGGGGTCTTAAAATAGCTGTGGCTTGCTTCTGGGTAATGGTGTTTGATGAAATAGAAGTGTAGAGGATTCCTCAGCTATTGATGAGAATTATTCTCTTCAATGTGAGATTTGTCTCTTTAAGCTGCCTGGGAACGTGTTTGTTATTGTGAAAATTATTTCAGATGTACGAAAATTTTTTTATGACATTAGTTCTTCCTTGTATGAGGGGAAAGGAACGAAAGTTTAAGGTGAACTTTCTAAAGGAGAAGAGACAAACCAAGACTGATTGCTTCAGGTATTATTGATTATGTTATCTACTTGTCCTGCCTTTGTTTTAATGATAGTTCTAGAAATACTGGAACACTTGTAATTGTTATTAATGGACAAGATAAAAGCTAACAATGCAATATTTGAGCAAGATAAAAACAGAGCAAAGTACACTGATCATGGTAGAAAATATGAAAGAAAACATGTTTTTTCAAAGATAGGAATTACTAGTTAGGAGTGAGGAGGGCAGACGTTTCTAATGTTTACTCAAGACTGATTTCAGTCTTTATGTGGAAACTATGTTTTGTGTCCAGAACTAGCGTTCTGGTGTGGGCGATATCTGAAGAGTTGTAATCTCTTCTGCTGACTAGAGTGGATATGCACTGTGGTGACAAAGTAGTTTAGTTTTGCATTAGGCTTGCTAGCAAGGAGGCTGCAGTGTTTTGGTACTCAGATAAATGTTCAATGGCTGTTATTCAGGCTTTGTTTCTTAGTTTTATGCTCTAAACCAATTAAACTTTTCTAGAATGAACACCAAACACTTTTCCCACAAGTTGTGCCTTCTGCATTGATGTCTCCTGGTGGTCCTAAATTTATTCAGTTAATGTATGCCTTTGTGAGACATACACTGGTTGAAGACATAAAAATGATCTCCAGAGGTAAGTTGTAACGCAACAATAATAGTGCTTTGTCATGTTTGACAGTGAATCTGTGAAGTATTTTATGTATGCCAAGAGCTTTACATAGTTTGAAGTTGTCTGCTCAGTTAAGAATCTTTCCCAGGGTTCTGTGCACTTGCATAGAGCTACCACTTATAGAACAATGCAGATTGTTTTTCAATGTTTATCTGCATATTGCTGTGCATAATTAACAACACAAGCAATGTTTTGGTCCAAAAGTATTGGATCACTATGCTGTAATCTTTCCCACAGCTTGAGGCATTCACAACTTTTTGTTCTAAGCATCTCATGTTTTAGTGACCTAAAGGTGGGGAAAAGGGGTAAGATTGCAGGAATGAAAGTGTATATGTGGTGGTTTAGCCCTGGCTGACAAAAACTAAACCACAGAGTTACTCATTCCCACCTCAGCAGGATGGGGAGGAAAATCAAGAGGAAATTGTAGAGCTTTGTGGGTTGAGATAAGCACAATTTAATAGAAAAACACAGAGAATAAGGAGTTATAGTGACATCCAAAGGATACAGAGAACGAGTGATGCCTGTTGTAACTGCTCACCACGTGCAGCCTGATGCTCAGCCCAACAGAGAAACTGTGATTTGCAGTTTCTGCTCTAGGAGCAGCTGCCAGGTTATGTACTGAGCATGATGTCACCGCCTGGCCATGGCCCCTTGAGACATCTGGGGAAACTTAACCCCATCCTTGCCAAACTTGGGACATTATAGAACAGAAAGAATTGGCAAGTGAGGACAGTGTTGGTCCAGGTAAAATGACTGTCTTTATTTGCGATTCTTTCAGTTCAAACTAGGTAGATTAGGAAGTTGTCTGTTTGCTAAAAGGGAAAGATGTAATCCAAATGTTAACTTTCATCTAGGCACTGATACACCTTTCGCTGAAGTTATTAGGTTCAGACCTCAGGATGTGTCCATGGCAAATGCAAGATGTCGAGTCGCATACAAGAAACTTCTAAGGACTTTTCAAAGACAAGACTTTATTGTTCAAGAATATGACAGAAAAGCATTGTAAGTAATGCGTTTAAAGAAATTGAGTCTTTTCATGAAAGCTGGCCTTCCTGTATGTGTTTTCTAAAATGATTTGAGGATACTGCATCAGCCTCCTTCATCTGTATTGTGACTTCTGTTGAGCTCCCCATTTTTTCCCCCCTTCACCTTCTTCACCCATAAATCCATGGGTCTTGATGAGATTGTACCCACGAGTGTTGAGGGCACTGGCTGATGTTATTGCTAAGCCACTGTCCATGATTTTTGAACAATTGTGGAGCACAATTGAAGTGCCTGAGGATTGGAGAAAGGCCAGTGTCATTCCAGTCTTCAAAAAGGGCAGGAAGGATGACCCAGGAAACTGCAAGCCAGTCAGCCTCACCTCTGTCTCTGGAAAGGTGATGGAACAGCTCATCCTGAATGTTATCACTGAACATATGAAGGAAAAGATGGTTCTTAGGGGGAGTCAGCATGGATTCACCCAGGGGAAATCCTGTTTGACCAACCTGATAGCCTTCTGTCAAGGTGCAACTGGCTGGCTAAATGAGAGGAGAACAGTGGACGCCATCTAACTTTGTCATAGCGGCTGAGAATCACTTACAGAGATGGGTGCAGTTCATGGTGCTGCAGATCCTTTATTGACAAAGCTTCCCTCTAATATACCCTTATTCCCCACCCCCCCTTCAATCATGCACAGTTTATTCTATGTTAATTGGGTAACAATCTCAAAGCATGTGTCTATGCTAACATAATGATTGATCACTCTATACTTAGCATGTGCTGCTCTTGCTGTTTCTTTGGTATGCTCTCATCCTGTTTTTATGCTTCAGTTCTTCTGTCTTATCACTTCTTTCTCAGAGCAGTTTATCTGTGCTTCAAGGGAAGAGAAAACCCCAAAAGAAAACCCCAAGGGAAGTAAAACCCCAAACGTAACCAAAATAAAACAACACAGAGTAATACAACAATGAAGAGTCCGACCAGCCTTTTTAAGAACACCTTCTTGCCACACCTCCTCTCTTCCTCAGCTCAGAGCCCCGATCCCGGTATTTTCACGTCCTCCCCCCTGAACGGTTTGGGGGGGCAGGGAGTGGGCGTTTCAGTCAGTCTATTCCTGATAGCTTCTGCCATTTGTCCCTCCTCAGGACAGGTGGGCTCTGCACTCATCCTCCCTGCAAGTCCGTGGGGTAACTCACACGCATGGCAGCCCTGCACGGGCTGCTCCGACACGCACTTATCCCAAAGGCTGCAGCTCCTCTCTGCCTCTCGTGTGGGGCTGCTCTGCGGCACACAGGCTCTCCAGCACGGCCTGGGCCATGGCCGTCTCCCCACACAGTCCCTTGCCCGTCCGGGCTCACTCACATGGAGCTGCTGGTAACTCTCGGTCCTGCCATGGATCTCCATAGGTTGCAGGGGCACAGCTTGCATTCCAGCTACGGCTTGCAAAGGAGTCTCTGGTCTACTGCTTCTCCTTCCTTCCTCCTTCTCTGGCTGAAGGGTCCGCGTGGTCGCCTCCATCTTGTATCACTCTTACACCTCCTGCCAGCACTTCAAATTCCCGTCCCCTAAATAGTGATGGCAGAGGCGCCAGATTGGCCCAGCCAGGCCGGAGGTGGATGTGAACCCAGGAGCCGGGGGAGAGTCTGCAAACTCTTTACCGGGTCTTCACTGCAACCCGCTCCCCCTGTTACTAAGCCAAAAGCTGCTCCTTGCTAAACCAGAACAGCTTGGATGAGTGGACGGTGCTGCGGATCGAGAGCGGGCTGAATGACAGAACTGAGAGGATGGTGATCAGTGGCACAGAGTCAAGTTGGAGGCCTGTGGCCAGTGGAGTTCCACAGGGATTGGTTCTGGGGCCAGTCTTGTTCAACATCTTCATCAACGACCTGGATGAGGGGACAGTGTACCCTCAGCAAGTTCACTGATAAGACCAAATTGGAAGGACTGTCTGGTTCCCCAGAAGGCTGTGCTGCCATTCAGACAAATCTTGCCCAGCTCTGCAAGGGCAGAGTTCTGTACCTGGGGAGTAACAGCCCCACGTACCAGGAACAGGTTGGGGGTGACCTGATGGAAAGCAGGTCTGCAGGGAGGTACCTGGGAGCTCTGCTGCACACTCCTCGTTCAGCTGTGGGCTCACATTCTCCCTGATCTTTTTGCTGCTGATGTCCTTAAAGAAGCCCTTCTTGTTTTCCTTTACTTCTCTTGCCAAGTTTAATTCCAGAAGGGCTTTAGCCTTCCTGGTTTCATCCTTATGTGCTCTGGCAATATTTCTACAGTCTTTCTAAGTGACCAGGCCTTTTTTCTACATTCCATAGGCTTCTTTCTTCCCCTTGAGTTGCTCCAGATGTTCCATGTTCATCCACACAGGCTTTTTATGTGCTTTACCTGATTTTTGACTCATGCGAGTACATTGACCTTGGGCTTGGAAGCAAGTGGCGCTTGAAGATTGACCAGCTTTCTTGGGCACTCCAACTGTCTAGAGTCCTATCCTGTGAGATTCTTCCAAGCAGGTCTTTGAAGAGGCCAAAGTCAGCTTTTTTGAAGTCCAGGGTCCCAACCCTGCTTGATGCCCTGCTGCTTCCACACAGAATCTTGAACTCCACCATCTCATGGTCCTGCAGCAAAAGCTGCCCTCAACCTTCGTATCCCCAGTCAGACCTTCTTTATTTGTTAGCACAAGGTCCAGCAGCACACCCCTCATTGTTGGCTTCTCAGTTATTTCAGCCTTAATTATTTCACCAAAATTATACTGTTCTTTCTTCTTTGGTATAGAAAGCAGTTGGAGGAACTCAGAATAACTGGAGCTTTGTGTGCAGATATAGGGTTATATTTCAGTGGCACTTACAGAATTTGGGTGGAATAGTTTTTAAGACTGAAGCAGTATCGTGGATGGAGTAGTTTCAGTGTGTATTGCATAGCTCCATACAAGAACATGGATCTGTTTCATGCCTTTGGGTCAAGATCAGAGGGTTTAGTGTTAAGAGGGGCCTCAGTGGTGTCTTCTATACTTCTCTTCCTCTGTGCAAGGGAGAGTGTATGAAGCTGCCTTCAGATGAATCAAACATATATCAGACCTGAAGGCTTTGATTCCTGTAGAGGACTGAAGCTTACCCTGGTATTTGGTGTGAAAGCTGTACAGTGATGCATTAGCAATCTGAAAAACTGGAGTGCATTGAAGATTGTTTTGTAATGCAATCACTAGGTGTGCTAAGTGCGAATGATGCTGTCTTGAATTCACTGCTTACAAGTAATAGAAGCTTTTCCGCAGATATAACTGCCAATGGAAGTTTTATGGTCACTGCAGCAAAAAATACAGAACCTAAGATCCTAAGGAACATGAGGAAGAAAGTGGAAGAATACTGATATTAGACTTTAAAAAGTGGATTTCCACTTCCTCGTGGAACTGCTAGGGAGATACCTCGTGGGAAGCAGAAGGACTCAGGTGTGCTAGGATGTTTTCAGGGATCCATGCTGAATGTGAAGTGTAGTCTGTCCCCTTAAGTTCAAAAAGATGCAATCTTTTAACCAATCTGGTTAAAACAGTAGACTAGTGATAGAGCTTAGAAATGAAAGGAGCAGTGTATGGAATATGGAAGAAGGAACTGACTCCCGGACATAAATATAGAAATATTTGAGACGTGCAGTGATGTAGTTACGAAGGCCAAAGTTCAGATTAAGCATGAAGAGCCTAGTAAGAGCCTGACAAAAAAGGCTTCCAAAGATATATTAGGAGGTGGAAGTATATGGAGAATTTAGATTTGATTCTGAATGAAATAGTAAGTTAAGTTGCGTGTGTCACAGGCTGAAATACTCAATGCTACCTTTGCCTCAGTCTTCATGAGTAAGGTCAGTAGCCCTGTCTCTGTGCCAAGAAGCCATGATGAAAGAAGCAACAAACCACTGACAGCAGAGGAGTGCAAAACAATGGTTCACGTGTGCAGACTGGATGTACACAAACCTTTACTACCTGATGGATTGCATCCAAGGGTGCAGAGATACTTCCCTGGCATTATTTCAGAACTGCTGTGTAGTTTTTGGAATGATAAAAGACTAGCTAAAGGAGTGAGCCCAAAGGCTGATCTGGTAGCTGATTGTTAGTGGTGTTCCTCTGGGGTTGATACTGGGTCTTGTACTAATTCTTGCGTTTGTAAGGGATGTGGATGGCAGGATTGAATGGAAACTCACTTAATTTGCAAATTATGCCAAACTGTGAGGAAAGGTAGATATACTGGAATAAAGAGCCATTTCCCTTGCTGGAAACACTCAAGACTTCTTGACATGAGTAGCAGAAGGTAGTGAGATACTGGAACAGGTGGCCAAGAGATTATAGCTGCCCTCTTCCATGTAGTGCTCAGAGCCAGGTGGATTTTTAAAATATCTGTGGTAACTGTTATTTTTTTTTTTCCCTAGGATTTTAATTGATAAAATAAACAAGATGCAGTCTGAATACAGAATCCTGGAGACACAGTCTTGCAAGTAAGTGGTTTTCATTATAACTAAATTAGCATATACAAACCCAATTTCTTAGTAGATTTTATGAAATATGAACTATAGTTTCCTTGTATTCCACTTGAACTTTTGTTTTACATGTGCAAACAGGATGAAACAAAATGACCAAACCAAAAATGACAAAATTGAGAGAATTCAAAAGGTGAGCATTTTTTTTTCCTCATGTGGCAGTGTACTGTTATTTCTTCTTACACTTCTGCAACTCTTGGATACTGTTATTTCCACTCTATTACCTGTGATTAGGCCAACCCCTTCCTCTGCTGTTTTAATACTCTGTCATTATAGGTATTGCGTTAAATATTTTAATGTGGCATTTTTGTCCTTCTTGCTTATTAAGGTCCGCAGCATGTGGCCACTTGTAACAGAAATGCTTGAATCTCTGAAAAAAGAAAAGGAAATTGTAAATTCTGAACTTGATACACTTAAAAGCTGCAATAAGCAGCACATTTTGGATGGAACTAACATTGTTTTCAGTATTCCACGGCTTTTGGCTCACAGAGTTGACAGTGATATACACCAAGTAAGTAGTTTTAGTCCCTCTTGCTTAATTATATTTTTTTTTTTAGTCCTAAGGAGTGTAATTAAATACCTGGGGTGAAAAAAAAGATGTACTTCACAGGTGATTTAAGGTGATTGCTCAAGGATGGATAAAATATGTCTAATTCATGTGTAAAAGCTTGTTATAGTTATGCAATTGTTTTGTATTTGTTATGCTTCAACCACTAACTTTTTAAGTTCATTAACTTCATTGGTTTGCTGATTCTAGAAAACGAACCTGGGGCTGAAATCTAGAGTATGTTTTTTGAAAAATGAAAACAATCAGGAACTGAATTAAAATAGATAGTGGAACTTTGTATCCCCACTGTGACTACAGAAGACAACTTTCTGATATGGATGCCATTCTCTATTTTCTCCATTTATTTTGTTTTTTCTTGCTGTTCTTGAAGCATTGTACAGGAAATATTTATGAAGCTGAAAAACTGAATTTCCTAACAGTCATCCAGTTACTAAATGAAGCCTTGAGGGGATTGAGAGATGAACATATTGAGTTTGAATTAAATCAACTTCAGAACACTGAGAATAAGGTTACACTCCTCAATAAGGTACTAAAGGATTTGACAGCAAAGAGGTAATTTTCTGGAAATTTTCTCTCATTCCTTGTTCTTTAGTCTAAAGATCACATCTTCCTATCTTGGAGTCTTTTCTAAAATATTATAATTTATAGTAAGAACATGTTGATTCCATGCCTTTCCTTTGCCTCTGGGAAGCTGATATTTCTGTTAAAAGTTCTATGGGTAATATATTCTTCTCCAGGTAACTTCAGCTTATTAATATTTTATTCTTTGTTCCTTGGGACATTTTTTACCAGCTGATACGTTGGGTTTTTTTTTCCTTGTTAATCAGTTCTGTGATTTTTAAACTTTTATCTGAAACTGGCTTATGGAAAGTTTAAGTGTATCTCATTGCATGTATGTATTTTCATGCATTTCTTCCAATTCTGTTGTAAGAAACATGAAGACTACCTAGCAGCTGGTTTTTAGGCTGTGAGTTAGTTGTTTCTAAGTGCATACACAAATTTGTAAGTTGATTCACATGAAAGATTTTGCAGAATGAGAGCTTAAAATACTCTCCATCCTTAAGCAGAATTGTTATCTCCATCAACAGTTGTATTACATTCTTTTTCCATGTTCATGTGTTACAGGCTACAAATGGAACGGCATATTGTGTCACTGCGTGAATCTATTTCTAGAGAACGTGAGAAATGGGAAGTCAAGTGGGAAACCATTCTTGGCCACCGTCCTTTTATTTTAGTCTCAGATCTGGATCTGGTGAGTAGCACTGAGTTTATCTGATTGTGGGGAAGAGAAAGGGTGAAAGTGGATGTACGTCTAAGCTGCTGTATTCTATTACAACATGTAAGCTTTTTATGTAAGGTTGGTGAAGCAGGTAGCTCAATATATCAGAAATTGCTTTATGAAGTAGTCTTTCTTAAAGAAAATAATTTTGACTTAATAACAGCTGCTGTCTTCACTTGAGATAGAACCCTCTTGTCAAGACAATATATCATCATAAGAGTGATCTGACTGGTTTTGTGTTTGTCCATGTCCCTTCCTCTGTGGAACTGAGATTTCTTGTGCCTTCAGACTCAACATCGTCTATATTCTGGTTTTCCCTTTTCAAGTCTTCTACTTGGTGAATGAACAATAATTTCCATTCTGACACATTGATAGAGAGATCTGAGGTTATACCCTTACCTAGCTACCCAGCAGAAAGGAAAAGTTTAATGTTGAGTCTGATAGCTGGTTTGCAGAAAGCTTTTGCAAGTAATCATTTATTGCTGTTGATATGCTTATTTATTCAGCCTTGTTTGTGTAACTTTTGTTTTCTTTTGAAAGGAATGGGATTTGTTAAGTTCTTTGCCACTTGATGATTTTAATCCTGCAGAAGATGATAGTGTCTTTTTTGAAAGTTTAAAATCATGTCCAGGTGAGTGACCAGCAGAAACTTCTTTTCCTCTCCCCAGTCCTTGCCCCCTGCCTTGTTAGAAGTTACTTGTAGTTGAAAAGACTCACTGCTTGTGTTTACAAGGATCTTTGGTAATCTGGTTCTGAATAAGTCCTTTCCACAGTTGTCTTACATTTTGCAGCGTTGTGAATACAGAAGTGGTCTGAATCACTTGTGTCATCTGGGAAGCTTGAAGTAAAAAAGTGGAAGCAATAATAAAACTCTTGATTTGCTATTACAGATGTTTTTTACTCTATTCATGAAGAATCTTGTGAGAAAGATGAGGCAGCGTTGGAAACTATGATGGATAAGTCAAGTACACCACCAAAATGGTACGATAATAATGAGAAATTGTTTAGAAAACAATGGGAAAAAACCCTAGGAATTTACTTCTTGGAGTTGAATGTGTTGCATCTCTTAATGCTTAGTGGAATATTTCAGTAACCTGCTCGTTACGTGTTATATCCACCTGATTTAGCAAGCTGTCCTAAAACAGCTGCTGCTTTTTTCAGCTGGTGACTGATTAACTAACTAGTTGAGGCTGGATAGGATGTGCAGCAGCCAAATAGCAAGGTTTTTTATATCACTTCTTAACTATGGTTAGGGTTTAGCCCAACAGGCAGCTAAAAATCACAGAGCCATTTGTTCACTTCCCTCTGCACCAGCATGGGAGAGAGAATCAGGGACTGAAAAGTAAAATTCGTTGGTGGAGATAAAGGCATTTTAATAGAATAGAGGAAATAGAAATAATAATAGTAATGATGATGATAAAAGAATTAGAATATAGAAAACAGATTATATACTATGCAATTATTGAGCACCTGCCAGCTGATATTGGGAACTATTTCCTGAGTAATGGCCTCTGGCCAGTTTTCCCATTAGTTTATATACTTATGTGGAAGTTTTAGCCCTGGCTGGGTGCCAGGTGCCCACTAAGTCATAGTATCACTTCCCTTCCTAAACTAGACGGGGAGAGAGAAATATAATGAGAGGTTTGTGAGTTGAGATAAGGACAGCCATTAGGATCATGGGCAAAACAGACTCAACTTGGGAGAAATGGTTTGCTTTATTAATGAACAATCAGAACAGAGCAGGGAAATGAGAACTAAAGCCAAATCGTAAAACACCTCTCCCCACCCCTCTTTCTTCTCAGGACTCTCCTTCCTTCCCCTGCCACCCAGCATCACAGGGGTTAGAGGATGAGGGTTGTGGTCAGTTCACTACAGATGGACTTTGCCACTGCTTTTTCTCAGGGGGAGGCCTCTTCCCACTCCTACACTGTCAGGTCCCTCCCCATGGGAGACAGTCCCTCACAAACTTCTCCAGCATGGGTCCTTCCCATGGGCTACAGTTCCTCATGAACTGCTCTGACATGAGGCCTCCCATGGGGGCAGCTCCTCCCACCCTGCCCCAATTTGGGTCACCCACTGGGAGAACAGTCCTTCAGGTACCAACTGCTCCAGCCTGAGTCCCTCACATGGTCACAAGTCCTGACAGCAAACCTGCTCTGGCATGGGCTCCTCTGTCCCCACAGGGTCCCAGGTCCTGCCAGGACCTTGCTCCAGGGTGGCACAACCCCTTTCAGGCATCCACCCGCTCCAGCATGGGGTCCTCCACGGGCTGTGAGTGGATCTCTGCTTTCTGATGGCCTCCACAGACTGCAGGGGCACAGCTGCCTCATCATGGGCTGCACCACAGGTCACAGGGGAGTCTTTCTTTCAGGGCTTAAGCACTCTCCTCCCTCTCCTTCTCCACTGACATGTCTGCAGACATGTTTTCACATTCTAACTCCCTGTTGCTGCTGCAGTTTAGCAACTGTGCATCCACTTCTTCTCCTTCTCAAATATGTTAATCACAGAGGCATTACCTCTGTCACTAATTGACCAGGCCTGGGTCAGCTGCGGGGCCTATCTTAGAATTGACTGCCCTTAGCCATGTCAGCTCCAGGAGAAGCTTCTGGCAGCTCTTTGTTTAAAGAAGACACCCCTCTAGGCCCCTCCCCCACCCTCCAGAAACCTGACCCAGACAAAACCATTACAAATTGTAAGGTACAAAACAAAAACCCCAGACTCCCCGACAGATTTACTGTGCTAAACCTTCTCACAACAAAATCCTTGTTGGGTCTTCTAAAATGACTTTGTTCTGTAACTTCTCTTCCTTAAGTTCCAGAAAAGAACACAAAACAATGGTATTCTAAGGACTTATGATCTGTTGGTCCGGGAAGGTTTCATGACCTTTTAAATAATGCTATGTTTCATGATGCAACTCCTACAGATACCTGAGAGTTGCCTGTTAGAAGAGAGAGAGTTAACAAAGTATGCCTATTGGTTTCTTAAACATCAGTAGAAGTAGTTGCATATAAGCCTCAAAAGTTGTCCAAATGGTTAAACACGAAAGCCTGGATTTCTCTTAGTGACTTCATACAGCATGGATCAGTTTCCGATTCTAAATACAGATAGTAGCAATTATTAACATTTTAAGATGTCTTCTTCCTAAGAAGCGAGGAATTTTACATTTTAGAGAGCTATGTAGTTAGCACTATGCTCCTCGGAAGTATGACATTTTTGTTAGCCAGGTAATTGTTCAGTATCAGTAAATTCATATAGGAACAGACCTGTAGATGCCAAGAAGGAAAAATATCTAGGGCAAAGGGCATTATCAAATCTGCAGAAGTTTTTCCAGTTATCTTCAATTGCAGAATAAAGAAGACTTGTTTACAACAGGTATAACAGTGTCTCTTCTTCTGTTGGGTAATCAAGGGAAAAGTTTCATAATTTATTAATTTTGGGAGACTGGTACACAACTAGGGCTTAATCTGCTCTAATTGTCACATGTTCTCCCTATAGTAAAATTGCCTTCTGATGACCGGGACGAATTGAGGGAAATCGTAACGGACAGATACGGGGCACACAGTGTGTAGTGGCTGTCTATGAAGACTTGCATGCTACTTGTGTAATTTGTTTCTAACTTTTTTTTTCTTTCCTCTCTTTCACTCACCCAAGGATCTGTTCAGTGTCTTCGGAATTGTCAAAAGAATGTGACAAGAGAGACGCGTTAGTTGAAAAGGTTATTCTTTGTAATTTCCTAACTGTCAAATTTAACACTTGCTTTTTACATTGATTGAAGCCTGGACTTAGTATCTGTGGGCGAGGGTTGTGGATTTTTTGTTTCAGGTGTTTTTTTAAGGTAGTAGTTTTACACCACTGAGTCAGTTCTGTAAAAACTGTTGGAGACTTCATTAAGCTTTAGGAAAAACAGCAGGAAGTGGGTGTGCTCACACCTGACTTCCAGTACCACATATGGTGTGTAACTGATTCCCTGCTTGCTGAAACAGTCTGTTTGGTTTGAGCAGCGGCCAGACTTCAGTGCTTCTTTAAGTTGTGTGTGAACTTTAGGGATAATAATGTGGCCTAGAAGCAAATTGGATGTACAGTTGTAAATTCTGCAATTATTCACTGTATTGCATTCATGGTAGTTGCAGATGAGCCGCTGAGTTCTATGTAACACCTTGTCCTAGCCTCTACTTAGGTCCTACTTTAAATATGATTGTAATAGTATTTTGTATTTTGTTAGAATTTAAGGCAGAAATATTTGTATTGACTAAACTGTTGAGACCATTGCTGTTCAGAATTTGTACAGTAGTTTCTTCACGCTTATTTTCTGACACGTGAGTTTAAAACGTCTAATAATTCCTATGTATTCCTCTAGAACTTACAGATTAAAACCTCCAAGGGCAAAAAAAAGTCTGTACCTCTAGAGATCTTAAAAAATGAAAAGGATGGGTCTGCCACTTCAGAAGTGTGTGAGAATGCAGCTGATCATGCTATCCAGGCAGAGTCACCTATTAAAAAAGAAGACCCTTATAAGAAAGCCAGAGATGAACTGGTAGAAGAGGTTAGAAAGTTATTTTTAATTTGTTTGGGTTTTTTTAAATAAATGGTCATTTAGTTCAGAGAACAAAGTACTGATTATATAATAAAGTGTCTGTTGTAGTCCACATACATCAAAAGTTCCTTTTTTTCTGCCAGGTAGTAATCAGGGTCACTGTTTTAGGGGTGACTGCCTGATTAAGTACACCTTGAAAGCATGGAGCTTGTACAGTTATTGTACTTGCAACTCATGGTGAAGCACTTTCATTAGAATCATGGTATGATTTTTATCATCTCTCATACTTTAATCTGTGAACCACTGCTAATATTAAGAATTCAACAGTTTTTTTATTTCTGAAGTTATGCAGGCTAAATTGTTAATAGGGGCTTAAGAATTTTAAGCAGTAATTTAAGTATTTCCTCTTTCAAGTATTTTAAGATTTGTCTAAGAAAATCCTTCACAAGAGTTACTGTAAAATATATCACTGCTTGATTTGTAAAGTAAGTTGCATAGATTTCATGGTTATGCAGATTTGACTAGTGTTTCAAACATATTCTCTCTGAGCACATTTTCTTATTTTAAAGAAGGATTCATAGATAATGAAGGAACTTAGGAGATTGATCCAGAACTCAGTGATAATGAAGGAACTTGGGAGACTGAACCAGAATTCAGCTTTTGTTTTCCTTTTGTGAAGGGTGAGGAGGTTCCAAACTCTTCACATTATTTTGAGAATAGGATTTATTTTGAGATGCAAGTGACAAATACAGAAGTTATAATTTTGAGTTCTCGGGATTTACCTTCTCTACATCCTACAGATCACAAAAAAAGTGATGTCTGAGTCACCTCAGAGTGATGAAGGGAAAGGAACGACATTAGAAGGTCTGATTAAATCACTCTCTACTAACCCATTTGTAGCAAGGAAACAAATTCCCCGAACTCCAGAACATCTGTGTAAGTCTAAAACTCTGTTTTCACGATGCTTGTTGATGCAAGTGGGATTAGTCCATTGACATTGTACATGTCACAAGAGAACGAAAAGTATTTCAGTGAAGCTGCAAGTTATCCACGTGGCTCACTCTATCAAGCCTATATCTTATTAGGCATACTGCAAGATATAAATACTGTAAATTTGATTTAATATAGATTCCTTTTCTATATAGAATCATCTTTGTGTTGAGGAATAAAAATAAAAAAAAATATATAAGTACAAATCAACTATACATATTCCTTCTTGGATTGCTTATTTTACAGAAGGGACAGAGGGAAAACTGATTAACAGTATGAAAGGACTAAAATTTTACCTTGGGTTGTTCCATTTAGTTACTAATATAAGAAAATCGTGGAAAGAAGCCATGCAGACAGAGGGCTCATCAGACACAGAGCTGGCCCCAACTGAGGTAATGACAGAAGGCCTAATGGATGCTAGACCCACAGTGCAGAAAATGGCAGGCCCTAAATGCTCTGTCCCTGCATCTCCTGTACCTGACTTCGATCTTGACTTTGAAAGGAAGGCACAATTAAGTTCTGCGGAATTTAAACCTCAAGAGCAGACAGGGTTAAGTCACATCATTGGATCTCCAGTTTTGGAAACATATGGAGAGAAAGCGAGGGAGAGTACTGAAGCACAGGAATTGAAATGTTGTGTTTCGAAGAAAGGTTCTGTAGAAGATCTACAAGAAGAGACTTTCCAGCCTATAAAGAGCAGCATGAGTACTTCAGATACTTATTCAGAAAACAATAGTAGAACAGGCGATGTGCTTTCAGACCACTGTCAGGGTCCCTTAATGAATAGAACAATGCACTGGAATATATCTACGTTGTTAAATTCTGTCTGCGATGAAGCTGGCTGCTCGGTGATATGGGATGAGATGCTTCCAGAAGAGCTTGGTGGTATAGATCTCAACAGCTCGGTAGACTCGGAGCCTGGTGTAATAGACAGCACATGTATAACCAGTGTTTCAGAAAATAAGGGAGATATTACAAACCTGCTAGATCTAGAGTCCCTGTTCAATGCACATAAAGCACAGAGAAGCACTGTATCTAGAAGTGAAGAGATGCCGTGTCAAACACATAATGGAAGTGATTCTGTAGATTGGAGTTTAAGCCCAAGTCTTACACTGGAAGAAAGAGAAAGAGATGAGTTGTGCTGTCCTGTCAAACTCTTCTGCATGGAAGAATGTATCAAAATATCATCGCCTTCGTTGATGAGTAAGTGTCCATGAACTTTAGCAACAAGATTTTGTCCATTCTGCCACTGGTTAGGCTGGCATAAATAGCTGCTCTAAGTAGCTGAACCCTTCTGTGGAAGTACAGGAGACTTACAGGAGACAAGCATAAGCATATTTGTATGCTTCTTCCTTGTGAAAGATGAGACATAAAAGCAAAGGATAGTAAATTAGTTCGAAACGGCATGTTTACTCTGAATGAACGGGGCCGTTTAGAAATGTTTTGTAGGTAGTTGGAACTTCTGTGAGTTCAGTCAGTTGTTCAGGTCTATAATACTTTGTTAATATACTTTTTATTATGAAAGAGCCTAGATTGCAGCCTGCTTGTTCTCTCACCTCACTTTCCAATGGAATTGTCAGCTTTGTTTAACAAGTAAGTGTTAAATTGCACATATGCAGTCTTTAGTTACATATAGGTCGTTTTTTGAAAAGCATTAATAAAAACAGGCCAGCAATGATAATGCAGAAAACTCACCAAAACAGCTGATATTTAATGGAGTATTAGGGATTTAACACAAGGCAGTCTCAAGAGTAGTGGAATTTATACTTGTGCAAGGGCTTGTTGCAATTCAGCTTTTGCTTAAAACTTTGGCTCTACTGCTAGCAGATGATTTCACCTTTTTTGTAACAGGTACCAAAATTGGAACCATTTCATAGTGTATTTTTAAATGTATGCCAAACTCTTGGAGCAGTATTTCTGACAATTAATTATTATAGGGTGCTAACTAATACACTTTTTCTTCCAGTTAAGGAGCAGTTGAATGAGAAGCTGGGCACAGAGGAACCGTCATCAGAACAGAATTTGTAAAGCAGAAGCAGAACCATAGTAGTGTGACTGTGATTCAGTTGGGTGTTGCAGCATCTTCTCCAACCATTGCCTACATGGAAAAGTTTTTTTTTTTGTGGAGACTGCATTCCCTTTGTGTAAGAATACCAGTTGCCTGCTTTGGTTCTTCAGATTTCATGTCATCCATAGTAACATTCTATGTACAGTCTGTGCTTTATGTACAGAACTATGTAGCATATGTTGAGTAGGTGGCAAAATCCTAGAAAACTTAAAAGCTCTGAAACACCCAATGGTTTTAGCCCCTGACTTTTGGTTAGTATTGCGATCAGCTCTATGTCTTGAGAGGCTGTGCCCTTCTTTAAACTTCTTCTGAAATGGCTGTTTTTGTTACACATATTTCTGAATAAAGTTTCTGATGGGATTTTGTTGCCTGTTTTTTGGGGGGGGAGAATTGGGTTTTAAAAAAATTATTAGTTTTTTTCTGGAAAAAAATCTAGTTTTACACTAAAGTGGGGAAAATTTAGGACTTACGGTAGTGGTAATGCCACTTTGTTTCCAAACAGTTGATATATATTTATGACAGTGCCATGTAAGTAAGGGGTAATACAGCTTGTGGTGAAGCAGGAATGTAAAAGATGAGGTTCCGGCAGGTTCTTAGTGTAGAAGTACTGGCTTCTCAAATGTCGTGGCCTGGGTAACTAGCCTCAGACAATAGTTGGCCTCTAGACAGAACCTGCAAAATAGCACTTGATCTGATACTAGCAACTTTTTAGCAGCCAAGAACAGCACTTGCTAATAGTAACAAAGTTTGTGCAGCCACCAGCGAACACACATGGGTTGAGAAATATGAAGTTAAAAGCTGCCAAGACCAAAAATACTCTCTTGGCTTCTGGCCAGACTTGGGAAAAAATCTAACTAACCATCCCGAGCTCCCTCAGCTGTTCCTTGGAGGACCCTTCATCAGCTTCGTTGCCAGTTTCTGGACACACTCCTCAGTGCCTTTCTTGTAGTGAGGGGACCAAAACTGAACACAGGATTTGAGACGTGGCCTCGCCAGGGTCAAGTACAGGGTCACAGTCACTTCCCTGGTCATGTTATTTCTGATTTAAGCCAGGATGCCATTGGCCTTGGCCACCTGAGCACACTGCTTGCTCATGTTAAGGAATCTGTTGCTGAAAACGCCCAGGTTCTTTTCTGCAGGACACATTTCTGACCATTGTGCCCCAAGCCTGCAGCATTGCATGGGGTTGTGGCCCAAGTGCAGGATCTGGCATTTAACCTTTTAAACTTCAGAACTGGCCTCAGCCCATGGCTCTAATCTGTCCAGGTCCCTCTGAAGAGCCTTCCCACCCTCAAGCAGGTCTACACACCCATCCAGCTTGGTGTCATCAGCAAGTTTACTGAGGGTGCAATCAATCCCCTCATCCAGGTCATAAATAAAGATGTTAAACAGAGCAGGCCCCAGCACAGAGCCATGGAGAACACCACTGGTGACCGGCCATGAATGGGATTTGACTCCATTCCCCACCAGTATCTGGGCCCAGCCATCCAGACAGTTTTTAACCCAGTGAAGAGTAATACCCTTCCAAGCCATTGGGCAGGCAGTTTCTATAGGAGAGTGCTGTGGAAAACTATCAAAAGCTTTACTTTCTCCTTTCTTTCAAAACAGTTACAAGTAGGTTTTAAGAAAAATATCTACTTGTGGTTGACATCTTCCCTTTTTCATAAAGCTTGTCAAATTCTGCAATGAGAGATTTATGCGGCTAATTGTGGGAGTTATAATATGGCTGCGTACTTTTTATAGCCCATTATCCAATAATGGTCAAAGCGAACTGGAAGGTCTGACCTTAGTGGGGCTGTTGGGAACAGGCCCAACTGTGTTCTTTGCAGACCTAGGCTCTAGCATCTGGTGTTGGTGACATCACAATGGTTCCCAGACAACTGTCAAGCTTTCATGCCCAGGTCAGAGGAGGCTTGACCACAGGCATGGCCACAGAGCTCTGGTTGGGATGCCACCAGAGGAACCTGGACATGGTGCCTTAGGGAAGGAGGCAGTCTTCTGGGATGTGTAATGGGAATCTGTACCAGTGCTGTGTGCTGTGTCCATCTTCTGGAAGTTTTCAGGTTGTCTGACCATTGTCTCCAGAGACTGCTGCGGAAGAGTGGTGGTGGTTTTTTTTTCTCTGCTGTAGAGCATCTCCTGAGAAAGACCTGAACCATTACTAGTTTTCTTAGCAAACATGTCTCATACACCAGCTGTGCCTCTGCATGGGGCTCAATCATTGAAGAAGTGCCTATGTCAGCTGTGTTCCTGTGGGTATGTAAAAGGCTGGGGGAAATAGCTTGGAAGAGCAGTTACTTGGGTACTTGGCTGCACTGCTCTTTAGTGCTGCATTGTTACTGCTGCATGTGCATATGAAAACTTGTAAATAAGGTATCTTAAGAGAGTATTTTTTTTTTTCCCATTCTGTCTATTCAACCATGTGCGTCTTGTTTTTGTGATAGGAATGAACAAAAGGAAGGTGGATTTCTCATGTAGGTGGATTACAAAGAGAAGAGCTTTCCCCTTTTTTTGCCATTTGTTGTTCATCATGTGTAATAAGCACTTGTACGCAAAAAAACCCAACGGAAGTGTTGGTAGCAAGCAGATTACAAATGTACTTCTGACTTTTATCAAACTTTTTATTTGTGTGTTGTTTTGACCCTGATTGGATGCCAGGTGCCCACCACGCTGCTCTATCACCCCTCAGCGAGCCAGGGAAGGGAAAAAATAAGATGGAAGCCTTGTGGGTTAAGATAAAAGCTGTTTAATAAGAAAACAGCACAGCCATGCACATGAGATGCAAAGCAAATTTAGATCTTATTCCCCATCAGCCGCAGTGTCCAGCCTTTTCCCAGAGAAGTAGGGCTTCAATACGTGTAGCAGTTCTGGAAAGCAAAAGTGAATTAGAAATGTCTGCCCCGTTCTGCTCCTCTCCCTGAGTTGATACTGCTCAACTGATGTATGGTATGGGATATCTCCTTGGTCAGCCTGGGTCAGCTGATCCCTCCCAGGATCCTGCACACCCACAGCTACTGGTGAAGGTGGGGAAAGAATGCTGGAGGGACAGCCCTGATGCTGTGCGAGCTATACTCACAACATTGATGTGCTATCTATACACATTTTTAGCTATCAACAGAAGGCACAGCACTATAATGGCTGCTGTGGAAAACCACAGTTTCAGACCCAATACAGACTCTGTTCCAGGGAGACTTTGTTCTCGCTTGATTGCAGCTCATGTTTCACGTTAATGAATGAGTTGTGTGATGGCTTCCATGGTCAAGTCCACCCCTCGATCACGAGCCCATCTATGTGTTGCATCTCTCCCCAGATGTCCTGATGTTTCATGGGCCCATTGAACTATAAATAGACCACCCTTATGCTCCCAGTCTAGATCCACCTGAGCTACTTCAGCTTTGGCAGCTTTGTCTTTTGGGCTTTTGGGCATGTGAACATCTACATGACGTACCTTCAGAGTAAGCTTTTCACTTACAATGATTTCCTACCACGTGGCAGGATCCATCAGTAAAAAAAGCATAATACCTCTCATCTTCTGACAGTTCATTATATGCTGATGTCTCTTAGGCACAAGCCACTTCCTCAGGCAATGCTCTTAAATCTGCCTTCTGGCCAGTCCATAATCTCTTCCAAGACTCCTGGGCGATTAGGTTTCCTCAGCTGAGATTGTTGTGTAATCAACGCCATCCACTTACTCCATGTAGCGCTGGTTGCATGATGTATAGAAGGGGTTTTCCCTTTGAACATCCAGTGTAGCACAGGCAGATGTGATGCCAAGAGGAGATAAGCTTCTGCGCCAATGACTTCTGAAGCAGCTTGAAGTCCCTCATATGCTGCTAGTATTTCTTCTTTAGTTGGAGTGTAGTAGGCTTCTCATCCTCAATGTCCTCAGCTCCAAAACCCTAATGGCTGACCTTGGGTTTCTCCAGATGTTTTCTGCCAGAGGCTCCAGGTGAGAGACTGGGACAATTGTTTGAGGTTTAAAAGGCCAAGTATGAGATCCTGCACTTGGGCCACAACAACCCCATGCAATGCTACAGGCTTGGGGCAGAGTGACTGGAAAGCTGCTCAGCAGAAAAGGACCTGGGGGTGTTGACAACTGACTGGATATGAACCAGCAATGTGTCCAGGTGGCCAAGAAGGCCAATGTTATCCTGGCTTATGTGAGAAATGCTGTGTCCAATGAGGCCAAAGAAATGATTGTCCTCTTGTACTCAGCATTGGTGAGGCTTTATCTCAAATACTGTGTTCAGTTCTGGGCCCCTCACTGCAAGAAGGACATTGATGTGCTGAAGTGTGTCCAGAGACGAGCAACGAAGGTGGTGAAGGGTCTGGAGAACAAATCTTATGAAGAGTGGTTGAAGGACCTCGGGATGTTTTGCCTAGGGAAGAGGAGGCTGAGAGGAGATATGGTCACTCTACAACTACCTGAAAGGGGGTTGTAATGAGGTGGGGGTTGATGTCTTCTCTTCAGTAATGAATGATAAAACATGAGGAAATGGATTCAAGTTGGGCCATGGGAGGTTTAGACTGGGGATTAGGAAGAACTTTTTCTACAAGAGGGTTATTAAGCGTTGCAATAGGGTGTCCAGGGAGGAAGTGGAGTTACCATCCCTAGAGATATTTGAAAGATGTGTAGTTCAGATACTGAGTGATACGGTTTAGTTTAGTAGTGAGCCTGGCAGTGTGAGGTTAGTGTCTGGACTCGACAATCTTAAAGGTCTTTTCTAATCATGATGATTTTATGATTCTACCAGTCTTTTTGACCAACTGTTGTATTTGAAGCTTGGCTGGCAGGTAGGTGCTATGCAACCTCACACTCCCACTCCCCATGCCTTCCATAGGATGAGGAGGAGGGTCAGAAAAAAAAAATCAAAACTTGTGGATTAAGAACAAGTATAATGACTGAACTAAACTAAAATATTATAACAAGAAGAATAATAAAGTATAATAATAGTAACTAAGAGAAACAAAACCCAAGGAAAAAAGTGATGCACAGTGCAATGGCTCACCACCCCCTGACTGATGCCTGTGCAGTGATCTGCCCCTCCCCACCAACTTCCCACAATTTATATGCTGGGCACGAAGTCCTATGGAATATGGAATTGCCCTTTGGCTATTTGGGAGTCAGTTGTCCTGGCCATGTTCTCTCCTAGCTTCTTATGCACCCCCAGCTCACTCACTGGTGGAGTGGTGTGAGGAACAGAAAAAGCCTTGATGCTGTGTAAGCAATGCTCAGAAATACTAGTTATTATGGAGAAAATTAACTCTACCCCATCCAAAACCACCACAAACACTTAGGCACTGAGTGGCTACAGTGACAACCAGTTTCAGTAGGAGTTAACAGATATTATTTTGCCTCAGAACTAGTTAAGAACTTGAGTGGCTGTGAGAAAGGACCAATCTTGAAAACAGTTGTAAATGGACTTCATCACTATGGAAAGCACTGAAACATCAGTAGCTTGACACAGACAGCAGACATAAAATAGTCTGGAAATGTCAAACTATGGAAGTTGTCTGAGATAGGTAGTCCAACTCTTTCAGAATCTCCTTCCCCAGCCTGTATGTCCTTGACTCCAACATTCAGTCTGTATAATGTTTAAATGGTTGTAGGACGTGAGTAGGGAATCAAAAGCAAGGCTCAGGCATTTTCTAGATTCTTGTGATATTCTTGAAGAAAACAAACTTTTAAAAGTACACTTCACATTAAGTAGTCAGACAGACTTCAACAGCATGAATAATAAAAAAGCATCCTTCATGTTGTTAACCTTCACTGGGCCCATGCAGAATCAGTCTTGTCTTTTTAGGATACATCTTCCCTCAACTTAAAGACTATAAAATGAATAGTTGATTCTTCAAGGTGTTGGGAAAGATACAGAATTACACTTCTGGCCTTATCTTGAAGTAAGAAAATATCAGGCAGAGATTGGGCCAGTAAAGGATATCCACATCTCAATTTAAACCATTGGGAGATGCAGGCATTAAGAACAGCTTAAAAACTCAGACCTGGAGTGCTCAGAGTTTTCAGCACAACACAGAATTTATTTGAAAAAGGCGTAAAGCCATCAAAAGCACACGTAACTTCCCAGTCCTGTGTAACTCATGGTTTTGTATCAAAACAGTAAAGCAGGGTAAATAGAATCAATACATAGAACAATTGTGAAGGACTGGGCAGGGATCCTGTCTATATTTTCATTGGGTAGTGGTGTGGCAAGAGTTGTTTTGGATTATGTCTGCTCCTGTGGATATACTTCTCAGTCTTGTTTTGGATTATGTTTTACCTGCTTCTGTGGGTTTGCTTCTCAGTCTTGTCATATGAGGGAGTTCTTTAATGTCCTTACGGCTTCTTGCTTCTGTATGTCCGTGTCTCATGCTGGTGAGTTCAGATACAGCGTTCGGAAGTCTCTTCCTCAGTGCTGAGTAGAGGACCCGTTTCTTCATACTATTGAAGTGTCTCTGAATGGCAACACACAGAGTGGGGCTATCAACCACTTTTCCCAGTTTTGTATCATTTACAAACCTGCTAGTGGTGCCATCTGTCCCATTATCCAGGCCATTCATAAAGATATTTAATAATGTTTGCCCTATTGTCAAGCCCTGGTGCACACAGTTGGTAACTGGTTTCTGTCTGGATTTTATGCCACTGATCACAACCCTTTGAGTCCGGCAGCTCAGGTATCATTTGGTCCACTGTCCACTTAACTATCCCATACTTTCATCAGTTTGTTGCTGAGGATGTTATGGGAGACAGTGTCAAACTCTTACCAAGGCCAAGATAAGCAACATCTACAGCCCTCATCTTGTCTACCAAGCCAGTCTTTTTCTGTAGAAGGCTTTCAGGTTTAAGAAAGATTTCCCCTTCATACATTCATGCTGAGCACTCCAAATTAGTTCTTTGGGCCTTTTTGAGAATGAGCAGTTGTTCCAGGATTGCTTACTCTGTCCTCTTCACAGGGACTGAGACTGGTTGGCCTGTAGTTCCCAGAGACTCTTTCTTATTTTTCTTGAAGACAGGAGTGATATCTGCTGTCTCCAAGCCCTAAGGAACCTCTTCCTGATCGTCACAACCTTTTGGTAAAGAGAATGGCCTCAAAGTGACATGGGCCAACTCAATGCTTGTGGGTGCTCTGTGTATCTGAATATGATTGTTTCCTAACCTTCTTCCCCTCTGCCAAGGCTAAGTCTTCCTTATTCCAGACTCACACTGATCTTGTGGACCTAGGATTGATGAAAGTTTGTCATACCAGTAAAGTCCAGGATTGAGACTGAGATTAGAGGGCTCACCCTCATTCTTCCATATAATTAGGTACTGAGGGAGCATCAACAGCTGGTTCTTGTCAGTTAAAGCTGTTGATCTTGAAGACAGACACAAACCAATGATGTGAGCCCAGAATAATTTCCTTGGTCTTGCAGAAGGAATTGTGACCTGAATGAGAAACTGGCTTGTCAAAAAGATCCTGAATTTTATTTGAGCCCTCTGAGTCCTTCTTCCCCTCTTGTGTTAGTTTGGAAAATGATGTACTATACAAAAGTGTCCCCTTGAATGTAGACCAGAAGTTGTCTGTATAAATTTAAGTAATTAGGTATCTATTGTTGCTAGATTACTCAACATTTAATTTAACAGGGACTTTTTAAAGTATAGAAGCCCTTTCAAATAAGTAATAAATGCTTGGATGAGACATAGCACAGGAAAACATACATCCAATAGGGAATACTCTAACTTTGGCATGAATGATGTATGAGACAAAAAAACAGAGGCCTCTCTCCTCATCTCACTGTGATTCGTGTAGGCTGCTTCCTGAAGTCCTTAATCAGCAGCTTTTACATTGACTCTAGCAGGTTTAATTCAAACCACATAAAGTGGACATAAAGTGTAGTGTTTCTGGGAAGAAATCTGAGGGTAGGATCCCAAATTTCTGCTTAACAGATGAGCCTTGTCCCCCCTGCTCTGTCCTGGTCCTAACGTAGAATGAAGTAGATCACCAATGGTGGACGATCCATGGTGGAACTTTAGTTTCAGTTAGGAGGGAGCTTCCTCACAAAATCAGTTTTTTCTTACTGTCAGCATTTTGGTACACATTATGGAGAGGTCTTGCTTTCAGAAAGAATTACTTTCTGAGTTGCTTTCAGAAGGAGAGATGGCCAGAGCAGCGCTTTACAAGTGTTAGTGAATAGAGACTTTCAAACTGTTCAAGCAGTTGTCCACACAAGTGAGCTCAATATATGGGCAAAGGAGGATAATAAATTTATGAGAAATGGAACAAAAGTAGCGTTGAGTTTCTAGTCCAGCACAATATGGTGCACCTGGCTGTATCTCAGAGTAACTTGCTTTTTTTGATTTATTTAGGTGAACGTTCTTTTCATAGGCTGTTTTCATTTGCTTCATGGACTTTTTTTGACTGAAGTCTATAGTAGTAGACAGAAATAACCATTTATTTGTGTAAGTTATGCTTTGGCACTTTAAATAATCAGGGCTGTTGCAGTCATTGCAATCCTTGCTTGTCCACTATTATCCACTATCCACTGCAGTTAACTTATACGATGAGGGATTCTTAATCAGCTACCTGTAAGTCACTAACTCCTGTGCTGTTTTTTTCCTTTGCAGGTGTCATCGTTGTCCACATCTGCCCAACAGGCCCTATGAGAAGAATGAGAAGCCGTGCATGCTTTCAGAGTACATGGAAAGATATCCCCTTTATCCCATTACCGTCCCCAGAGGCTCATTTAAGTCAAAGGATGTGTACAAGATGGCACAGATAGCCATGGAAGGCATCTCGACTACAAAGTATGAAAACTAGTGTGAGAGACAGACTGGGGACTGGGACTTAGCTAATATGTGTGTGAGGGTTGGATAATGGAGAGGAAAAAAATGTTGCAGCGGTACAAACAATCATGTGGACTCTGTGAAGGAGAGATGAAGGTCTGGGTGAGGCCAGTTGTGGTAGTGGAGTCAAGCTATTTTCTTGCACTTACTGGAGGCTGAGATGATTAGAGAATCGAGGCTTACTGGAGGCTGATTAGGGAATAAATGGGCCGTAGAAGCACAGTTATAGTCTTGGCTTTTTCTCATTTCCTGTTTTGGGAAGGTTTCTGGGAAATGAGCAGAAATATCTGGGGAAGTATGGATTATCTTGGAGTTCTGTGTTTTGTGCATCACTTTGCATGTTGTAATGTGAGTGACTCGTTATGTGAACATAATGAGCTTGGTGATAGGAAAGGGGTGGTGGGCGTTTTCCTCAAGGCAGTCACTGTGGATTGCTGGGCTGCTTCTGCTTCTCATTTACGTTGTTTCTCAGTGTTGGTGTTCTACAAAAGTACACTTGCAGTGTGCTTATTTCTCTGAAAGAGGTAACTTCTGAGACTCTCCCTTGCTGCTAGTAAGGTGATATGCCAAGCACTTGTCCACAGAAGAAATCCCAAAAATAGGAATTTGATTCTTTAATTTGAATCTGAGAGCTTCCCTTTCTTCAAACAGCAGGTTCTGCCTGATCTGGATGTTTACTTCTTTTGTCATCACAGGCATAGTATCAATAGCATTACTTTTGCCGAGCCAAATTAGAGACCTAGCATAGGCCAATGACTATTAATAAAATCTTAACAGCTAACACCACCCATTTGATTCGGCAGAGGAGTTGGACTAGATGATCTTTAAAGATCCCTTCCAACCCCTCCCATTCTAAGATTCTATGATTTGTCCTCATCCTGACAGGGAAGCTCCGCCAACCTGTTTCCCTGCCTCTGCCTTTTAAAGATTTTAAAGATCAATTTAAATCACAAATGTGTCTGAAGTCTGAAATGGCCGACTTGCTTACACTTGAGATGTCTCTGTCTACATGAGAGTTTTCAGAGACAGCCAATATATATTTATAGAAACATTTTAAATTGTCTTTTATGGCTGTAGCTAGATTAAATTCTAGTTTGGCTTTGGCTCTGCTTAATCTCACAAGACTCTTGTAGTCTTCCCAAGTTTCCTGCCTCTCAGTTTGTACAAGTTCTGAAACACAGGCTAGAAAGAAAGTACAGAAACTGCTTATATTTGCTTCTTCAGAGCATGCACTCTACCAAATATGTAAAACTTACCTACCCTTGTAAGAAAATGAAAAACCAGAGCCTGAACAGTTACCCATTGCATTGCAAGTCTTGCTGTCCTCTGGGCAACTCTGTTAGGTAAATACATCCAGAGTGAAAGTACCAAGGGCTGATAAAAGCTCTGGTTCTGTGTGGCTCAGTTCAGAGACAATGGATTGTCAGAACGTAGAAGGCCAGTAAATGCTCAGTTGTCACCAGTCTTCCCTAACAACATTTTGATGAGCATTAGGTGCCATTGCAACAGCAAGTCCCCATGAAAACGTCTGGGTGTTGCAGGCAGCACCATTTTTCATGGTATCTTCGATGCAGGTTGCCAGTAATTTGTCAGCAGATCAATCTCTCCTCTGTAATCTTCACTGCAGGTTCTGTTGTATTGCAACAATCAGAGTGGGGAAGGAAACTCCTCCTGACAGAAAACACTTGGTCACGTTGGTGAATAATTGCCTGTCTGTGATCTGTTACTTGCCTCTGGTACAGGCTTTGCTGTTTCAGTGCTGAGATTCTGTAGTGTACCATGAGCTGCTTGGGAAAGACCCTGTTACTAAGCCCTCTCTGTTACCAAGAATGGTGAATATCTGTTGTATTCCTGCTTGTTTTTTCTTTGCCCCTCTTAAAAAAGACACTGGCTTTAAATTGCTAACAAAGGCATGCCAAGAGGGCTACAACTTGTGTGACATCTACAGAAGTATCTCTAATACTTTGCAATGTGAATTTTCTTTCTCCACATAGTCTTTTGAGAACCTTGCTGGTTTGCTAAAATATGTAACTAATACAGAATATTCAGAGTCTCAGGCTCTTGCGCACTCAGCATCACTCCAGAGGCAAAGCACAATATTAATATTAGAATAGCTCCTGTACTGACCGTTTCCCCTGGCCAGCTGCCAGTGGAGAAAATAGGTGTGCATACCTGTGGAAAAATACTCTCACCTAGGAGACTGGCTTCACTGGTGTCAGGCAGCATACTCTCTACCTTGTACAGCAGAGTGAAATAGGTTCAAGTTAGTGTATATCAGATGATTTTACCGTTTTACCGTTTTCTTGCTTACCTCATTTCTCTAATGTTTTGTTGGACTTAAATAACACTACTCTGGAATTTAAAAAGAGCTCATTTACTGTGCTATATGAGAAAAAGCTAACCATCTGACCACCATGATCTTTCTTTCCTCAACCAATGTTTTGCTGTAACGCAATTTTGTTCTCATCTCCTTATCATGAGCTGAACTGCTGTACAGTGTATGGTCTGAGAAGGCTATTGTTACCTCTCTCATATGTTTTCCATACCTACTAGGTCGCTTTCTACAATTATCAGACTTTTAAAAGGAGTTATGTCTTCTGATCTAACTCCAGTGTGTAACACAGATGGCCTTGTGTAAGGCCATTAACTTCACTGGGTGGAGAGAAAGGGGAACCTCATCTGCCTGAGGCTGTCCAGAGCTATCTCAGTTCATTTTCAGGGCCCAGGTTTCCAAATGTGAAAGATTTGTGTATTTCATTAACTGCTTATATCTTATCCAGACTTTCTTGGACTGTGGAGATAAGGGAAATGATGAATTTCTTTGTGTGTCCAGAAAAAGGAACATAACTTTTTCCTTATGAAAAAAACCCCTATTCTTCACAGGAGAGACTACATAGCTCATCAAACATTGCCACTGAAACGTAAACCACCTGAAAAGTATGTCAAGAATGATGTGAGCATGGATTTGACCTCCACTTACAAGAAGGACTATAATGCCTACCCTATCTCTCAAGTACCTCCATGCTTCCTCTGTGTGACAAGACACATACCCAATGTCAAGATGGATACAAGAACCACTTATGAAGGTATGTGCCCCTGCAGCTTCTTTTAGGACTTCACTAGTAACTTCACTTCGGAAGAAAACAGATTGAAACTGTGTCATTTTTATTTATTCTCTCCGTGTAGACCAAAAAGCTGTGCAGGAACCATACAGACACAAATTTCTGGGAACACAGTTCCCTAGTAATGCTAGCATTCGGATCTCTGAATTCACCTTATTTGCATGTTTAATAAGTGTCACGTGAAGAGCAAGAGCTCGATGTTTGCCTGTCAGAATCCCTCCCACGGACTGCCACTGAGAGCAGTTTTGTGTAGCCAAGGGTTAGAATTTGGCTTATGAGCCACAATTTCAGAAGGCTGGAAAACAGGTAATTTATTAAGGTGACAGATATAACAGATTTGAGATTCCTGATGATAGACGCAACCTAGTGCAGTATCATGAATACATAATAAAAATGGCAACAGCACTTAGCTCCAGGGATTCTTTGCCACAGAGTAAAAGAGACACAGTTCCTACCAAGAAGATGTCTGTATCTGTCTTGGTGGGGGAAATGGAGTACAACCTGTGGGCTGTCTTGCCTGAGTCTTCAGTCTCTTTCTCCCTGCTGCATCCTTCTCTCTCTCAGTCAGCTTGAGAAGAAACAGAACAAAAGCGCTCAAAAAGCTAGAGGCTAGAAGAGCTGCTCTAAAGGGTAATAGGCTAAAAGCGGTAGAAGAACTCAAAAGACTAAAATGCTCTATCTGCCTCTCCCTGGGGACTTTTATAGCCTAAACCTCTCTGCACACTCCCTGGGGTGATGTTTAACACGATTTGTGGGGAGGGTTGAGGAACAGTCATATATGTTTAGCATGGACCTCTTTTATCTCATTGTTGTATTTAAGGGTGTCAAAAGGGTATTACCTTTAATGTTAGTTGTATGGTTAATGAGGCAAAGGTCTCTCTTTGGGCACCATGGCCTGGCTCAAAACTGTTTTGAAGCTGTTTGCATGTTTGATTCAGCAATTTATAGCCAAAACAGGAATGTCTTGCATCCACATGTCTTCCTCCCTGGGTTGCTTCTCATGTTTATCTCTCAGTCCTTCACCTCTCAGGTCTGCACAAGAGATAAGTGAGCGCTGGCACTTTTAACTCGTTGTTGGAGATTCTCACACCAGTATGAAGTCATATAACTGAGATGAATAGTGATTTTAATATTACAACTTTCGTACGTTCCACCTCCCAGGTGTGTAGAAGAGATATGCAGGCACTGGCTCTTCTCAGCCTTTGTTTGAGATTCTCACAACAGGCCTACAGGCATCCTAGGTAGAAACAGGGCAATGTGTATGCCTGCAAGTGCGTCCAGAAGAGTCATGTTTAGGATATGCTGAACACATGCTTGCTATACTGCAGGGCTGGTCCAGACATTCAGTGTGTCAGACACATCTAAAATATGTATAATTTGCTAGGTCTGAACAGGTCATGAAGTGTGGGACTCTTTCTGCACGTGCTGCAGAGGTAATAAGTGGAGGGGCAAGAGATGAAAACTGGAATTACGGACACATAGAAGTTCCACACAAATGTCTTAAGCACTGAAGGCCCCCTCTTGGTAAACCTTGTGAATTGTGCATCTAACTATGCCCTTGTTTCTCAGTAGCACTAACTTGGTGGTAGGTGGTTTGTCTTGTGAGGGCTTTGTTCCTTCCTCTCTACGAGCATGAATTCTCTTTATTTTTTTTTTTACAAAGTTACAGCAACTGTGCTAGTTTCAGGGGCAAGCAGAGAATCAGAGGATTTTGCCTCCCCTCTGCACACTTTCAATTAAGCAGCATTGCTAGGTTTATAGTTAGCATTTGTGTGTTTCTTAAAATAATTTAAAATTCTTTCATTTTAATTTTACCATTATTATACTGTGCAAATAGAAAAGCTTACGACTGGTGCTGGCATTGAGATTTTCCCCAATGTACAGATACATTTTTTTTTTCTTAAAACTCATTATGATAAAGGAAGTAAGAAAATAAAAGGTATTTGAATGTAGTGTTAAGATTACCCAGCTGAAACGACTGAGAGATTTCAGCGCAGCTGCATGTTTGCAATGGCATAAACTGGAATTTTTGCATTAAGCACATGGGAAATACTGTCCATTTAGAATTACTTGTATCATGAAGATCATGACCCACAGGTGCAGAATACCTACATTTACACGATTTTGGACACTTTGTTTTGCATGGGCAATGTCACCAGGTGGTATTCATTGTAATAGTTTCAGTGAAGCCAATAAAAAAGGCTGCTTTACACAAGCAGAGGATCTTTCCTTCTGTGTTATGATATCCTTAGCTTCTCTGTATCTGAAGCAGATGTGTTTTTTTGTCTTTTATCAGCTTTTGGGTCAGCACCTTAACTGTTACTCCAGAGCTCAAAAATGTATCACAGCCACATTTAGTTATAACTTGCAACATTTTTCAAAACACTGCAGATGGAAATCTTCATCAAAACCCCCTCAAAGATCAAGTTGCATACTGAATGCATTCCCTTTTAGAGGTCCAGATTCATAAAAGAATTGAAAGCTTTTCAATATGCTATTCTCTAAATATTGCTAGGTTTTACTGATCACTACTCAAGTGTCAAACTTTGAAACACAATTAATGATCATAATTCAAATATTTAAATGGTATATAAAACAATGCTGCATTGGTATTAAATTACCTTTCCTACTACACTCTCATATTCCTTTCCACTAAACGTACCATATCCCAGGTGACACTGTAGGTTTAAGACGATGCTATTGCCTATCACAATGAACGTCAGATGCCTTTGCAGCTTAAAGTTTCAAAATTCTCATCTCCTGCAAGCTATACACGTAGCTGTTTCTATATGTCTGCAGACATATTATTAGTACAAAATCAAATTTTGGTTTCATTTTGCTTGGTTATAGTGAGAAGCACCTAACCCTCCAATACAATATGGTTCATATCCTCCGTTGCCTCCTGTACCCCCTAATGTTTTCAGTTATGCTACAAGGGAAACTACTAATATCCATGGGAGAAGAATAAGAGTTACAATAAAATTGTAACATATTTTGAAGGAATAGTAGCACTACTGGCTTACACTAGGTAAAACAAATTCATAACACCTATGAGGTCTCCAAATGTGTAGAGCTTGTGAATTTTTTAAATTGAAGACAGATGGACTTGTTATATTTTGAATATTTTGCAAAGGCTACACTAGTGTCCAAAATGAACAGACTACTTTCCAGCAAAGATGAAGGTGGAATCTGAAAAGTTCTATGGTAGTTCTTGGCTACCATCTGAAATGCCAGATCTCTGAGCGAGCCTTTATGTAGAGATGAGCTGAATCTCATTAGCTCCTCATTTTTTTTACAGCTTATCAATACATCCTCTGTAATGACATATATCTGTGTATACTTGTGATTCAAGCTGCCGGACCATCTCTCCAGGAAAACGGTGTGACCTGGGCATGGGCACAAAGTCAGCACCCCATCGATGTGGTGGTTCCTGGACCACTCCTATTCCCACAGAGAAACAGGAGCACCTAAGGAGTATAAATATGCCTCACACTGGCAGGGCAAGTGGCCTGGGCTTCAGTGGCAGTGACAGTGGTTAATGTCTGTCTGCTGGCGCACAAAGGCGGGCCTGTGCTCTCAGCTGGCTACCCTAGTCAGTGGTGTAGGAGAGAAGCTCTGCGCCCAAGGGCCAGGCTGCTCACTGGCTGCTGCTTTCTCTCTTGTGCCAGGGCACAGCAGCTTGGTTTGAACCAGAGGGACTTTAAATGGACATTTAATTGGGGCAAAAAGTTACTCTGTTTTGGTCAGGTCCACATTGTAGTGGACACATTTCTTTTTTTTTTCCTGTGCTTGAGCAGTACAATGGCCATTGCCAGTCAAAAGGAGTAACTGTTTGGATTAGAGAGTTCAAATATCCTGATATCTACGTTCTTCATTTACATTCTAGTACTTGAAAGCTAGACTTCCTTCCGGTGCAGAGTCAGCTGGAAGCTTATTTGCCTCATGATTCTCTATGTGGTTTGAAAGGAGGGAAAAATAAATTTAAAAAAAGATTTGGGCTAATTCCAAGACTATTTCATTTCAACCTCCTACCAGTAACCATAATGCTCTCTAGAGAAAGCTGCACAAGACTAATAGGAAGGGAGTAAAAAGACTGATATTGTGGCTGCGGCACTGGTCAGACTGTTAGGAAGCTTTGAAATAGGTTTCTAGTCAGACTGAGTGCAAATGTTTTTAAGTCTCACTGACTAATTTTTTTTTTTTTCCCTGGTATCCTGCCGAGGAAAGTAGATATGAATGTCTCCAAAATGCCTCCTAAAATGTTCACTTAGTCGTGAAGTTTGACAGCAATTTTTCTGGAGTGTGGATTGTCTCTGTAATGTGATTCAACATTTCCGATCAATGTAGGCTCGGTGTGCAAATTCCAGCACTTTTTTTTCTAATGAGGAAAAATTCTAATGAGAATCAGAGAAAGAGTTACAAGCTCCTTCCTGGTTCCTGCTTGTATTGACAGCAGAAGTACCTCAGAGGGCAAAGTCAAGAGTCGAGGACATGCCACACAGCACAGCTTGCTGACACCAAGATGAGCTGAAAAACTCTGATCTCAGCAAACAGTAGGCAGCATCATATCTGTGCCATTGAGAAATCAGGTCATGCCCAAGTGAGAAGGTGTAAAGAGGAAGGGTAGCTCTGCAACTTGGCCTTTAGAATGGAATGCTGGACATTTAGTTCCCATTGCTCCAGAGATCCTGTGGGGGACACCCAGATGGCCTTCTGCAGATAGAAAGCATGCCCTGCCTGTGCTCTGAGCCAGCTGCAGCACAGCTGCAGGAAAGTAAATGCAGGGTGTTGAACTTGGTGCCATGATACTCCACTTTCATGATTTCTGGTTGAATGAGTATGAGGGCAGCACTCACACAGTCACCTGCAGAAAATGTCTCTGCAAGACTTGAGAATATAATACAATCTTCCCACATTGTATTTCACCACCTCTGTAGGTATGTGTGGGTACACCAGGCTATTTTCATTCCATGTACCGTGTAGATGCTAAGCATTTCCAGGGGTTAGCGCACTAAAGTGTAAGGTGTTCCACAGCCAGTCTTTTAACAAAATGTGTCAATAAAATATTTAACATATTTATTAGAGCAGAGAATATAATAATAAAAATGTAATATGATTTATGCATAAACTTACTAAAGAACTTAACTGAGCACTTTTATAGGATTCCTCTTACATTTCAGATGACTATGTGCTGTGGAATGAACCAAAGCTACAGCCTATCAGACCAAATGACAGGTTTCAACCATCAGAAGAAAAATTTGATCACAGAACCACTGTCCAGGCTGACTATTTGTTCAAGGGACCAGTTGCCACTCAAAGCTGCAAGCCTCTGAATCTAGTCCAGAAAACCAAAGCTCCTTTTGACAATGTAACAAATTACAGAGTCCATTACGTGCCACTTCCTCTGAAGGAACATCATGTCCATAAATATCAGAAATACAAGGCCAATAAGGTCCCCTTTGATGGCCTCACTACCCACAAAGTTTCTTACAAGGGGCTAGCTGGTCGTCCAGCCAAGCTTGCAAAACCATACCAGCTGGAGCGTTGCCATGATCTTCCATTTTTATCTACAACTGAATTCCAGGAAAAATATCAAGCTTGGCCACAGCCCCCCATTTTCCCTCAAAAACCTGACGTCTATGTTCCACCTCTGGAGAAAATGGACCTTTGCACCACTACTCAGATGCACTACAAGTACTCAAACGGCAAGCCAGCCAAGATATGTCGAGTTTTTCCTCAGATCAAGAAAAGTACTGTGTGCTTCAACGGCTCTTCCACAATGAAGGATGACTATAAGCCTTGGCTTTGCAAGAGACGGAAACCCATCATTCATGCTCCAAAGATGACTTTCCCAGCAAAACCAGTGGATTACTTGACTACCTTTAAGGCCCATTATGTGCCTCATCCACTCAAAGTTACAAAGAGGTACAAACCTGTTTGGTCAGGCCCAAAGCATCCCACTCTGCTGGATGCTAAAACCACCTATGCTACCAGCTACACACCAAAGTGCATTACCAGATGCTTGGCCTCTTATGAAGTCCCACCTGGTTATGTTTTTGAGGAAACTGATGCTGAGGGTCACAACATTTATATCCCTGCTTCCAAAAGTGGTTCCTGGAAAGTAGACACTGAAGGAAAAAGAGAGTGGATACCGCCTTCCTAGAAACGGATTCAAAGACCATGGCTTCAGTGAGCTACATTCTATTACAATAAACATGATTTCCAGACATAGGCTTTTTCCTGATCATTTGTACAAATGGAAAACACAAAATCCAAGGAAAAGACACATTAATCCTAGTTTCTCTGTATTTTTTTCCCTATCTAACTCTTGGAAATTAATTGAAAGAGATATCCTTCTTCTGAGACTCTAAAAGAGAGATCTTGTGGTAAGATACATTATTATCAGCATAATGGGAGTCCAGCCATGTTCATAAAGACAACAGTAGAACAGCCTCTTTAGGCTGAGTGAATTACACCTGTGAAGTCACACTTAAAAGTCTTGGCTGGATAACAAAGTCTGAAATCTGGCCTTATCAGTCACATGTATAAAAGGTAAATATTATTGAAGAGTACAGGTTCATTAATTGTGTCACTGTGCAGCCCAGAGCTAGGAGGTTGCCATGACAAAGATGCCACCCCAAAGATGCAAAGATGCAATGAGAATACCAGAAACATCAAAAGGTTGGGATTAGAATCATAGAATGATAGGAATTAGAAGGGACCTCTAGACATCATCCAGTCCAACCTCCGAGCTTAAACAGGTTCACTTTGATAAGGTCGCATAAGAACGCATCCAGGCAGGTTTCAAAAGTCTCCAGAGAAGGAGATTCCTCAATCTTCCTGGGCAACCTGTGCCAGGGCACTGTCACCATTAAAGTAAAATAGTTATTCCTTAAGTTTAAGCGGAACTTTTTGTGTTCCAGCTTTTGTCCATTAACCCTTGTCGTATTACTGGAGACAACAGAAAAAAATGCTGTCACATCCTCTTGACACACACCTTTCAAATATTTGTAGGTATTAATGAGTTTTCCCCCTCAGTGTTCCCTTCTCCAAGCTGAACAGCCCCAGTTCCTGCAGCCTTTCCTCGTATGAAAGATGTTCCAGTCCCCTGATCATCTTGGTGGCCCTGCGCTGGACTCTCTCCAGAAGTTCTCTGTCCCTCTTCAGCTGAGGAGCCCAGAACTGGACACAGGTCTCCAGATGAGGCCTCACCAGGGCAGAGTAGAGGGGGATAAGAACCTTGCTTGACGTGCTGGCCACACTCTTCTTGATGCATTCCAGGATGCCATTGATCTTCTCGACCATGAGGGCACATTGCTGGCTCATGGTTAGTTTATTATCAACCAGGACTCCTGGGTCTCTCTCTGCAGAGCTGCCCTCCAGCAGGTCAATCTCCAGCCTGTACTGGTGCATGTGGTTGTTCCTCCCCACATGCAGGACTCTGCACTTGTCCTTGTTGAACCTCATGAGGTTCCTCTTTGCCCAACTCTCAAGCCTGTTGAGATCCCGCTGAATGGCAGCACAGCCTTCTGGGGAATCAGCCAGTCCTCCCAGTTTGGTGTCATCAGCCAACTTGCTGAGGGTACACTCTGTCTCCTCATCCAGCACGTTGATGAAGATGTTGAACAAGACTGGCCCCAGAATCGATACCTGTGGAACTCCACTGGCTGCAGACCTCCAACTTGTCTCTGGGTTCTCTCATTCAGCCAGTTCTACCTCACCATCCACTCATTCCACCCACACTGCCTAAGCTCTTGTGTTATGCGTTGCTACGGTTCAGTCAGCATCTGGAGCTGTATTGTCTTTTCAGTAAGGCCAGTATTAAGCTCCTGATCTGAAGTGTTCATTTCTGTGTCCAAGGTGCTTTTCCACAGAGTTGTGAGTGTTACATTAGCACTATGAAACTTTCTGTCTTCTGAAGCATATTCTACTTTCCTAAATCCTACTCTCCATCACTCGTGGCAGCTCTGTCTCTTCTCTGAACATTTAGTTAAGTTTTAGGTAGAGTTGGGAAGGCTTGTGTCTCACCATTGAAGTGACTACATTTAAAGAGGAAGTGGATGACAATATTCTATATAAATGTACATTAAAACTTTTGAAAAGCTTTGAAACCCTTTGGGATAGATGTCTTCCATAAATGAATGTAAGCTAAAGCCAAACACATTCCATCTTGAAATAGTGAACACTTAACCCAGAGGGTGGGAATCCACTGTAACAATCACTCTGGAGGCACAGTGGTTCTGCACCACTTGAAGTCCTTAAATCAGTCCTAGAGGCCTTTTCTAAACATATGCTTTAGTTCAATGAAAAATTGAGTGTTTGCAGCAAGAACCTCTAATCAATTCTCTACAGATTACACTACACAGAAGGGCCAATCTGAGAAATTAAATAATCTGTATTCACTCATCTGCAGTGAGGGTATTGACCTACAGTACGATTTTTTTCAGCTCCTGCTATTTTGTCAGCTTTCTTGAACCTTCACGTCTTTTTTTTGTTTTTCCTGACTTGTACCTACATGTATAACAAACTGATCAAAACCTGTATATGATAACACTAAGGAATAATGCAAGTTTACTTGAATGACTAAAGGTGTGTTTCCACAAAAATTAAAGCTGCTTAAATCTTGGGCTGCTGTGGTCCCATCTTTCTCTCTGCCCACAGCTGCATGTTTCCCCTCTTGCTTCTCTTTCTGGTAATGTTAGTGATGCCTAACTGTGTGATGGCCTAGATCAGGAGAGTAAGGTTAAGATCCATTTACTTAATTTTCCCTGAAATTAACCTGTGTGCCACATGGTTGCATAATTATCAACTTAGGTGCAGGCGGTCAGTGAAGAAACAAACACATGGTTTGGACTGCCCAGATTTGGCTTGGCTGGAACTGCTGTGCAAGTAGTTGTTCAATACCTTCTAACTTTGTGCTGTCCAGAAGCAGAGTTTTTGTGTGTTGTCTGACGTTCCTTGGAGGAAGGGTATTTTTAATCCTGTCTCCCTCAGCCTCCTCTTCTCCCAAGTGAGACTCCCAAGTGAGATACATGTTGAAGAGCTAGTCTTCTGCTCCTTCTGGCCTCATGGGCAGGCAGTAGTCCTCCCTTTGCTCTGGAATGCAGTTAAAGTAATAATTTCCCAGACTTCAGTTTAATTTTGATTAAAATTGGCAGTGTTAGAAAATCAGCGTGAGAGAAAATTGTATCTTGAGGAGAACTGAGGTAGTGAACACAGAAAATAAAGATGGGCTGAACTGCAGTAAATAGGATTTGGTTACTGTTTTCATGTAGAATGAATTTATGGATAAAGATGAGCAAAAGTTCATTTTACCTTATATTTGTGGCAATTTTAAGTTTTTCTTAGAGTGACTACAACCTCAGAAAGAAGCATGTACAAGTTACAAACCCTGAAGAAGAGCTTAAAAGGGTCACTGCACTCTACTGTAGACTTCTGTAATTGTTTTTTAACTTACAGGAGGACGAGGAAAATGAAACTACACTTGTGTGCGTGGCAGAACGGGATGCTAGATGCTAGAGCATCTAGCACTTGTTCAGAAACCTCTCAGATGCTTTACAGTGATCTTGCCTGTTTTATGGGACAGTAATGAGTGAAAAAAAAGACTACCTGGCTTTAGCCCAGCTTCTTCTTTTGGAAGTAGCCTCAAAGAGCTTATGAAACTTGCATTTGTGGTACAGCATAAGGCAACACTTCTCACTCAGTGAACAAACAGGTGGAAAGAGAGAAGCCAGCTGTAATCATCTTCCCACTTCATTCCTTGGTGCTTTTGAAGACTTGATAATGGTATGAAAAACTAAACATTAGCCAATGTATAAAGGCTACTATCAAAAAGAGTTTCAAAAGCCAAAATGTAAGGATAAAAGCAAGGGACTTTTATCTTTTATCTTAGCATGGTTGAGAAAAGCATCCATGGGAGCTGTACTGTGAAGCGTGCAAAAACAGTATGGGAGATTGTGCTAAACAATAATAGACCAGAGCAGGTTACTACACCAGTATCAGTTACTGTCGTCATTGCCAACAGACATCAGCTGTGCACAGGAATGATCCCCTGTATATACACTGCAGAGCCTATTTGGAGAGATAGGTTCCTCCTGCACCCCTGAAAACACAGGGGGACTCACCAGCACTAATGATCTCCTGGACAAAGCACAATCTGTTATGCACATCTTAAGTATGAAGGTTGAATTAAGGAGATTCATCCTGACTAAATATGAAAAGGGTGTCAGCTTCCTGGAGGGTCCTGAAGGTCCTCAGCCAGAAGGCAAGCAGAACTGTGCTTCCTGGATGTAGAAAAGCTGAATAAAAGCTAAGCAAAAATACTTCATTTCCTTGTCCTCATCAGGAAAGAAAATCAAACAGCTCCAAGAGAAACCATGTTATCTAGAATAATGGGGGAGATAACTCATTACCTCCTTTTGGACTTGCATTATATCAACTTTTCAATCACCTGTGCCTGCAAGGACTGCAAATCCTCATGCCGTACATCTGTTGGAGATGGTTATTTCATCTGGAGAAGATTTGCAGTTGGCAATAGGTGAGAGGTCAAAAAACATCAGTCAGTTCTATACTTACAGTATAGAAATATGAACAGGCAATAAATCTGTTAAAAGTTTACCAGTACAAATTGTAAAAAGAGCTCCACCCAATGCTAGAGATTGCTAAAGACAGTAAATTGGCAGCACCTCAAGTGTTTCAGAGCTATGAAGAAAGTGTTGAAAGACAAAAGGTATGCTTCATCTAGGACTGGGGATATTCATATCACATTGAGAAGCAATATCAGTCCAGGCCATGGCACTACGGAGACAAGAAGCAGTTGAGGCATGTACAAAAACAAACCCTTTTTCTAAAAGACAAAAATAGGACTTTCCTAGGGCATGGATAGGGTCTCCCCAAAGGAGCCGTGTCATCTCAGTCAGAAAGAGACATTTGGGCAGAGAGCTGTGGTCTGGGATCCCTGGGATATGAAATTCCCATAACAAATTTTCTGAGCAGAATGTGCTTTTGGCTGATCCCATTACAAATCCCCCTTCCTCCTACTGTACGAGTGTCTCTCTCTGTCTCCTTCCAACACTGGATGCAGCATTTTGATGATTTGTGCCTCTCCTTTTGCTTTTGTGGGGAAATACTGCTTTGGGGGAATCTGATTTTCCCTCCTCCCTCTGGTTGCATGTCTGTCCCACAGATGTTTTAGGTTGCATTCAGGAGGGAAGAAACAGGGTAACTCTTTACAAGAGTGTGTTTCGTTCTATATTCCCTGTTTCCACCACCTCAACAGTGCTAACTTACTGGTGTGAGCTGCTCCCTGACAGGTAGAGAAGGCTCATGTGGCACTGCTGAGTGCCATTGCATGGGCTTGGCAGTGCAGCTTTGCTGGGTGAGCAGGCCCCTGCTCTGTTTTGCTCTGTGCTGAAAATGAAAAGTGCCTGTAGGATCCTCCCTGAACAGCTGGATTTGATTTGCTGTGATTTGTATGTAGTGGGTTAGCAGTGAGATTTTTCTCCTTTGGTAATAAAAACAGTAGGTTGTATGCTATTAGTTGAAAACCGACTCCATCGTTGTTTCAGTAGGTGAAGTGTTTCAACAAGCATCCACCAACCTCATGGGCTATTTATGTCAACCAATAATTTATGGTTTTTTAAAAAAAGAAGCATGTTGAAAAGGGTGGGTGGGGGAAGTCTCCACGCACCCCAGACCAAATTGCTCTCAGCCCAACCATTAAGGACTTCCTTAAGAGAAAAGAAACCTGTCCTGGCTCCTCACTTGGAGAGCAAACTGTTTCATGGTCTGTCTGATGTGATCTTTCTGTTTCAGGTTTTATTATTGTGCCTTGCTGAGGGAGTTTGTAAACAAAGTAGGTTCTGATCTCATGCAAGACCTAGAAGCAGCAGACTACTTTATAGCATTAAATAGGGTAGTAGCAAGGAGTGGTTTCCCACGACCATGCCATCCTAAGCACACTGTTGACTGTTTTGCCTTAAAAGCCGTCTGAGTTACGTAAACCCTGTCCCCTGCTCAAGCCAGCTCATGTGCCTCCCTTGTCCTTTCGAGTTGCAGAGCACTTGTTCTGCTTGCAGAGGGGGTCTATTGCCCGAGTTCTACTCACCTGCAGCCTCAGCTGGTGCGGTCCTGCTTACCGTACTGCAGCCCCCCTACAGCCTCAGCATCTTTAGTCAAATGCCTGGTCTCTCAGCAGGTGCCTGGGAAATTTGTGTGTCTGGACATGAGGCGCAATCTGTGAGACAAGAATAATGCTTCTGGAGAAAAAAAAGTATTTTGTGGCAGCAGGGTTTCTTTTTGTTGTATGAGCTTAGCAATGATGCTGCAGTAGCTTCACGGACATGTTGTGCAGCGGAACGTGGCCTTTAGAAACAAAGCTTCCTCAAAAACTGTTGTTCTTGCTGACAGAAGCAGTCACTTTGAAGGGAGAGTTGGAAGGAGTGTGGGAGAACGGAATCTTTCTTGGCAAGAAGTGATGTTTAGTAATTAGATTTAGTACTTTAAAAATCTCAGGGTCAAAGACCTGCAGAGCTTTTTGGAGCTATGTAAGAAGTGTGTGTGTTGGGGGGGGGAGTAGGGGAGGAGTGGCTCTGGGCTCTTCTTGTGGCACAGTGAGTTCCAGAGTAGAAATAAGCACAATGGGTCACACAATGCTGAGTTGCTTCTTCCTGTCTGCCACACTTTGTGGACTATCAATATATGCAATCAGAGCAATCTGAGGTGGTAAAACTTGCAGACAGTACAGGTTGATATAGACATGGGCATTAAAGACATTCCCAAGAAAACTCCTGTTTGGATGAAGTAGGTGTGTGCAGTCCTTCAAGTACTTGTGCTCAGCTATCACAGTGACAAAGGCAAGTACCAGTGTAAAGCTGGCTTGCATGAAGGGCAAAGCACATCCAGTAGGCTTCCTACATTCAAAGTAGAGCAGAAGGCACTGGCAAGATTCTCATGAGAATGAATCACATCTGCTTGTGGTTATAGTTGCTGATATTGGCAGTATATATATTTAAACTTTAATACTTTTAATTATTACTATATGCTGTCAGCTACTTTCCGTGTCAGTGACAGCATATGTGCTTTGTCCTCAATATCTCTAGCAATAATACTTAGAAACAGATTTTTTCTGCATATTATTTTGGTTTTATTGATTAGTTAATTTTTTATTGGTCAGAAGCAATTTCTTTTCTGTGTTAACCTTATTTCTCCCTGCACAAATTCTTTTTTGCACGAGCGTGAGCTGATACACCAACTCAGATCAGTGAGGAGCCACTGTTGATGATCCTGTTTTAAATATGTTTCATGAGCTGCTTTGTGCTCTGTTTTGTCAGTTTATTTCTTTTTTCTTTTATTATTTTCTTTTTTTTTTTTTTCATTTAAAAAAACTCTTCCAGGTGGGCCCTGCTGTGATACTTTGCTAATGCAAAGGCACTGCCATACTCTCAGCCTTACTGCCTCAGGCACCCCAAATGCATGGAGTGGTTTTGTAGAGGCTGTTCATGGTTTTGTAAAAAGAGAAGGCCTGGAGTCTCATTTCATGGACTTGCTAAGTCTCAGTCTTCATCAGTGATCACTGAAGGGAAGATGAAGTTGACTGAGCATTGGTTTGCTTCTCAGAGGGACAGACGGAGAATAAAATGTATTATGTGTGAATATGAGAGAGGGAGCAAGTGTTGTAACATAGTGAAATGGCAGGATGGACAGAAATAACTGTAATCAGAAGAGGAGATGCTGAGATATGGCTTTTCCCCCTGTAAATCTGGATAAATAACATGTTGGGTTGTGTATTACAGAAATGCCTTATTTTAATAAGTTTTTATAAAGAGCCCATATAAAAACTTATTAAAATTACCTTGTATGCTATATATTACTATGTACACTACTACATTACTATGTATGTGACCAGATTTTACCTTTGATTCTGATTGGCTGGAGGGAAGAAGTTGGGTGGAGATGATGAAAAGCAGTGTAGGTGAAAATTATGATATGCTTTAAGTATGAGAGATGTGTAAGATCAGTAGAAAAAAAAAGATGTCTGAGGGTCCCTTCCCTCAATTTTGCACAAACCAAAGTATTTGATATCTTTAGCTTAGTTTCCACAAACAAAAGCTGAACATGACAGTTAATACACAACACTATTTATAAATACACATATAGCTTCAAAGAAAAGGATTAAAGGAATGGTTAAACTGATGATTCCCACACTGTGGTCAGCAGCTAGTATGCAGAGCCATAGTTAGTATTAGCAGTTCTGAGCTGTGTGCACTTGTAGCCTGTGAGAGAAATCTATCATTCAATACCAGTTTGAAAGCTTCTGCATTGAAAATTGCATAATTGAATAAATGAAGTTAATCCATTTCATGACTAATTGAAATATCAGTGACTCATTGATAGCTACCATTAGGAACACATAGGGACTTCTGAAGTCCTGAAAATCTGGAAGAAAGTAAGATTTTTGTTAAAATTTTTCTACAAATAGAGGTCTCAGCTTATGCTGATATAGAATAATCAAGTTTATTTATGGCTTGGTGCTTTAGGCACCAAATGGATAGCAAAGTGATCATTAACTTTTTGTTTGATAGGGTATTTTGCTGACAGGTTCACAATCTACATAGAAGAAAAGTTTCAATTGCTGTCCATAGGACTGTGGACAGATAGTAGGAAAAAAAAAAAAATCCAGTTAAAGATTACTTTGGAAAACTCTACTTTCATCTTCCATGGTTTTAAGGACATATATGCACACAGATGTACATGCCTGGAGTAGTTTAGTTGTGCTTACCTTGCCTTGTTACCTTGTAACAGCGAGTGGGAGTAGCTCTCCTGTGGGGAACCTTTCAGCACTGCATTTTTCTGCTTGTTGCAGAACTGTTTTTCTTTCTTGAAGAAAACTAGTAGGGAGAATAAAACTGGAAGCTGGCTTTGAAGGTTTCTAAGTCTTTTTGAGCCATATGCATAAAAAGAGAATAATTAGTCTCTTGAGAACCTAAACTGGTGTGCTGTGCATTTTACATCAACACCAACTTCTATACTTGTTTTCCTCAAAACAAATGACCAAATTCCCATTCCCTTCAGTTCTGCTGCTTGGAAATTTTACATCCGGTCTTTGGCTTGCATCTTGCTGTGTGTTTATGTATAGCTGGGGTGCTATTTACTTGCCATGTAGATGTCTAAAAAGCACATGCAGAAATATCATACTAGGGAAACAACAAATTAGAGCAAAATCACTGCTCCTTTTTAGAAGAGACGTATCATTTCTTTGAAAAGGACAACAGCAGAAGCAGCTTAGTTTTCAAACTTGATTTTGTCTCTGTTAAAAGAAAACACTTTTGCTATTTGCATTTTTTCCTTCTACCTCCCTTCACCCTGCCTTGTAATTCTGACCATTACCAAGATTCCTTCTATGTATAAATTTGATGATTCAAAAAGTTGGAAGCTCCACTACTGAAGGTAGCAGCAATCTGTAAGGTAAGACTGAAGTGATAGGGATTGCTTCATGCCATAGATTGTTGAGGAGAGTTAGAAGACATCTTTAAGCAGTACTGCATAGGAAAAGAAGAGAGTATCCTTTTACTGATTTCCATGATCCTAGGACCCTGTCTCCAAGACAGGGTGTAGACTCTTGGTGGCTGGGAACTTTCCAAAATAATTTGTGATGTTATCTTTCCCCAAGGCAGGAAGATCATGTGTACTTTGTGTAACAGCTGTGTGCTGCTATCACAATACAGAATAAGGACAGAGTAGGCCAGCAGCTTTGATACTTTGTTTGTCTTTTGTTTTGAAGATTAATAAACAACATGTCAGACAGCAGTAGTTAAATAAGTAATCTGCATTACTTGTACAAAAAGTTACATAAATACAAGTTTGTTGTCTCATTTTCTTTAAAGAAGGAAAGCATCCCTTCATAAAATATACAGCAATCCTTATCTTACCAAGATGCTGTCAAGTTACAATTCAGAGGACAGATGTGTGAAATTAAACACACTGTGCAGACACAACACAGTGGCCCCTCAAGGTCCTATTCTTTGGTGTTTATCCTGTACACAGTTACATAGGTACTGCTTAACCTGTGATCATTGGAATACGTTTTGCTAAGAAATTAAAATACCTCCCTGCGCTGCCTTTTGTTAACTACTGTGCTAGAAATACCCACCACATCGTCATCATCATCATTGCTGTTATTATTATCATTATTGTTACTAAGGAATTGTCCTGCATTCCATGCATAATTGTCATTTCACAAGTTAAAGACGTCATCTCTTCCTCATCTCATAGTTTATAAAGCACTCTGTGCACAGTGAAGCAGATCCCCAGTCAAATGCAAGTGCTATTAAAATGAAAAGAAATACAGAATTGCTGTTGATTTTAGAGGAACAAAATTCTGGGGAAATTAAAAAAGAACCAAAATAGTTTTATCTGGACAAAATAATGTACAGTTGTTAATATTGCACTTTTTATACAAGAAATCCTAATAAATATACAGAAAAGATATACATTTACATACATAGAAAGACATTCCTCTCTTTTTAAATAAAAAGTCACACTGATGTTTAGCAACACTATTTCTTGAAGACCCATATGTGGTAACAGCATTCACTGCCAGGTGTGTTTTGAAGTAACCCAGCTTGAGACAGTTTAATGTCATGAAGCTGGCACTGACCTCAAAAGTGCACTCCCAGTTTTGCTGAAAAATCCATGTGTCACAGTAGCTGTAACATGGCTTTTTGTTAATGTACCGCAAGGTATGAACCCCACCGGGAGTGACAGGAGGAGCACAAGCAAGCCTTTAATTTAAAGATGGCCTTGAACCAAAGCCTTATATCCAGATAGCTTTCCTTTAAGGTTTTACCATTCTCAACCCCTCTGCTTTGCATATTTCCTCTAATTTTAGGGCCTTATTCTGAGCAGAGCAGAGAGTGCTCAGGAACAAAAAGGATAAAGCACTTCACTGGCTGAAAGAATAAGCACTGCCGCTAGCCAAGGGCAAAGACTCACAGACAGCATGCAAAGTCATACTGGGGGTTTAATGTTTATGCCTCTAATTTTAACATAATCTCTTCAGGGTGTTATACATGGACTTAAAAACGGTGCTGTGGTCAGAAAAAATAGCGCCTGTTTTGTTGTGGGGGGCAGATGGGGAGGTGTACGTTTGCTAAGAATTATTGGAATTAGTCTTCTGAAGCTGACACTGAATCCATTCTGTTTCTATTCAGTAGGAATACCCACAAGAAGTCATAATACAGCTCTTTTCTACTACCTGTCCCAAAAACTTGGCTGCCAGGAGAGAGAAATTCCATGTTAGCAGGACAGGAAAACCCACTCCTCAAGCTCTTTTCCAAAACCCTAGGTCTGAAAGCACCTGAACTTGGAACTGCTACATATCTTTTTTTTTTTTTTTTCCCCAAGGGTATGATATATTATGTGAAGTAGCTCCTGTTACCACAATTTATCTTCTTCCTGCCTGTGCTCACCATGGGACAGCATTTTCAGGTTTGTATTGCAGCCTCTCAATAGCAGAACACACTTTATATTCTTTCCCTGTATAGTAATCATCACTTCGCCTCTGTGCTGAGGGCAACCCTCCTATCCTCAGTCCTCCCTCACAAGCACAAACTGGGAACATTTTCAAGTGTGTTTTAGACTCACACTACACACTATTGTTTGACTTTCCCAGACACCAGCATCTGCACATCATGATGCACTCAAGCATCATGAGGATCTCCCACTGAAATAATTTGAAGGCCTGGTGTGAAGAAAGGGGTTTAGAAAGAAAAAAAGGAGTCAATTCTTGGATGTAACAAATACATTTATAGACCAAAACCTCAGATGCTTGTAGTCTCAAAGTAGTCTAAGATAGATGTATCTCAATGTTTAGTCTAGTTGTTTTTTTTTCTTTTCTCCAATACTCCATGACCTGTTAAGACATTTAATTATTTGTTTTGTGCTGTGGTGGTCTCACCTGATTCTAGGTTTTCACTTTAATTCACTTCCCCATCTGCTTGCTTGTGTATTCCCAGGCATTTACATGGACTATGGGGCAGCCTTGCCCCTCTCAGGCCCATTGCTGGTGGCATGGACCTCACTGACTCTTTATGGTCTACCCTCATGACTGGTTTTTTTTGCTGCATTCTGTCTCACAGAGTCATAGAAGGGAAAGCTTGTCCAGTCCCCTCAAAGCAACGATTTGGTGAAAGATTTTCTTTTTTTTTTTTTTTTTAAAAAAAGGGAAATAAATAAATAAAATGAAAAAAAGAATTCCATTCCATTTAAATTTTCTGTAAAAGTCATTGCCTCAGTGAAGCAAAAGCTGTGATCCCCTTGTTCCTCCATTTTCTTTGCTTTTGTCTTCAAGCTTTTCCACAGGTCCCACAGCAGCGTGACTTGAACTGGGTGAGCTGGCAGAGTTTGAGCTGCTTCACTTTCTCACAGTACCTTGTGGTGTCTCTGCACTCCACTGCCAAAGAGGAAACAAAAAGGACAAATGGTGAATAAATAGCAATGAAAGAAGGTTTCTTATCTGAGTGAGAGGGCAGCTAAGAGGGGGATCAAGACAGTTTTATGTTGGAGGGTCTCAGTATGAGCGTGAGCTTGACTTGCTGCAAAGAACAAAAGTGAATTTCAGGCTTCCAAAGACTCAAAGGAGAATGTGACGACCAGCCTTTGTGTTTAGAACCAGGGGAGAGAGCTTCCAAGGCTGCTCCAATACTTTGTCAGTTTTTCATCTACCAGTATTTTAAGGATGTTCTAGGAGTTTCATGACAGTTGTTAAACCAAAGGTGAAGTGGTAAACAAATGACCAGAGATAGGCAATGAAGCTAGTGAAGGGTCTAGAGAACCAGTCTTAGGAGAAGTGACTGAGGAAACTGGGGCTGTTTAGTCTGGAGAAAAGGAGGTTGAGATGACACATAATCATTCTACAACTACCTGAAGGGAGGTTGTAGTGAGGTCAAGGTTGATCTGTTCTCCCGAGCAATGAATGACAGGAGAAGTTGGAAATGGCCTCAAGTTGTGCCAGGGGAGGTTTAGATTGGTGATTAGGAAGAACTTCTTCACTGAGAGTTAGACACTGGAACAGCTTCCCAGGAAAATGATGGAATCTCCATCCCTGGAGACATTTAATAGATGCATAGATGAGGTGCTGAGGGACATGGTTTAATTTAGTGACAAGCCTGGCATTGTTAGGTTAGTAGGTGGACTTGATCTTAAAGATCTTTTCCAACCAAAATGATTCTATGATTCTATGTTTCTATGATTCTATAGAACTGGAAACTTATTTAACAGGGTGGCTCAAAGGTGCTTTGACTAGCCTTTTGCATTTGAAGAGACAGTGTGTAGGAGTGTCACTACAGCTGACTGAGAATTGTGTTGTGTTTTTCACATGGGCATTGCAGAACACAACCTAGGGTGAAGGACTTAGGTCCTGGTTTCATCTGGACAGTTTTTATTTCTCACAGCCTCCTGCTTTTGAGCTCCCTATTGCAAAACCTGTCCACTATCTGTGTAAGACCTGGATTATGGTGTTGCGTGAGGGAGTTCCACTTTCCATGAATAGGAAGACAAGTGAATCATCACAGAGGAGTTGTTACAGCCCTCTCATGTTATGTTTGTGGCAAATAACCCTGTTGTTGTTTAGATGTAGGATATTTCTGTATGTCAGGAAGTGGCTGGAGAGACAGTAAAGAGCTTAATTTGTATCTGCACACTCCCTCAGCCCTTCTACTTCCATAAGGGCACTCCAAACTCAGGGGTTTGGAGTCCACCTTGTCTCTACTGAGAGGGAGCTTCATAGTTGGTGTGTCCATAGGTAAGCATAGGAGGGTTCTGCTGCTTCCTCTGCGACAATTGCACATAGACTGTCTTGCATGCTAGAAGATGGAGTCTGCCCATCAAAATCAGCACATGAAGTGGGAGCCAGGGCAAATGAAATATAGGGATTTTAACTTGCCTAGTGTTTCCCCAGGTGGATGTTGCCACAGAGGGGTGTTGCTTCTTAAGAGGCGTAACACCCCCATTTTTTTTGTTTTGCTTTTAAAAATATCTGTAAATTTCCTAGCCTTTGGCACACCCAATTAGTTGCTTGTCACCCAAAAGAAGGCAGCCTCCATCCATCAAACTATTCCCATCATCAAACTACAACTGCATTTAGACTTACTGCATTTTAACTATAGACAGGCAGCAGCTTGTTTGAAATCCTTGTTTTTCTTTCTATCTGTTACAAAGATGGCATCAGCCACTTCACATGCTACAAACAAGAAGACGCAGTCCCAGTGCTAACACCTTTGCCAACAAGCCACAATGGGCACCACCCACTGCTGGGGTGCCGAGCCATAGACACTGCATTTTGCACGTGTTTGGTGTGGAGGTTCCTCAGGACACCTGTCTGCAAGGCCCAGTGCTCCATTTCCAAGAGACTCTTCTGCCTCCCTTCCTCCCTCCTGCAGCCCTGCACTGCCTCCCCTCCTCCCAGCAACATACTGTTTTCACAGGGCGTGATGTTGCAGCGCTGCCAGTTTGTAGGCCTTGGCCTCCAGGAGCAGTGCTGCTCCAGCACGGGTTTGTTGGTGCGGATGTGCACACAGTCCACACGCCGGGACTGGAAGCCGTAGCTTCCGCAGGTAGCTGTGCAGATGGTCCACAGGCTGACCCTCCAGTACACGCCACAGACATCGGTCCAGCAGTTCTGGGTGCTCAATGGCCTGTGGGTAGGAGAGAGAGAGGGGCAGCCCATCACCACCCTGTCCAGGGGGGCAAGCACATGCATGCTGTGCCAGGTGCCATGCAGGCTCCGAGGACTGCAAGCATCGTCTGTCCCCAGCGTTCCATGCGCTCAGAGCATCCCATGGGCCAAGCCTTCAGCAGGTGCAAGTCAGGCTAACTCCAGCACACTTAAAGGCAGCTTGTAACTGCACTCAAGGACCAGACCCCTCAGTAGGTGCACAGTGGTATAGCACCACTGAAGCTGTATGACCATTTGAACTACTCAAGGATTTGGCCAAAATGTCCCCTCTGTGAAGTGCCAAACCACAGGCTCGCTGAAAAGATGCAGTGAGTGTGAAGTCACAGCCTGTAAGAACCAGCAGAGTTTTAGAGTGTTCTTAATGGCTTTACATCCACCGGAAACAAAACTGGTTCTCCAAACTCCTCCTTTTCTCTTCAACACATTCTCACAGAATACGCATAGGCACATTTTGCTCCTACCTATTTGTCACACAGATAATGAAAACACTTGAGTGGAGACAGAGTCAATTATATCATCTATGATCAGGCATGATTCACGTACCTAGCTACTATGTAAAGTAAATATGTTTTTACACTGTCGACAGTGGAGTTTATCTGCAGGAAAACAAAAGCTGCAGAGCCTTTTTCTTCCTCCCCCAGTTAGTGCTTGTGTTTAAATAAGAGAGAAAGGGACTGGAAACTTAAGAGGAAATAGCACAGCCTTTCAGTCAGGATTTGGGATGCCTAGAAGACTTTCCAATCATTGGCCAACTAATGATTTTTTCTGGGGCTCATAGGAACAAATACCAAAGCCTGGGCTTAAGCCTGGTGAGACTATATGGGTTGCAGCACAAACTCTTTGTTATACAGAGGAAACTCAAAAGGCGTCAGTCAAGTCAATAGTCCATTCAACAACTCTCCAAAGGTAGCAGTTTCAGACACAAGGGGTTCCTGTCCTACCTTGGTAAGTCACTGCACTGATCAGATGGCACGGAAGTCCCATCTTTGGTCCGGCAAAATACCTGTCTGTGCTGTACAGCCAGTCGTGGTCCAACACAAGGCCCGTTACACTGTGAACACAGAAAAATCAGGTAAGGAAGGTAAAAGGCAGAATGTGTTCTCCTTTTATAAGACTGCTGGTGAAATAAAGGGTACACTGCCAGGTAGTGACTTGAGATTTTGAGCACTTCTTGCATCTCTGCAGGCTTCTAAGGCTGGGCGTGCAGCCATCTTCTACCCTACCTCATCCTCCTCCAGAAGCATTAAAACTGCATTTCCTTTTCTGCTCTGTAGATTAATCACCTCTTTATCAATCTTAAATACATCTGTTAGGGCAGAAAAAACATGCTTTCCTGTCATTAGCAAAGGGCTTATGATCCATGCAGGAAATCTCAATACGTTCCTTCCACCGCTCATTTTGCAGCTTGTACCATCACAATTTATGGGCAAGCAGTTAATAACCACAGACACCAAAAATGAATTCCACTGCATTTAGTAATTTAAAAGCATTGAAGAACAATAAACAAAAGCAGCAAGCATGAAGACCACAAGAGATCTGCAGGCTTTCTCCAATATTGACGGTCTCCTAACCTATTTTTCAAGTTTATCAGTCACATCCTTACTGTTTAACTCCTCTGATTTTCTCTTTTAATTAAACTGTAATTAACTATAGGTAAGAAGCACATATTTATGTTCTTTTAAAATTATACCAACTGTTAAAAGCAGAGTTTTTCTAAGTATCTGGAAATTATACTCAAGAATAAACTGAGGTTCACAAAAGAGACCTTAGCATGAAGAAGGAATTTTTGCCAGGAGAGGCCTGCTTAACTGATCCCCCTACCCCATCCACCCCTCTATCAATAGGATCCCTATTTCACACTAACATGCATTCCTCACATAATACTCCCCTTCAGCTGTTATTTCTTCCCTCTCTGGCAAGCGGGAGAGAGAAGCCACTGACTTCCATGTTTTCAGTTGCTCATAGTCAACCTCCTCATTGAGCAAGATGGGTGGAAATGTCATTCATGGGAGTATGTGGAGTATGTCTGTGATAACTGCACAGGTTAGCAGTCCTCATCACCAGCGAACCTGAGTCACTATTATGAAAGCACTATGGGATTACATAGTGGAGATCAAAATGCCACTAATGAAGGAAAGGAAACCAAGTCATGCCAGAGGTGGTGGCAGAGTATGTAGTCTGTTTATTTCCAATGTGATTTAGGAAATTTGGTCACTACACCTGGGCAACAGGGACTTGATGCCCCTTGATGCTACTGAGAAGGTCATTGATCCACTGAGCCCCTGAGCTACTGTTATGTTCCTAATTCTAATTAGATAACAGTCTTATGGCTTGGAACCACCACTGTGGAGATCTTTGGGATAAACTCTGTGAATTTCTACTCCTAAGTGTGGACTGCAGTAGACTCATCAGCCATCACATAAGGCTCAATCAAGCTGGAGTAGAGAGAAAAGAGAGGAAAGCATATAGCAGTGACTAGTCACAGGTTATAAGTGACTACATATTGACAAATGCCTTTTCAGGAAATCTCGACGTTCATAGCGAAAAATACAAAACTCTTATGTGGGTTCCCACAATAAAGCAAGTTGCAACATTTGGTACTTATGGCGTGAAGCTTTTCAACATCTGATTGTTGTATGAAGCTGCAAGGTGAGAATTTCAAGAGCTGCAAAATAGCATGAAGTAGTCTGAAAACACTTTTAGCTCTCCATTCTGTTTTTTGTCATGAAGCAAATCAAGAAAGCCCTCACCTTTTTCATGTTCTCCATCAATATCAGTAACTTTGTAAAACTGAGTTATTATACAATCTACATCCCACCTTACCCCTCTCTTTCCCCCCTTCTCCAAATCCATCACAACCATCAGTCCTGGCTTCTATCAGCCAAAAGTGAAACACACACTGGATAGCATGGGGAATTAAGACTTGGAGAAGGCTGTTTCCCTGATGTGTCACTTGTCATTAGAAAAAGAAGCTGCAGACCATTGAGGATGATCCAGGGGTCAGCAGTAATAGTGCTGTTCACAAGAGTATTTCTGGGGATCACAGGGAGCTTCGGTGTGTCAAACATGGAGTTGAAAGAGCTGAGAAAATTAGCTGCCTCATCAAAAGCCTGAGGTCTGTATCTTAAACATGCTAAGGTGCAATATCACTCCTTGTCACTTTTCTTCTAGCCCACAATATGAGGCTGTCCTTGGACTGCTGGCTTATTCCTTACCTGACCCCAGGAGGAGACCACCCACTCAACGCAGGGCTGCCTGTTACAGTTCTGTGTGTCTACAGGGCGCTTGGACACCTGGGCACAGGCCTCATTCAACATTGGGACTGAGCTGCCTGTTGCCGTCAGGCGCTGACATGTCACTCTCCGTGTCTGGATGCCTCCGCCGCAGCTCTGTGTGCATGGGGACCATGACGTTACCATCCACCTGTGAGACAAAGGAGAATGGGTCAGGGAGCAGGCACATGACACCATTTGTGGGACCACTGTTTTCAACACATCTTGATGTATTGCATCAAAGAAAGGCAACAATGGCTTGGCTCATTCCAGGCATGACCCTGGTTGTGGCTGAGTGCCTCAGCCTTTCATAGTAGTCATTGAAACCAGCTCAGAAGACGAAAGCTGAAAAAGAGCATTTTTTTTTTCCAATTATATTTCTGAAGGCTCTTTGAGCCCAGAACTCATTTTCTAGCCCTTAAGGCTACTTTTAAAGGCTTAGTAAATATTTCTAGCCCAGGCATAGGACTTAGGCATGACTACTTTTACACTGCTGTGCCATGGAGGCCTCAGTCACAGCCTAAGATCACAACACCAGAAACCACTTGCCCATTTACATCATTTAGTGGTGAAAACTATCTCCATGAAGTTACTGGAGTAGCTCACTGGCTGCTTTGAACCTACTACTGACAGAATAACTAAAAACCCACTGGGTCCTGTTGGTGTCTGCCTGCTCTGTTATACCCCTGACACCTGGGATAATCCAGAAAAGCTGGAAGGTCACTCAGAGATAGGGCTGGTGCATTGTCAGTCCAAGGACAAATCTCCTCTTGAGCTCAGACTATGTATTCATTGGTGGAGGCTGAGGCTCTGAATCCCTACATGCTGGATTTAAAAAATATGGTCTCACTAGTAAGAAGCCCGTAACAACAGAAAATAATAATCCTGGTCCAAATTCTTACCAAGATGGACAGCATATTTTGTCTCTTTAGGGATCAGTAAGTGAAATATTTTTACAGTTCAGGTTTTGGAAGGAGGGAGGTACAAAAAGGGTGACTTTTTACTGGTTTCCTGAAGAGTTTTATCATCAAGTCAGCAGTTTGCTTTGTTAAGTTCTAGAATATTTGGCAGGATTTGTGTGTTTTTGGGAGGAAAATAGTGCCTACCACACCCCCCAAAACAAAGTAGGCAATAGCTGGTCTCCAGTCCTATATAGAGCAGCATCCATTCTATTCCTTAGTCTTCTGTTGGTAACTAACTCCCATGGTCCCAGAGACAAGTATTTAAACAAACACATTCCTAGAAGTGGAAGCAAAGACATTGCTACCTTTTTTTCACACAGTTCGGTGAGGTTGAACCTGAAGTTTCTGCACCCTTATAAGGCCTGGCTCTTCATTTCAATCTGCTTTTACTTGCAAGCTTACATCTCAGCAGTTTCTCAGAAGCTGAGAGAGGACTGTGGGTTGTGTTACAGCTCAGTCAAAGTATAAAAAGATGTAAGCCATTCCTAAGGAATTTACCACCGTCACCAAGGAAAACTGGTGCTAATGAGCATATTTCACATTTGATCTAATCACTTTTGGTTTCCTTCTTATAACTCAGCTGGAAACTCAGAAAACATTTGCCTGCAAGGAGGGGTAGGAATATATTTTAGAAAGTAACTAAACAGAACCTTGTCATTTACCCAAGATACAGCAATAAGTGGAAAATCTGGCCACTTACTCTCATCAGGCTTCTTGGCACTTTTCCTTGCCTCAACTTATTTAATACAAGTCCCAAATCACTGTTGAATGAGAGAAGTTGTACTAAACTTCTCTTGAAACCCTGACTACTTTTAAGTGTTTGTATATGGAAACACACCATGTCCACAGTGGCAATAAGGGAGAGGAGGGAGTAAAAACCTAGAAAATTATGGAAAAACACATTTACATATCTCAGCTATAGAGTCACTGAATTGCAGAAGCAGTCCATTTTTAACATGGAAGGAGTAAAACATTACACTGACTCTCTGGATAGGCACTCTGGATGAATTTGTTTTGCAAGGGTGTCAAAAAAGAAAAATGTTTTCATAGAATCATAGAATGGTAGGGGTTGGAAGGGACCTTTAGAGATCATCTAGTCCTACCCCTCTCCAGAAGCAGCTCCACCTAGATCAGGTTGCATAGGAACATGTCCAGGTGGGTCTTGAAGACCTTCAAGGAAGGAGGCTCCACATCCTCCCTGGTCAGCCTGTTCCAGTGCTCCATCACCCTCACAATGAAATAGTTTTTTCTTATGTTTAAATTGAACTTTTTGTGTTCCAGCTTCCAGTTTTGTGTGCAGAGGAAGTAGCAGAGGATGACCTAAGCGTGGTCAGAATTCCTTCAAGTTGTCCTGACTCCATCGTGCTTAACAGTAACAGAAAAATGAGGGATTAGAGGAGCAGAGAGTTATAATCTCAAAGAAACCAGAAGATAATAATCGAGGCAGAACTCAGTCTGACTCGTCCTTCATGCCATTAGATCTGATAGGATGTGCCCATTTTATGAAAGACCTTTCCATTTTGCTAAGGGAATTCTTTGTAGCTGCAGCTATAGTCCTGACTGTGTTGATGTGCAGGCAAAACAGGAATTCAGAATAAACCTTCCCAATAGCTCCTAAACCTAGCTTCTTATCTGTTATATTGTTTGGGATAAACTGGTATGAAGTCATGTAGAACACAAAAAACCAAATGGCCCTAAGGTTCTTGGGTGACTTAAGTCCCATATGTACAGAGCTCAGAACAGTCATGATATTTACATCCACCATAGGATGAGGCAGGAATCACCCCAGATAACTCAAGCTGTGAACTTTGCCAATAAAGAGTCATCAGCAGCCTTTCTGTTATTTTCTAACCTAGTTACTAAAGGAGTAAACTCTTTCTACCATGTCCTGTCAATGTTTTCCATGAATCTTCATACAAATTCCCAACTCTTTAGGTTAAGCACACACAAATTCCCTTTTAGACAAGACTTTTCTCCAGACAGGTACCAGAGAAGCTCCACAATGCAGACTCTTCAAGCACATCTTAAAAGCATGTATGGCATTTTAACACCAGACAGACAAACCGTGAAGGGCAGTCTTTCCTGTTGCATGCGATGGGCTGCAGGGCTGGCTTGGGCTTCTCTTTGCAGTGAGATATGTTGACTTCGTCACCATCCAGTAAGCACCTCAGCTGGGGCAGCTGCACGCCTTTGTGGCCACAAGAAGCTGAACAAGCCATCAGCTTGTCCCCTGACCACCAGTATTCTGCCAAAAAGTGAAGAAGAGGTGCATCAACACTCACGAACTGCCAGCAGGAGAACTTTAGAAAATAAACAGTCAGCGATATTTTCCAGGATGAAATGTTTGGACTTGGTGTTGTATGTGAAGGGGAGCTACCTACTCCTCCTACAAGGCACCACACAATTAACCTGATGTAACCCACTGGTGTAACTGATTATCTCTGGCGTAACCCAATTTTTTGTACTTCGAAGCATCAGACATGGAAAGTAAATGACATAGTACAGCAGTTCATGAGGCCACATGCCAGTGATGAAGGACATTGCACCTATATTTTTACAGGGGTTTGATTAACTGAAGATGCTGTTAACTGCAGTTATCAGTTGTACCTCTGATTCTACAATCTTATGACAGTGTGTTTCCCACTGGGTAGATCACACAGATCATCTATCCTGCAGATGAAGGTAGTAGTTGAAATACACTTAAAATTTTATGGCAAAATTTAAGGAAAAGTTAAACTCTTCTTCATCCTGTCCCTGACAACTGGAGCAATGAAAGATGTGTGTTCCACTCCAACCCATCCACACTGCTCTGTTCTGTGCCTCTATCACCCTCAGCATATTTCTAGGGTAAGTATAACAGTTGCAGCATTTTGACAAGAGAAGGGTTTTAAAGTAAGAGGCTGTAAAACATTGACTTTAGCAGATTAAGTGGAAAGGTTTCTAATTTCAGGAGCTTAAACTACGTCAATTCTGTTTTCAGTTTATGGACAAGAAAATTGACCAGACTCAACGAGTGTTCAGTATAGATTGAATCACTAAGAAGTGATTCACGCTCAGCAGGGCAAAAATATCAGGTGTCATTTTGGTAAAGCAAAACCTAGGATACAGTAAGGCACCTGGTAGTCCTGAAAATCTATATCCACAGCAGTAGAACATAAAAAGATCAATTTCCTGCTGGTACATGACAGTCCTGGTTTCAGAGAGGAGAAATCCAGGATGAGAAAGGTAGCACAGGGAAGTCCACTGCAAGAGCTTCACAGGACTGGAACTGTAAAGTTACCTTGTATAGTCAGGGATGCTTTTTGTGTGAGTGAGCCAGCCTCATTCTGTGCAAGGCAACTGAATTCACCATCAGGAGCATCACTGACATTTTGTATCTGAAGAATCCGTCCTGCTGCCAGGAGGCGATGCTGTAGACTGAGAGGCTGACCAGAGTAAAGCCAGGTGATGTTTGGGGTCGGATAACCATCCACAGCACAGCCTAAAAAACAGGCACATTAAAGAAACCTGCTGAGTACTGAACTTGCTCCAAAATTACATGCTTTGAATTCCATCTCATTTTCTATTTATTTTTTCATAATGAAAAATAAGACCACCATGATAATAAATATCTTCTCATCAACTGAAAAAAAAAATATCCAAAACCCAGTTATTCAGACATATGAAAATCTCAGATCAATTCGGAAATATTTATATAAAGCCTTCTAAGATTTCCATTATTTTGAATTGTCCTCATTTTAGTATTGAGGAAAGTGGGAAAGGAAGGTTACACACATAGCACAAGCTCAAAGAGTATGCTTGAACAAACAGTGCAAACAGCACTTGCGTCTCCAAACCTCCTGTTTAAACCATAGGGCCATTTTCCTTTCTTTTTTATTATATTAAACCCCAGAAGTTTTGGTTACGCAATAGTTTGCACAAAAAACTCTGTTGAAAAAACAAAGAGATAAAATCAAGTGCTTAGAAGTTGGGTTTTTTTGGTCTTTTTTGTTTTGTTTTGTTTTTCGTCACAGCAATAGGCAATTCTGCAAGCAACAATCAACCAAAAGCAGCAGCTGAAAAAACTGCTTTTCTGAAGTATCATACAGGTATGCCTGGGGATCATCAGCTGTGTTAATGAGGATTAGGTTCACTGTGAGCCTTTGTGTGTTGAGCTGAGGAAAAGTATCTGCAAGAAACGATTTCCTGTGGTCCTCATACCAGCTGCACAGCTTGCCAGTTTCATGACAAACTGCAGATTTGTGAGACTTGTATATTCTGGTAAAGATAGCTAAGATGCCTTACATATTTCCTAGGGAAAAAGAAAGAACTAAGAAATCTCCATGATGAAACACTTCCATACCAACTGCAGGGATGGAGAGCAAAAAAAAACTGTGTGCAAGCGATGGTACTTGGACTGCTTATGGTTTAGGCTAGTCTTGTACTTCCATGGATCTCATTGATGCATGAAAGGTCTGGCCAAGTTTCAATGAGTGTAGTCTCCTAAGCAGAAGACGCTGCCTTGCCCATGAGAATTTCAGCTTTCTTGCTCGTACAAAGCTGAAAACTTATGGAAGATGGAAGAAGCCAATGGTAGCCCATGACATGTCCCAGACATTTTCAGCCATTTCCATGTAGATCCAGGCACTGGGGAGACCCCATCTACTGCTTGGGAGAATAAATACTGGGTCTCTCAGTGATGCAGCAGCTACATGAGTCTTTGCTCTGTCCCCTGTTGCTGGCCAGCCCCATCTGCATTGATAGTGCAAAGGGATGTGGGCTGGATAGGCTGGTTTACTCTGTGTAAAATAGGTATTACAAAGAGGAAGGCCTCCCCAGTGGAAAGTTGAGTGATGCACACAGCAGGCTCTGCAGTTGCAATGATGTTTCATTGGCAAAGAACTGGTTAATGCAGCTAAATACTAAAAAAGAAGGAAAAAAGGGGAAAAAGCCAGAGAGTGCACACTGCTCACAGTGGTCTCCCCTCTTCCATTTATCCACTTTTACTTACAAGGGTAAAGAGTCTTTCCTATTTATTTTACTTTTCTTGGCAAGGTCTAAGGCAGTTTTAATCTTGGCAGTCCTCTCACCGATGCTTGCTTCCTGACCACAAAGACACAGCTTTCTTCCCTGCTCATTTCTTTTTCCTTCATTTGCTTCATTTTACTGTGTTAATATGTTATTCTTTTTGTCCTGAGTACTGATATGTTTTTTCCCCTACTCTTTTGCTGAAAAACAGCTTGTTCCATTTCCAAGATACTCATTCTCAAGTAAACGAGTGAGGGGAAAGACTTCAGCCTCATAGGTTTAAGGCTGCCTAAGTTAAAATCAATGGAAAACAAAGGAAACTCAAACTTAACAGTAAGTGGCTGTATGACTTTTGTCAACAGTAGTCTTATTTTTTGCAGTTTGCTTGTCTTTTAAGATAATTGCAGGGATTTCCATGGGTCCACATACGGCTGTGATACTGACAGAAACGTGCTGTGAACTCGTTTTTACTCATTGTGTTTGCAAACACTCTGTATAGGGTAATTGAAGAAAGCAGAAAGGTCAATGTGATGTTAAACACAGAGGAACTGAAAATGACTTCAGTGTGCAACTCCTGATGGTTTGTGGCAATATTTCTTTAAAAAACAATGTTGTCACAGAATCACATAATCTTAAGGGTTGGAAGGGACCTTGAAAGATCATCTAGTCCAAACCCCCTGCCAGAGCAGGGCCTCCTAGAGTAGGTCACACAGGAACTCATCCAGATGGGTTTGGAATGTCTCCAGGTAAGGAGACTCAACAACCCATCTAGGCAGGCTGTTCCAGTACTCTGTCACAGTGTACTCACAGTGAAGAAATTCCTCCTCGTATTTCTTTGGAACAAGCCAGTAATCAATAGCACAGGGCAAAACCTCGAAACAATATTCTCTAGATACATTCTACCAGTGAGTAATTATTACTATTTTCTTTTAACATTTATTACTTTTTCAGCATTTAACAATAAAACTTCAGTAACACCTATAAGAATCATATGTAGTGGATATTCCTCAAATAGGTATGAGCAAGCATCAATCACATTTCACAAGTGACTTTCCTATACATTCCCCAAACATATAGATGCATAAGCTGTTGGACAATTTTTTATGCAGATTAAGTCTGAACCAGAGTATAACAAAAAACCTCCCATGTTCCATGTTCTCATTTCCCAGAAATAGTTCTAATATAATTTAATGCAGATTACAAACGTATATTCTCTATTTCCTCCTATACCTGTGGACAGTGACCACTTTATCTTTCCAAAGCTCAACGCCCGTCCCTATAATGCCTGAGAAGTAAGAACTGGCTTTGTTTCCAGACAGCACAACTATTGCAAAACTTTAGTGTATCAGAACCCTTGGGAAGCCAAGGAGAGAACAAATTTTGGGGACCGTTTCTGAGGACTGAAATCTCTGGCATGAGAAGGTTCTTCTCCTTCAGTCTTTCTTACGTAGAGAAAGAAAATACAGCCTTTGGTCTCCCTTCCAAAGTCTACTGTGACTCTGAATTCATTCAAAGCCAGGACAAGTCATGGTTATGCAAAAGCTGGAGATAAAGCAAAAATCTAATACAAACTACATTTTGTAGAGAAAATGTCAATATTTCAAGTATAACAAGGGAGTATTTGGAACTCGAAGACCAATATTTAACAGTAATTCTAATAACTTATTGAGAGAAAAGAATAAATGTATAGTGCAAACCAACTTCGGCTCCTCATTATACGTCTGTAACATTTTGTATGTCTGTAGCTGTAGAAAGCCTCTGGGCTATGGATATAAACATTAAGTGATCATTCCTTTCAAAATAGGTAAGTAAATAAATAATTTTAAAAGGCTGTATCTGAAAAAAAAAATCCCCCAAAAAACCCTCCAGTTGGTTAGGAGCTGCATGTTTCAGTACATCACGATAAATATAGCCCAGAAAGTTCACAGAAAACTTCAACTAGACTTGCAAACCAGAAGGTCTATGCCCCTGCCTCTGCACATTACAGAGATGTACCTATCCAAACACAAAACTGGGAGATGAAAGATGATTGCTGACTTCTATTTGAAATGCCTGGCAAAGAAAGAAAGAAGGGCTTAAGCAGCAGAATTATTAATTATATTAAAATTGAAATAAAGTAAGCTAAAAAATATTCTGTGATTCCATACATATTTTAGTGAACTCTGACCAAAAAAAAGGGTGGTAGACCACCATTTGCTGTGTTAAAGTGATAAATATAATCCAGCTACAGATTTGGGAACCTGGCAATATTTCTATTCTAACCTTTTCTTTAAAGAGTTACAGGGTACTTTCAAAGTAGAAACAAGACTGAAATGAAGGACAAAATGCTTGGAACAAAATGTAGAAGAAGCCACAGTTTAATTTGAGCAGATACAGGCTTGGTACTGAATATTTTGTTTTAGTTCACACAACTACTACTGTAAGTGCTGTTACACCTAATGGAGTAAAAGTTAAATCTGGCCTGTATCTAACACAAGGAAGAAAATTTTGTATGGACAGAAAAGTATTTCACTTTTTAAAATGCTATCAAATCCAACAAAAGTAGGTAAGATCGTGTCTGAAATCATACACATGCAAAACCAATCTAGTGAAGTGCCAAAACTAAGAGACAAGCCTTTATAGTTTGTCTCATGAGGAAAGACCTTTCAATATAGTACAAAGTGTAAATTTAAACAGATGCTTAAGGTGTTAGGAAAATCACTTCTTAGTGCTTTCATGCATTGAATGAAATAAAACTTCCTCAAAAGAAAGAATTAATGTTAATGCAAGTATAGCCTTTAATAGTTTAAAGGATGTCAAATGAATATGAATCTATGCTGTACAAAGCAAGTTGTATGTTTAGGAATTCTCCTAATTCAGGCCAATTCAGCTGATGACAGTAGCATTTTAAATAAAGGAGGTATTTTAAATAACTATTTATGGCTCCAAAGAAGCAGTTGAAACCTACTATACTAAACCCATGACATGGTTTTTAAACAGCTCTCAAAACTCCTAAACTGGTTACTCAGTGCCACACGTCATTGTTACTGGATATCATTTACTTAGCACTGTAAATTTACACTGTATTCAACAAGAATTGAATTCCCAGTACCACAGAGGCTGTAAAAAATTTTCCCAAATATACAGCCACATGGTGGGCTCATAAAAAAGCATGGGAATTTTCAAGCTCTGGTGGTAATACCATTTTCTAAAAATAACTCGGACAACAGGAATACTACATACGAGGAATCTTATATTAATAAGGATTGGGTTGAAAGCAATGACCAGTGCAAAAAAATAAAGCCTCTGAGAATAAATATAGCATGCTGAAATGATGCCCTGAGATAACTGTGATGGGTGTATTCAGTACATGACAAAAACAGAAAAGGAGTATCCTTCAGTATAAGCTTCTGTCCCATCATTGCTGCAGCTCCAGGTCAACTGTATATTTACAGGAGAAAAATGACACTCTTAAAAAGTGTGTGTAGCAAACATCGAACAGCAGTGAATCATGGTAAATTCAAGATAAGACAGAGCAAGAGCCAGTACACGATGTGTACTTGTCCAAGATGCGAAGAGCAGTTGTAGAAGCCTTTCTGTATAAACTTGCTGCATCCTGAGAAGCTATGGCTTCTGCCAATACAGGGTCTCTCACATGGGACACGTCTTCTTCTGAGCATAGTCACTGACCCTGATTTTGGGTCTTTTATGAACGCAAACAAATCTGTGCTTCATCAGTGTTCTCCACAGGATGCAGGGGAGCCTCTGCTCCAGGACACCTCCTCTTCTCTTCCCTTGCTGACCTTGGGGTCCACATTGTCTCTTCTCCTCCAAACAGCCAGCACCACCACCAGTCAGAAAAGAAGGAACAAAGAAGAGGAAGAATCCTCCTCTTCCGGCTTCCTCTTTTTAAAAGGTGATGGTGGAGGTGTGCAATTGGCTCAGCCCCAGAAGTGGGTCTGACTCAGAGCTGGGGAGAGTTTTGAGCAACCTCTTACAGGAACCATCTTTGCAGCCTCTCCCCATTACTGGAAACGGCTCCACACAAAACCATGACAGCAGGAAAGTGCAGGGAAGCCAGTGCTGCTTGCTCCAGAAAGGCTGTAACTTCTGTCCTTTTAACAAAGTGCTTTAGTTGTTTGGGAGAGGTTTTGAGAGCTAACTTATAAGGAGAGGGTACTTCAAAACTTAGAATGGATAAGTCCTTCAGTCAATAGATCAGAAATCCCACATTGTTTGAAAACTCCCTTAACACATTTACTCAGGAATAAAGCTGAAGTTGTGCAAGAGGCTAAAACTTTTTTTGTTTTTTTTAATGAAGGAGCTGGTAGGATGACGGATCTCCAGTCTGGGACACCTGTGGGAAGCGTGGTATGCCTAGTTTTTCATGAGAAGTTGCCTCAGTGGAGCCCTGAATCATTTATACCTATGTTAGAACAGAATTTAGGCCAGTGATTCTGGAAAAGCTTAGCAACATAAGTTCAAGGACTGCAACTATCACCACAAACCCAAAATTAAACAGATGTTGCCTCAGAGGCCAGTGATATTATTTTATGTGCAGCATTTTGGACCACTGCTGTAGATCAGTGATTCCTGGATTATCTCATTTGTGGCACAAAACAACATGCAGACCCCCCTCTCACCCAAGGCAGCAGACTGTCTATAGGACCTTGGTCTTTTAACTCTGTTTCCAGAGCTTGGCAGCAGCAGGACTTGTGTCTGATTGCCTGAAAAACACTCTGTCACTGTGGACAAAATGTTTCACCAAGTAGAGGTATAAACACATACTGTGTACCCTGAAATGTACACAGTTTACACATGCAAAGGAAACACCATGCATTTCAGTGAAATACTACAGTGGAGCCTGATGTAGAAGGAAGATACTGCAACACTGTATAAACTTCATACAACACTTAGAATATGACCAATTTGTAAGAATCTGATTGGGAATTAATTGCAATGATAATGGCATACTCTCGATATTAATTTAAATTCTCGTTTATATAGAAATGACACTTACCTGGGAATCCTTGTAAATAGTGTGACAAGGCAGAATTTTCACCAAGACAAAAATGGAAGGGAATGGAAAACACAAGTAACAAGATACACTGTCCTATGAATGTACCTGGTACTTTATCCTCATTACTGTGTAAGTATTATTAAAGTAAAATTGAGTTGTTAAAAATATTCTTTACATTAGAATTTTCAAACATGAGGGAAAATTTATTACAGAGTGTGAGGAGGAAAAAAATGATGCCATGCAAAATAACTTCTGAGATATTAATGATTTTTTCTGACTCCTACTCCACAGCTTCTGCAGCTGTGTTTTTCATTAGGGGAGCACAGACATTGGGTTAATCTTGGGTTTTCTCTGTGCAGGTTGTAAAATGTTGTACTTTGCATTCTGTTTCCAATTTTAATGCAGAAGTTATTCCCCAAACCTACGAAAATTTAGAGCAGGCTTACGATAGAAGGGCAAAAGGAAGTAAACGGAAACTTACGTTTCAAGAAGATATACTTTTGCTCTTGAGTTTATCACCAACATAGGAAAAAAATTGTACTGCTCGGATCAGTCCTGTTCATCTGGATTATTTATTTTTTTCACATGGATTTTGAACAAGTATCAATCCTATGTTTACAGATGCTATGATGTAAAGGCAAGAAATTGGTGCAAGCAATTGCAGCACTATCTGTCGCTGCTGAAAGAGTTTGGTCCTGATCATGGCATCAGTTTATCAATATGATGTGTTTCTTCTTCTAAAGTAGTCAGCAGCACAACATTTGATTCAAAAACTTGGTTAACTTTTCTGTTCAGTGCCACATCTAGATAACCCTTGATATGGATAACCTAAATAATCTGCAAGTATCATAGAATCATAGAATGGATGGGTTGGAAGGGACCTTTAGAAATCATCTAGTCCAATCCCCCTGCAGAAGCAGGTTCACCTAGATCAGGTCGCATAGGAACGTGTCCAGGCAGGTCTTGAAGACCTCCAAGGAAGGAGACTCCACAACCCTCCCTGGGCAGCCTGTGCCAGGGCTCCCTCACCCTCATAGTAAAATAGTTTTTTCTTATATTTAAATGTAACTTTTTGTATTCCAGCTTCATCCCATTACCCCTTGTCCTGCTACTAGATACAACATAAAAAAGGGATGTCGCAACCTCCTGACACCCACCATTTAGAAATGAAAAAAGGATGAAATTTCTCTTGAACCTGGTGTACTGGCACTAATGCAATTGTGCCTCCAGAATAAGTAATTTATTGATACTTAAGAGGCTGGATATCACAAGAAAGCTGACTACCACAATCATATTTTTTCATTCTGTTTTCTGAGGCCTCTTCTGGGCAAGTAGGTAACTGCTAGAAAATGAGGGGGGAATATACTACTGCCAGTAAAAGGAAAATAAGAGCAAAAAAAAGAGCAATAAGAGCAAAAAAGGGGAATCCCTCACATTGTTTAAGTGAAAATTTTTTGATGTTTTTTCATTTTGTTTTGTTTTGTTTTTTTTTTTTTTTTAAACCAGCTTCATTGTTAAATAACATCGATGTTTGCAGAACAGCAAACATTTGTAGTGCAGGTCTTCATCTTCAGACACAGCAATGAAACTGGCAGCTAAGCTTCTGTAATTCTGTGGTTGTTGGGGATGACGTATAAAACCAGAAAGAAATCTGCTTTGCAGGACTGTGTTTGCCATACTGTCAGTTAGCAAAATCGTGTTCTGATTTGGGAAGTGAGTAAATTTGATATGGAAGTCATAAGGGAGAAACTAATAAATGTGGAGCAGCAGAATTTCCTTTTTTTTTTTTTTTTTTTTTTAAATATGATTGTACTTTTCTGGTCATTAAAAGGTACACTTTATCATTTAACTTCACATTTGTTTTCAAATTCTCCTACAAATATGGACTTTTTTTTTCTTTTTGGTGAATACACAAAATTAGATAGGTGTAATGTAGCCAGGACAACTGAAAATTCAGAGTCCTAAGCTGGGTATAACAGCAGGGCCCCAGTGAACAAACTGGAGACTATGTAGTCTGAGAGACAAAAAAGAGAGGAACCAGATCCCACATAATCATCCAGGCTTTTCCCCATATATTAGCTCATGTCTTCAGATTCCCTGGAATACCTATTATGCTCCACGATTTGCATTGCATTCATTTCATCCAAAGAATAAAAACAGAATAAAGGCCAAGAATTTGCATAATGATGGTAATCAGAAGGACCACTGCTATTTTTTTTTTCTAAAATGTGGACATTTCATCAGGATATAGTGAGCCTTAAAAATATACATTTCAGCTGTACACAACAGCTACCATTATCTTGCTATTTAATTTCAAATGGATAACCTACCATTATCTCAATACTTAATTTTTCTTGTCTTCTTTTTAAAGAAACTGCTTAAGTCCTAGACTGTGCCAAGTAAGAGCCAGATTTTCTAATAACTTAAGATCCAAGCTATCTTACCTGTTTATGCTTCCATTTACGTTAAAATTCATGAGCCTGTGCTGCACTCCAAAATAAAGATGCATCTCTTCCATCCTCTGCTGCCATGTAAATGCAGGCCAAAATCTTTGTTTAATTATATACAATGTGCAATGCAGCAATCTCCCTTCCTTCAATATGCACATCCCCAAGTCCACTTTATGTTTTCAGAAATCATCACACGAGGAAGATTTCTGAAGAAACATGTGGGACGTGAACCTGGAGCTTTGGAGGAAAATTTATCAAATCTGTTCACAGGCATTTTCTGTGCAACTCTAAGAGCTCATCTGCAACAAAACACTTAAACAAAGCAACAGATGCCAAGAAACACTGTGCTGTTACAAGCAGTGAAAGTACATTCCCCTTCAATCTTTATTCCTTCACTGTGACATTTTATAAGTACTCCTACATTTCTATATTCCTATAAATATTCATTTCTGACCTTTCTTCCAATGTTCCTGCAAGAATACGTACTTATGTAATGTATATAAGTCAAAGTCATTCAAGCTTCAACTTTTACTATGCCATTTAACTCCAATAAATACAGTATTCTCCTGTGCTAAGATATGCAGACATTTTTATATCATATTTTGTATCTTTTGACAAATCTGTTGAGGTTTCCAATAAGGTCACAATGAACTTGAGAAATTGTAGTGAATCCCCACCAGAATTTGTAAGATCCTCAGACTTTCTCACTGAAATCTCTTTAAACACAGGAAACAACAATCTTGAATGTAAATTAAAGGAAGTATTCTTGACAGGCCTAAAGCCTTCCCTGCAGGAGTGTTAGAAGTCAGGAATACTGGGTCCTATAACTTAAGTTTTGCCAAAGGTAACATTCACAAAGATCAAAACCCATGGAAATATGTCCAAGGAGCTGTGTAAAATACATTCAGTAATACTGGTACCAAAGATAAAGGAATTCTACTGAAACTACATTAATTTAGAATGTTCCTTTAATTAAAAAAGATAATTTAAATCGTAACCAGGACTTAGAGATGTCAAAGGGTCATGAATAGTACTAAAAATATTTTTTATCAAGTGACAAACTTTTTTTTTTTCTGAGGAGAAGGGTAGAGTTTCTTGCAATACTTTCATTACCAGCATTCAGGGAAATTGTATTAAAAATTAAAAGTCTCAAAGACAGAAACCTTAATAAGATCTAACATGAGGCTTTCCAAAGAAATTGAAATTAGTGTCACTTCAGAAATTTACTGTGTCCTATGTTATGTGTGATGTAAAGACATTTCGTATGCCTGTCATGAATCAAAGATATCAGAGATTGTGTGGCAGTCTGTTGCTTGTTACTGATGATGTACTAAAAGTCAGAAATGTTTCCAGGCTCACAGGTGCTGTAGCTTCTGCTTTGAGAAGCAAAAGATTCATAGAAGCACAGATTCACAGAATGGTAGGGGTTGGAAGGGACCTTTAGAAATCTAGTCCAGTCCCCCTGCAGAAGCAGGTCCACATAGATCAGGTGGCACAGGAGCACATCCAAGTGGGTCTTGAAAAACCTACAAGGAAGGAGTTTCCACAACCGTCCCTGGGCAGCCTGTGCCACTGCTCTGCCACCCTCGCAGTGAAATAGATTTTTCTTATGTTTAAATGTAACTTTTTGTGTTCCAGCTTCATCCCATTACCCCTTGTCCTGCTGCTAGCTACAATAGAAAAAAGCGATGTCCCACCTCCTGACATATACCATTTATATATTTATAAATATTGAGATCCCCCCTTAGTCTTCTCTTCTCTAGACTATACAGCCCCAGCTCCTGCAGCCTTTCCTCATAAGGAAGCTATGTACTCATAAGGAGTTCTGTCCTTCAGATGACACAGAAACATCTACTACGCACCTGTCAATGGATGTGAGTGCTGGGGAGGACTGCAGCACTCTACACATACTTCTGACAGCAGTGAAGGAGCAAGGTAAGCATCACTGTCTAAGCTGCTATCTATATCACTCCCTCTAGTTAGATGATGAGCTGGGACTAGAAAGCTAGCTGAAATCTCAGCACTTTAGTACTAAAAATAAGAAGTGTGTTAGACAAAAATGTTCCTGTAAACTGTAAAAAGGTCTTTCAAGTTAGATTTTAATGGGAGGGTTGCTGACTCTATGGGTCAGGGCATGGGTCTTTAGCAGATTTTTTTCTTTACTTCTCTAGTGAAGGCACACAAATGAACTCTGAATGACCATTAACAATGAAATGGAAGACATTCAAACTAGATATTTGTTTTAAAGCCCTGACCTTTACTTTCTGCAAATTGCAGGAAATTTATGTAGAAGAAAACAATAGCAGCCAAGTCCAGGGAGCAAGTTAATATTTTTTAAATGGCTGAAATGGTGGTGGAAGTATTGCACAATTTCACGTTGTAAAAGAAAATGTATAGCATGTATAATGATCTGGAGGCTTTAATCTCTCCTTCCAAATCAGTTTGCTAATTGTTCTTATATTTTATACAATCTCTCATTTGCAGCTTTAATCTTTTGTTGCTGTGCTAATATTATGTTTTTTTCCAAGGCACAAAACCAGTGTTTTACAAAGTTTTGATTCCCACTTTTCTTAAGTCCTGGCAATCCCATACCTTTGGTGTCTTTAAAGCCCTTTAAAACATAACATTTCTCTAAAGCTTTCTTATCACTCCTTTTCTTCACATTTCACTCTGTTCATTTGCATATGTCCTATTTTCCTTCTCTACTCAACAAATCCTCATATCCTATAGATTTAGAAATGTCAGGTCTCAAATAATAACAGGCCTCAAATTCAGGTCAGTAAAACTTAGCTGAAGTTGAGAGAATTGTCTCCAGAATAAAACCAGTTTGCTCTTTTGCTATTAAAATTCGTGATGTTTCCTTGCCCCTGAAGGTGAATAGCAGGCTACAGGGTGACATGACCAAATGAATCTAATTTAGAGGTAGTTATACACAGGCAGTGGAGAACAATCTTTGTGGTTCGATTATTGCTTTCAAACAATAACAAAAAAAACCCCTACAACTACTAAAGGCCTCTTTTTGGAAATCTGAGAGGAAATGGATGAAACAGGAGTATGACCCAGTCTTACAACAGTGAGTATAATAAAACCATACTCAGAGTGATTTATTCAATTCTAATAAATACTTTTACATATTCCCCTCACCAAGGACTACTTCAGTGCAGTTTTTGTGTGAGCAGAAATGTAACCAAGTACCGCACGCCAAAAGCCATTGCAAATGTATGCAGATGACAGCACTGGGGAAAAGTAAACCATACAAAACTAAAAACACAAATAGAAAGCCTCCACTGTGAAAACAAAATCTTAAAAGATACAGAGACAAGAGCTATAAACACTTAGGCCAGCTACAAGACCTTTTGTTAAAAGTTTCAGATCCTTACCTCTAAAAAGATTAAAGACTGTTCTGAAACTGCAGGGCTTGACAAGATTTCACACCATGTGGTAAAAAGGCCATTAAAGAAGCTGTTTGCCTATCTGAGCCTGACAGTAGAGGCTCAAGATCAACGTGAGAAATGAAATTTTAAAACAAAAATACCATGAACTTCAGAAAAGGATGAGATTCTCTTTGCAAACAAACCACACTCACAGATCTGAAAGGGGTTTACAGTGCATAACAGAACTTGCAGAGCAAAGAGAAGTTCTGTGGAATGCAGAAAAAGATGGAAAGAAAAAAAAGCACTTCTCTGGGGATTATTTCTTTATATGGCTTTGTGCAGATATCAGTTGTGTGATATAATAAGGAGGAATAAAATGAAGAGAATGAAACAGAGAGATTGTAAGAGAAAAGCATGCCTAGAGCACCAGTTAAACTTCTAGACAAGGCCCTGGAGAAGAAGGATCTACAATAAGAACAGCAGACATACAGAAAGGCTAGTATCTTCTTTAGATCAACTGGTACACCGGTACACCGGTCTGTCACATCCTGCATTGGATGAGATTGCCAGCCCCTCAGAGCAGGATCTGTCTCTTACAGGGTGCCACAATGTGTGGCACAATGGAACTCTTTTTTTTTTTTTTTTTTTTTTTTTAATTTTCTGTTTTAACTGTAATGGATTACCAGGTACATAACTGTAATCTAAACTCTAAATGTTTTTTAATCTAAAAGAAATTTTAAAGCACTTGACTCACCTATGAGAGCAGAACTCCCTGGACTGATGGTCATCTTTGTTCCTGCAGGAGAGGTCAACACTGAACGAGTGCTGGTCCCAGCACTAGAAAGCACTGCCATCAAGTCTTCCAGGTAAGGAAGAGATCGTGGTGGCTCTGGTAACAGATTGGGAAATCAGAGTGATGAGCAACACTATAGCAGAAAACATCTCAGAGACATTAAAAAATCATTGCTGTGTTATTTACTATGCTGTAAAATTACCATTTCAGAGGGGCAGTTTAAGCAATTCTAGGCAACTACCAAAGGTATACTCTGCCTCAAGATATTAAAACAATATTTGGATCAGTATGACCACAAAACAGAAGAAAATTCTTTCTGAAGGCTACCATGGCCTTCTGGTTCATCCTCTTCACGTGTGACAAAGGGATATGGCATCAGAAGACACACCAGCTTGAATGAAAGAGCAAAATTATACAGCATAGAAGCTGAACCAAGTGCCCATGGCAGTTGTGGAAGACTTTTTAATGTCTGTTACAGCCTGGACCAAGTCCTGATTACATGTGGTTATAACCCTGTCAAATGCTGTCGTATACTTTAGGCAGATCTCCAAAGTGCTGAGAATTCAGAGCTCGAGAGGATCCATCTATGCTAAGAAGTGCAGGCTTTAGTTCTTTAGTAATCATAATGCTACTTTAAAAATTATTTAAAAATAATTTGTGTTGCCTATCATTCACAAATCTGTTTGTCATGGAAATGATGAGATATTTGATTTAAATGAATGGTGACTTCATCCCTTTCAATTAGATCAGACTACATACTACACAAGTTTTCTATCGCTGATCATATCCAGCACCAGAGGTATGAGTCATGGATGCTTGAACTGTTTGTTTCCATGAAGGAACTAAAATTGTCATTGCCTACAAATATATGCAGCTCGCATAACTCATAGTAACTTCCCATCTTTTATAAAGTAAGCCATTTATAAAGGTCAGAAAATAATTTAAAGATCATATAGGATTTTTTATTTGTGGGCTGAAGCCCAGTAGTTTCTTTTTTTCCCCAGATGTTCTTAGACTGAGTTTCTAGAGCCAGTTTAGATTTACAGGGAAATGACGTGAACGTTCATACAGTGGTTTTAGTGTTGTCTATGAAACTGAGAAATCTCACTTTAAAACTTCCTCTGGAAGATGCATCATCCATGGGAGGTGTGCTCACGCTACTCATGAAAGATGAGAGCTGTAATGGATGCATTAACGGTGTTGCATGAATAACGGGGTGTAGGTTTCAAAATTTGACACTTCAGTATCAAATGTACAGACGCACCTACAAAGCCTGGCTGGATCATTCATCTACTAGGCACAGAGAAATGATAGAAGATGAGTTACTAGAAAAGGTTTTTGCAGACATCCAATTACCACTAGATTACGCTTCCACTCATCATTCACAGCTGACATTGGCTGTGCAAATCAACCACTTGAGGTTTCTGTCTGTAGTTTAGAAACCAAAGAAAAAGTAAACTTTGCCCTTCACTGAACTTTATAAGCTTACTGGGTTTATGCACCTGTTAGGTGTGAAACAGGTCAGTATCACACCACCATGTATGGCAAGGCTGCTCAGCAGAGGCAGAGGACTTCATGAGGAAAAAGTGGTGATGTTCTCAAGTCAAGAGAACCACTTTAGAAATAGTTAATAAATTATTTTCTTAGCAGTGAATCTGAAAGAGTGAAACTGAATATCTCAAGACTGGGAGGTGCAGTCCCTGTGCTTAGACAATTTCTCTATATCCATTTTCCTTTTATCACTACCTTGTTTCAGGTGATACTCCCCAGAGAACAAAAGTGGACTGATTCTTCACTTAGAACAGCGCTGTCTGTATCTCATCCCCTCTTTACACATCCTCTGATTAATTCTGCAGGCTAGAAGTGCCAACAGCCACATTGATATTGCTGTAAGCACAAAAAACACTGGACTTACCAAGAACCAACAGTTGGGAGCTTTCAGTTATCTCCCCATGAAGATTAGCTGCCTTGCAGGAGTACAACCCCTGATCTGACAGAGAAACATTTGCAATTAGCAGCAACCCATCACGCAGGTGGTGACCAGAGGACAGTTTGACCTTATTCTTAAACCAAGTAACTTCTGCTTCAGGAACACCTGGAGAAACATTGACAAAACATAACAAAAGTAAGATACAGTGGTTGCAAAACAGTGTTATGGTTGCTACAGAAAAAATCCTTAAGACAGAAGATTAAATCAAGGTTTTAATATGACTACCAAGGTACATTTTTTAAGTGTTTAGTCAGATCTTTCACATTGCCTGCCTTTATGTTTCTTAGATCCCTCTGAGACAGAGCAGAAGAGGTAAAAGCAAATTTAAGTCTTATCTTTTAGTGCCTCAGAGTTATACAAGTGAACTCTGAACTTATCATTCTTAAAAGCAAGCCTCTGTTGGATCGGAACAAAGGTCAATCTAGCCTGGTATCCTGTCTCTGGAAGCAGCCTCTCCCAGCCTCCTAGTAATTTCAGCTCAGGAACTCAGGAGACAGAAGTAGTTTCTGTGCACGTAGGAGCCTTCCATTGACTTCTCTTTTATTAATTAATCCAATTTTCTTTTTTTTGGAAGACGCAAACAACATTATTGTTGTAGGCGCCCAGAAGATCTCAAGCTGTAATGTGAGAGGTGGAGAGTATAGAAGAGGTGGGCATGGGGTGGAGTGAAAGGAGGTGCTTGTGTTAGCAGATATAAGCACATGGCGCAAGCAATAAGTTGGAATAAAGCATCATCCATACTGAGTATGCAGTGATCTTGTCCCCTCAGCAGTCAGTGGGCTGAGTGATCGTGCGGGCGGCCTGGTGATGTTGCCGGTAGCGGCAACACATTATTCTGTTATTTACGTCTTCAGAAAAGCAGTTTCACTGGTCGCACCAGTAGCCTTTGGACAACAATCATAACCTACTACAGGAAGAATTGCCTTCTCTTGTGTGCTCAGATATAAGGTCCAGCTATCTCTGTTTGATACGCTCTTGTAGGAATGGGTTCTGATGTAGATAGTAATTGCTTGGCATAGGGATTTCTAAATCAACCTAAATGTCTACCAGGTCAGGTAACTTTGTGTCAATGAATACTAAGCAATGAGTTTATGTGAAATGGTATTAGTGTCTCAATAAATGTGATGGATCTGTTGAGCTGTGAGGAAATGACACTGCATAGACCCATGGCTATAATAAGTAGCATATCATTAATCCTGATAACTGCTGAAGTGCATGCTTTCCTATTTGTGGTACCCTCTGTATATAGAGGCAGTTAATCTCTTTCACATGAACACACAGTTTCTTGTGTCTACTGTAGATTAAGGGCAATTACTCTTAAGTATATGCTGCCCACCTAAATCCTTCTCTGTCTTGTGTCACAGCAACTTGTTTCTTTGACCATTCCCAGTACTTTTCTGGTTGTGCTTCCACATCAGAAAATAAAACCCTCTCTGTTTGTCAATTCTGTGTCCCTGGCATCAGAGATGGGTCACTTGGGCTTCACTCACTGAGCACGACCACCCATTTGTCATACACATGAGTGCCTGATTGCAGATGCCTCCCTAAGCATGTGCAGATGGAAGTGGGATAGGGAGGTTTTCCCTATTCTTCCACATCAAAGCACTGCAGCCTTTTTTCTACCTCTCCCAGAGTCACCTGGTGACTTTGTCAAGACATCTGGAATGAGTATATCTGAGTTTGGCAGGCAGGAAGCAAAGCTGAAGCCCTGTAAGAGAGTCTTATCCACATTCAGAAAGTAGCAGGAAGCAGGTTGTGAAAGACTGTAGGGTTTTTCTCATCCTTGTCTGAGGGTAAATAGCATACACTAATCTGGACATTTCATGGCTTACAAAGAGAACTAATCTTTCTTGTCAAAGACACTGGTTTCCACAGGGTTATCCTTGTTTGTGTAACTACAACTCAGCTTCTTTAAAAGGATGGGCTGTTTGCCTGTTTCTGACCTGCCCACAGGGACAAGACCCAGCTCTCCATTTGGTTGCTACTCTCTGACCTATGTGGCATGGGTGGACTGACCACATTTAAAACCTCATTCTGATTGCTTCCAGAGCATCCAGGCAGAGCTGTCAGGGGAACTGAGACAACCACTAGCAAACAACTCCTATTCTTGTGTTTGTTCAAAGATTGTGTTTATTGTGTTTCTATTGTGGAGGAAAGAATTTTGAGAAGTGATCTCGGGACAACAAAGCAGAGAAAATGGAGACTCTTTCAGTTCTCCAGTCTCTGAGAAGGAAAAGTACTTATATACCAGCACTTGTCCCCTCAATGCCACTCTAGTGAAGGGATGATCCTCGCCTCTCTTGATCTCTAAGCTACTTACAGTGCACAGATTTTCACATCACGGCTATTGCAGAACTTAGGCATGGAAGTATCAAGGAATGTACCTCAGAAATAAACAATCAGAAGATTATAAAATTCCGAAGCTTCGTCCAACTCCAATGTGGTGTTACTTTTTCTTTGAAAGATAAAATTTGGTACAGCTTTCAAGCTTTTCTTGAAAGTAAAGGAAGATAAGTGCGAATATTAGGAGAAGAAGAAGGAATGCTAATTTCTAAGAAAGGTAAAGAAGAAGGGAAAGGGACAATGAGGATTTCATATGGCTACAGTTCTGAAGAGCAGCAACTGAAATAGGTACATAAATAAATAATACAGACAAATTAATTTGTTTCTGCAGACAGCTCCTCAGACAGTTTCAGTCCAGAAAAGCAGATTCCTCTTGTATACACTTCACTAGCAGAAGCAGTAACAAGGGGTTAAAGGTAAGATCCCTTATTGCTGAGTCTAGGAAAGTTGCACTGTACCTAGAAATTGTTACATTAGCTCTACAAAACACTTGTTTTTGACTGCTGCCCTACAAAGCATGCTCTTACCCTGCCTTTAATGTGCAGTTTCCACACCAGCAGGAGATTATTTGAATCTAATCCGTACAGCTGTTCCTACAGTTTCATTTACAGAAGATAAGCATACATCAGTGATCAGCAGCTTCATTTTCCTTTGTTCTTCCACCTTTAGTGTCACATATGGTACCTTTAGAGATATTGTATTCAGGGAAACGGTCTAGTGGTTGATAGGGCTAGGACAAAGGCTGGACTCGATGATCTTAAAGGTCTCTTCCTGCTGAAACAATTGCACGATTCTATGACTCTAAGCGTCAAGACAAGAGTGAGATGCAGCAAGCACAGGAATGAGCAAACACGTCATTGCGCAGAATTGCCACAAGGGGTAGCAAAAGCATTTTAACCAGTTTTGATGGGAAACCGTGAAAGAAGATAGAGAACTGAGCGTCATACAGATACAATCATAGAAACTGACAATCTAAAGAGTTGGCATCTGGAAACAAATTTCACTTTGTTGGACAGGCAGGACTTTAGGTGGTGCATAGCTATCCCAGTCTATTCCTCTTCACCTTTTCTTCTCATTACTCCACATGTATCCAGCACAAAAAGGCTACCTGGGATATATATAAAGCAGAAATGTACATGCTATTCAAGGCAATTTTGCTAAACTAAAAACTTTTGGGGAAAGGAAGCATGGCAAGAGAAGGATCAAGCAGTGATAACTTGCTTCTAATGCTACAATATTCCCAAAATAGAGACCACCATGAATCTATATAGCTGATGAACAACTACAGATCATAGAATCATAGAACAGTAAGCGTTGGAAGGGATCTCTAGAGATTATGCAGTCCAACCTCCCTAGGCTAAAGCAGGTTCACCTCATATAGGAATGGGTCCAGGTGGGTTTGGAAATCTCCAGAGAAGGAGACTCCACAAGTCTCCTGGGCAGCCTGTGCCAGGGCTCCGTTACCCTTAAAGAATTTTTTCCTTGTGTTTAAGTGGAACTTCTTGTGTTGCAGTTTTTGTCCATTACCCATTGTCCTGTCACTGGACACTACAGAAAAAAAGAGTTGCCACATCCTCTTGAAATACACTCTTCAGGTGCTTATAATTGTTGATGAGGTCTCTGCTTTGTTTTCTCTTCTCCAGTCCAAACAGTCCCAGGTCTTGAAGCTTTTCATAAGAAATATGCTCCAGTCCCCGATCATCTTGGTGGCCTTGTGCTAGACTCTCTCCAGAGGCTCCCTCTTGAGCTGTGGAGCCCAGAACTGGACACAGGACTCCAGATGAGGCCTCACCAGGGCAGAGTAGAGGGGGAGCAGAACCTCTCTTGACCTGCTGACCACACTCTTCTTGATGCATCCCAGGATGCCATTGGCCTTCTTGGACATGAAGGCACATTGCTGGCTCATGCTCAGTTTATTATCAACCAGGACTCTGTCTGCAAAGCTGCTCTGATTCATAGGTAGATAGATAAGTTTAGGTTATGGAAGCTTGCTTATTAAAGCTTACAAAATTAGTTAGAAAATTGCACATATAGTTTTATGAAATTGCTAGTCTTGCAAGCCCATGCACAGAGCTATTAAAATGACACAGCTATTTCTTGTAACATAACTATTGCTTAGTGCTGATAGTTTCAAGGCTGGTATGTTCCTAAATGAAATTATTATCTAAGGATGGAAAAGTTATTACATCAGTTCTACACTTAGACATTTGGACAGTGTATACCACTGATAATTTCAAGGCCTGCCTAGTCCTAAACGAGACTGTTATCTGGGATGACAGAGCTTTTAGTCCAGTTTTCATCCTGTCCAAGGACCTAGGGGTAAAGAGACATCACAAGGAAAGTTCAGATCTTAACCCAACAGCAACCCCTAATGACCACTGAAGAAAGTGAGAGCACACTGAAAGAAGCGTGAGGGAGACGTAACTTGGGCAGATCCAGATGGGACTATGGGGGGCCCTTCCTTGGAAATGTGATGACTATTCATGTTTGTTGTAAATATAAGCTGAAAATCCAAAGGCTGAGATGGGCATGTTTGGTGGAGAAATCCCCCATGTTCCCCAGCGCTGCAATAAAGAATACCTGCTTAATAGTCACATTGGTTATTGAGTTCTGATTGACTTCTTCATGGCATCAGCTCTTCAGTATGTCAATTCCTAGTCTGTACTGGTGCATGGGGTTGTTCCTCCCCAGGTGCAGGACTCTGTCCTTGCCCTTGTTGAACCTCAGGAGGTTCCTCTCTGCCTAACTCTCAAGCTGGTCGAGATCCCACTGAATGGCAGCACAGCCTTCTGGGGAATCAGCCAGTCCTCCCAGTTTGGTGTCATCAGCCACTGCCTGAGGGTACACTCTCTCCCCTCATCCAGGTCGTTGATGAAGATGTTGAACAAGACTGGCCCCAGAACTGATCCCTGTGGAACTCCACTGGCCACAGGCTTCCAACTCAATTCTGTACCATTGATCATCCCCCTCTGCGATCTGTCATTCACTTGTGCTTCACAATTGCTCAAAAATGATGGAGAGTGGCTTAGCAATAACATCAGTATGTTCCCTCAGCACATGTGGGTGCATGCCACCAGGACCCATGGATTTATGGATATCCAGCTTCCCTAATATGTCTCTAAACCAATACTCATCTACCAAGGGATGGTCTTCTATTCTCCAGACTTTCTCTCTATTCTCCAGGGACTGGGCTTCATGAAGGATGGCCTTAGCAGTAAAGACTGAAGCAAAGAAGGCATTTAGTAGTTTCACCTTCAGAGATCATAAAGTAAGGTAAGAACTAGAAAAGTACAACCTTCAGCATATAGATGAAACACCAAGGAAAGGAATGTTTAGGAAAGCTGCTGCAAGCTGATATGTCAGAGAGAGGTACAACAGTAATATATTTTAAGTCACTCTTTCAAATTCTGACTCAACAGTGACTAATGGCACATGACATTTTGCAGGCAAGTGCCTCTTTGTTACAAGCCTTATGACCCTAAGCATACCATGGAGAAATGCCCAACTTTCACGTTTCAATGACAGGTTGGGACAGATTGATTGAGGCTTCTGCTATCTGAATGAATATCTACACAATTTAAGTGCTGAAGTCAATAGAAAGCTTTCTAGTGACACTGACATGATCTAACTTTCTTCCACATCCAATCTGAAAGTGAAATTGCCCACAGCAATCAAATTGCCCACACCAGAAATGCTGCTAGCTTTCTGAAAATCCCCCAGCTGCAGATCACAGCCATTTGCCAAAGTCCCGAGTGACTTTTGGGTGAGAGTCTCCTTAAGATCTGTTTTGGAGAAGTCTGAGATTGACCACAATTATCTAATTACTTTTTAAAATATTATTTCAGCTCAATTGACAAAATGGTGAAGTTTTTTCAAGTCAATTACAGCTGACTTTCAAGTTTTAACAAAATCATACCCCAAGCTTTGTAGTATAACCAAAACAGAGTTTCTTCCTGATATAATTCCTATCAAGGGTCATTAAACTCTAATGCTTCCAGAATGATTTTGTTTTCCCTTGTCTTACAGCTAATATCTATAGATTTCAGGTGAGAATTCAGATTTTGACAGTGCTTATGCCTTTCATAAGAAGTTAAAGAGCAATATAAAATTACTCTCGTCTCTGGTAATGTTCCCTTTCATGATCTCATTTTTAAGAAAGCTTCTACAAGTCTATTAACACCTGTCAGAAACAAGTGTATATTTCTATCCTTTGACAGCAATGGAAGCTTCAGAAAATGCCATAATTGATCCCTATATTTATTAATTCTCCTACAAATATTTATTCTACTGTTCCATTGACTCTCAGTAAAGATGTGCTCTTATTTGTGCAAATACATCAAGAACCAACATATGCATGGTCCTCTACTACAGACTACAGAGCACAGAGATAGCAGCGCAGCTCATAATGATGAGATGAACATGCACAAAATTATCACCTGGAACAACCCTCAGTTGCTGTGCTGGCTCAGGGCATGCTGCAATGGCTAGAGGGAAAGTACTAGAAGGAAAAAGACTATATTTACAAAGCTGCATGAAGCATTTTTTTCATCTAGGTAAGTCTCCACGCAATTTATGGATATGTTAGTTTGCTTTCTAATTATGTTCACTTTATTCTCATGCTATAGTTTCTTTTTTGTTATCAGACGTTACTTCATTAACAATTACATATTAACTTACTATGATCTGATGGCCATTTCATTCTTAATGCCTTTGGGGAACAGCGGCAAACTACATAGCTCTAAAATTCATCTACTCTTAAGAGGTCACCAAGGTATCACATGTTTGCTGACTGAAGCAATCAACAGTGCATGTAAGTCTTCTAAATAGAATGAGCAAAAATATATTAAAAAGTTGGATAATTGCAACTCTGTTGCTAAAACAAAAGATTTTTTTCTTACATTAGAAAGAAAATGGTATTTATTTTCATGTTTTTTAACAGTTTTTTTAAGATGGCATGTTTCCCAGGTATTTAGTAAGACGGTTGATAGAAATCATTGTGTTCCTGGATCTCTTCCCATATGTAGTTTTTAAAGCTGCTGTTGAATTATTAATCCTACTTGCAAGAAGGTAGGATTCTAGTATCTGTAAAACATTTCTGCCATCATTATTCACTCTTTTATTCACTATATAATCACAGCTGTGGTTTATGACTTTATCATCATTTCAACAGTATTAATCTCTGGTGTCAAATATAATTGACATTTTCTGTGGAGGTAATAGCAGAAGATAAACATCCATGAAGAAAACTATGATTTAAGAAAATTTCATCTGTATCACTGAAAAATCCAATGTACAGTAATGCTAGCAAAGAAGAAAAAGCCTTCTTCTGGGAGAGAAGACACTGATTCTGCTGTGATGATGCTAAAATTTTCAATTGTGGACGTTGTAGTAGGTTAGCTTCACAAAATTGCTAGAGATGATTTTTGTTTCAGAAGAGGCACTGAATCTGTACCCTGACTATGTATACTCTCCTTCTGTAGTTTTCTGATTCTGATTCTGTGGCAACTTTGCTCAGCTACATCCTGGTTTTTTCATGATGTCTCTATGCTGAAGCAAAATGGTTGCACTTAAATCAGCATCACTGTCTGTGTCTTTGAGGCTTCTCTATCTGAAGCTGAGAGACTCCAGACAGAAAGATCAAAAATGGAATTTTAGTTCACACAAAACTTTCACACACTGTCAGTGCAAGTAGCCATGCAGGGGCTTTCAGAAAAGACCACAACATTTACCTACTTCTTCCTTGAAAGACACTGGATATCAGTCTGATTGCAAGAGAGCATCTAGTGTTTATGTTGAGAGGGTAACAGAATCAATGAATTTACTCCTTAGTGAACCACTAAGAAAAATGATACTGCATTTTTCTTTCATTGATCCCTCTGAGAAAAATTAATAAACTGGGATCCCAGCTTAGTGGTTGCACAGCTATTGTACGTGCTTTGCCAAAGGATAGATGACCCAAATATTCTTTTAACGGAAGAATTTGCATAGGGTTGTGGTTGGCATCAATTGGAGAAGGAAAACTTAAAACCACTAAGTGCATAAAATGAGCAGTAAGTGTAAAAAAATGCAGGACATTCCTATATTTGTAGTGTAAATGCCTATTTACAATAATCTGAAGTAGCTGTCAAGGAGAAGAAGGTAAAACCTTCTAAGGAACTTCATAAATGTATCCATAGAGTTACTTGTGTAACTCTCAGAATGACCCACTTCCTGTTTTGTAAGCGGTATCCCTCCCCTTCACCCTCATACTATGCCTGCAAGTGGAGTGAATCAAAGGTCATCACAATTCTTCTCCTATTCCTCATGCCTATACTGACAGCATTCCCTGCAACAGCCATAGGTCTGCAACATGCAGACAAGGTCAGCCTTCTCTCTTTGGTCACCATTCAAAAGAGGCAACTGCCATTGTGAGACTGAGGCACACTCAATCTCTAGCTGGAAAACAGTTTAAGGAAGAACCCTGTTTCAACAGAATTCTCCTGAATTCATGCACTCTCAAGATGAAAAAGAGTGTGGTAATATGCCTTTAATTTGAAAAAAAACCCCAGAGTTTGGCTGGAAAAGAAGGAACTAGACAGAATGTACTTTGAAAGCCTCATCAATGAGGAAATGAGTGTCCATGCTTGTGTGCTCTCACCAAATGCTCTCAAGGTGTACAAGTTTTGTTGTATCCCCATCATACTGTGTATCTCTAACAAAGACATCCATCATATTGTCCCAAATCAATTTTCTTAAGCCACTACGCCTTTCTTGTTGGTATTGATAATAAGAGGTCAATTTCTATGCTAATAATTAATGGAAGCAATGACGTTTGCTTGAGTCTTTGGAAAACATTGGGGTTTCACCCAGCTGCACCTGAAGACATCAATTTAGCAAAGAATCCCACAGAAATTTACAGTTGAAGGCATCTGCATGGGTCACCAAGTGATTTCTCACCTGCAACTTGGCAGCTGATAGTAATATTTGCTCCCTGGATTGTTTTCACTGTGCTTCCAATATCAACAGTGACAGCGGGTAATTCAGTGTTGATCACAGTAGCTCTTGATGCCTTTATCAGTGGTTTGCCTGAATAAAACAAGCATCACAGTTTATCAGACCAAGCACACTGGACTTGCAATGGGATAGACGGCCTGGGACACTCTGTGGAAGTACCTACACAAGACAGGTGGATGAGCTTTTTATAAATAAATGCTTTTATAAACACTTTTTATAATATTACAATGTCACCAAACTCCATGGGAAAAGTTGTCTTGGGAAAAGAAAAAGCATACTTAGAGCAGTGGCAGAATAACGTCAAAGTCATATGGACACACTTGAGAACCAGCTTAGTCAATAAACACCAGTGCACCTGAAGCTGCAGCAAGGTGTTTTCATGGTACTGCAACCAAAATACCACCCTTTACCAAAGCCTAAACATAGGAAAAAAAAAAAAGCCATAAGGATGTCTACAAGCACATTACTGGTGCAGGAGGTTTAGAGAAACAGGAAAGGAATTTCTGCATATCAATCACATTTTGTTTAATGGAAACACTGGGATTGGGAAGATCAGATCATAACCAGAAAGTTTTCTCCTAATGGTTAGCATGAAAAAATGAAGACTATAAACAAGCTCCACAATGTCATCAAAAGATTAAAAATCAGTTAGCTATTCAATTCATAAACAAGTAGCAAACCATTGAGAAAAATGCAAGCATATTCCACGATCTTTTTTTTTTTCATGCACGTGTTAAACTAATCAGAAAAATTTTCAATGAAATAAGCTTTCAGCCCCAGTCGTGATCTGTCTTAAAGATGGTCTGAGCTTTATAGTTTATTTTGAGGAAGTACTTCCATTAGGCCAAAAAGATTGCTGCTTTGTTCCAAAAACTGCTCAGTATCTCATTTTGATATTTATGGCCTCATTTTATAAGATGTTCAGCTCTCTGCCTTGGATGTGAGATGGAAATACATACTGCTTCAAAAGCAGAGTTCAACTTGAGCCTGGGATGCATGAATGTTAAGTCATCTGAAAGGGTTAAACTACAGTCTTGATAATTAATTATAATCAAAAGCTAATAGCTGTCCTGTGATACATGTATGCTTACTGCTCAGTTTATTTTTCTACAGCTTCACACAAAATTGTCTCCACAAATTATGGTGTGCAAAACCCCTGGATTTTAAACTCACTGGAGCAATATGGTGAGAATAGCAGTTTTGAGTGATGATTTTTTAACCTCATGTTCAGCTTCTTGCTGGTGCAACACCAGAGGTTGACTGTGAAATCGCTCTTTATAAAACACTACATTTTCCTAGCACCAGCACCACTGCCTAGCTGCCTGGGATTTAGCCAAGTCATTCTGTAGCAGTGTAAAAAAGGATCAGGGTCTACGTTTCTGCCTACATGTAACATGTAGCTTTGATGCAGATCTTCTTTTTCCCCTCTGGGAGATTCAGCTGTTCTTCTAAGAGAGACATTACTGCATTCTTAGATTTTCTTTATGCTCTGCTTACCTGAAATTTGGTATGAAAAAACCCCAAGCTTGTCACCAGATATTCATTCCTCTAATCATACATGGACACATTGGCAGCTGATGGTCACCGTTGATGGTCACTGGGTGCCTCCAAATGCTTTCACATTCGGAAGCAGTAAAATGGAGAGGTCTGAAAACCCAATAAACTTTCTAGCATTCCTAATGTGTTTCTTTTTGCCTTTGTGATAAATAGGATTTTCCTCTCTAAGATCTCTCCTTCAGAAACGACAATCTTGGAATCACAGGGAGTGAAGTATTACCTGCTAGAGTGATAGCGATGGAGACAGAGTCAGATCCCAGGGCATTGGATGCGTTGCAAGCATAGAAACCCACATCAGCTTCCACAGGTGCTAGAATCTGCAAAGAGTCATCAGGCTGAAGTAGCATCCTGGAGTAAAGCAGAAGGATGCAATACTCTCTTAGTTTGTGTAAGCATGAAAACATTTACTGGGATTTTTTCAGGTTTAGGTAGTATTTTTACAATTCAGATATTTAGAGCATCTTTTAAAATCTACTAAGCAATTTAAAGTCTTACATTGAGACAGTGAGAAAATTAAATTTTAGTCTCATTTCCAGTTCCTCTACTTCTGATATGTGTATGAGAGAAAGACCACTGAGTACTTTCTGCCCATGGTTTGTGAAACCTCCCTCTCTGTTGTGTCACTTCCTATATGATGTTGAATGTGTCACCTAGTCTCCCTGCCTTCTAGTTCTGCAAGGTGAGGATAGCAATAGTAAAAAAAAAAAAAAGCCAAATTATTGCAAGGAAAAAAAAGTCATGAAACCTGTTGAAGCTAGGCAGGAAGAAGTGAAGTGAATGACAGACTGAGTATTGAAGCCTGAAATAGGCACCAAACTCTTTGACTGCTGGGCAGTTTGTACAGACTCAGTAGTCTCATTGCTCCCCTAACAGTGAAGAGAGAGAGGAATACTCATCTTCTCCCTAGGCTGAACAAACTGTTTCTCTTCTTTGACAGTAAGAGGAGCCTACCATGACCTTGGTGTATTGCCCATGGTTAAATGGGATGAATATGTCCTCACAGCTCTTATGAATGGCTTGTTTTCACTGCCTGGCTTTACAGTAGTGCAGCTCTATCAGATCCCGACATATACTTGTTTAAGTCCAGCATTTGGGCTTTTCTCAACGCCTATGCACCCTTATTTTCAGCACAATGCAGTTCACTGTTATTGTTCCTTTCTCTCTTTTTTTTTTTTTTTCTTTAGCTGAAATTGTTGCTAAAACCTAACGAATAAATTACTTATCAGCAAATTTCCACTGCTGTTGTATGCACACATCCTGGAATGGATGAGTTTCTTTCCACTGCCATCCCCACAATGAAAACAGTTGTCTTATGGACCAAAAAGCAGCAGATACTTGACCTTGCACAGCAGTGTGGGTGGTAGATCTCTAAACCAAACCAGACTGGGGGCACATATCAAAATGTATGATATGAAAAACTCCAGAGTTAAAATTACTTTTTGACACTTTTTTGAGTAATAATAATTATTATTAATAGAAGGAAAGAGCTGCTTTCTTTCAACGAAGTTTCGCAAGCATCTGGAAAAATGCATGTTTGCAAATGAAACACTAACAATTTTAAAATTGCATCTTTACTTGCACAGGAAAAAAACCCCAACAGTTGAAAGAATTCCCTTCCCACTCTGCTTTCAAGGATTTTTTCTTTATTACCACTCAGTTATAAACAGGGCTGACTTCTAGTTAACTGTTGCTTACAGTGCCAGCAATGGAGAAATTTCTCTACTTACAAAACTTCTGTTAGCATGCATCAATCTCCCACATGAAAACTTATTTTAACACTGATTGGTTCAATCTCTACACAGAATTCATTAAGGCTTCATAATATGTCTCAAATTATAGTAGCATATGACAGTTAAAAATCATGTGTGTTCTACCCGCATGTGTACAAGTACAGTGTGTAGGCTCATCAGTCAGTCCTGTATCAAATCAATACCTATAGCACCCTAAAAAAAAAGTTTTAAGAAATGTTTCTGTCACCTTCATGTTGAGGAAAGAACTTGCTTAATATTGCACCTTGTAAAACACAAGACATTATAATTTGTTTGTTGTTAACTCTGCTGATGAAATCTGTCAGTTTCAGTCACCTCAAGCACAAGTATTTTGGAAACAGGATAGGGAGGTATCTGGCTTAAAAAAAACCCAAAAACTCAACACAGCACCATCTTCCTATCTTTTCAACACAAGTTTTAATGTCCTTCTCTATAAACAAAGCTAATATCCTCTTATTTTCAAGAATTCTTTCTGTTATTTGTGTGTCACAATTAGGCATAGCTGCTTCTCTCGAAAGCAGAGCTTTTATTATTGCTTTTTGTATAGAAGTATTTTGCTTGGATTCCCTATTTGCTTGTACATTGCTATGTTTGTTAGGTATTGAGAGGCTTGTCAGTGGTGAAAAAATAGCAGCTATAGCAATGCTTTCTGTCAGTAGCATGTCTTCAGAATCTCATTTATGGACTTAATACAGCTTGATGTTGAGTCAGTCTCATCTTAGTTGCTCCAGACACACCTAACTCTGTATCACCTACTGCTTACATTCTGTTTCATGTCCATTTCTGTTTTAGAAAAGTTGAGTTACTGAGTAACAATGGGTTCCCAGTGATGGAAATGACAGCATACTTGGAAGGCTTATTAAACAAGTGATAAACCCCTCAAAGATTTTTATTTTTAAAGATTGATTCCTAAGGAAGTTCATCTGAATTTTGACTGAAATAAAATATTTTTCATAATTTCCAGAAGAGTCCAGACTTTGACAGAGACACCAGCAGGCACTGAAACTGCCCTCAGAACCCATACTGGTGTTATTCTGATGCTTGAAGCTTAGAAGAGAGTATGGACACTTATGTTAAAAACACACTCAGTCAAGTCAACTATCTTTCATTAGAACCATGCGGATATTTTGAACTGCTGTGGCTTTTTGTGTCATATATTATTACTCTATTGAATAAATGAAAAACACTTTTTTTTGAGGGGAAGGAGAACCTTTCTCGACCTACTAACCACAGCCCTTCTAATACACCCCAGTACGGCCATGAGGGCACATTGCTGGCTCATGCTAATCCTGCTGTCCACCAAGACCCCCAGGTCCCTTTCCCCTACACCACTCTCTAACAGTTCATTCCCCAGCCTGTACTGGTACATGAGGTTATTCTTTCCCAGATACAAGATGCTACACTTGCTCTTGTTGAATTTCATTAGATTTCTCCCTCCAGCCTGTCCAGGTCTTGTTGAATGGCAGCACAGCTGTCTGGCTTGTCAGCCCCTTCTCTCATTTTATTATCGTCAGCAAACCTTCTGACAGTGCCCCCTGTTCCCTCACCAAGGTCATTAGTGATTGAACAGTACTGGTCCCAGCACTGACCCCTGAGGGACTCCACTAGATACAGGCCTCCAAGTAGACCATGCCCCATTAAAAGTGTCTTTATCTCAGTATCTGGTGGTATACAATATGGGAAGCTATCACCCAACCTACAACCAGCAACCTACACTCTAAAAATCACAGTACAAACCAAATACTATCAAAATCTCAGTATACTCTTCAGGACATGAGCTGAGGAGCTACAGCACAACTCTCTGACCTTCCTCACCAAAAATGTACCTCTGATATAAGTACAGGAAGGCCCACCTGTATTAATTTTCTTATTCCCATTAAGACAGATGTGAGCTGAAAAATTTGGGGTTTTTTTCTCAATTCAGTGGCTGGTGAAGTATGAAGAAGACAAGTTGCAGAGCTAAAAGACAGCTCAAGCATGCTAAACACCTCTGCATACAGATGGCCTCACAGTTTACAGCAGTATACGGCGAGACTGCTTAAACTGTGGCTTTCATTTACACAGCTCATTGGCAGCCAGTAAGAACATTCTGAGCCAAAACCATAATACTTCTGTTACTAACCCAGCAAAACATCCACAACCCAATTTTTATATGCACCATGATTTCTAAACTTCCATTAACTCCAAAGTTATGTATGTTGAGTAACTCTGAAGCCCAGAGCACTGCTCATTTCCCCACCCACTCACCAACCTGGAGGAGCAATAAGTGATGAGTAGAGAAGGAAGTTCATTAAGGAGAAACTGCCTCAACCTTAAAAGAATAGTTGTCAATGAATAAGGTTCCTAATTGGGAGATACAGTGTAGTCCTCTGAGCCTTTCCAATAGAAATTTTGAGTATGCATAGTTGCCCGATTATTCAGAAATACAACACAGCATTTAATGCTATTTCAGCCAAAAAACATTGAAAGGCATTGTAAAATAATAACAAAAAAATCCCCAACCTAAAATTTTGGAAATTGTTAAGACTGTTTTATTGTCAGCTAAAAGAAATCTGCCTGCTGCTACACCATGACTGCTTATATAGTATGTGATAAACTTGTCCATTTCTCGTGAGTATAGTGTCCAGCATTAACCACATGTGGCCTTCATGTAATCTCCATTCCCTCTCTAGCACACCACAGAAATCACAGGCATTTTAAGTAGAGGAAAAAAAAAAATCCCTTAATGGCACAATTCCAATGAGATGTAACCACTGGCAATGAAAATCTATATACAAAACTTCTGGGAGGCCATGAAGATATTTTCATAGGAGAATGTCCAAATAAAGACATACGCCTAGGTATTGACTAAGTCTGTATCTGCTCATCTACCACTTTATGAAACAGATGTAAAGCTCTTTGCCTGTAGTGGTTTTGACTGCATCAGATTTTGGTAGCAGGGGGCTACAGGGGTGGCTTCTTTAAACAAATTGCTGCCGGAAGCTTCCCCTGTAGCTGACAAGGCCAATGCCAGTCAATTCTAAGATAGACTCACTGCTCACCAAGGCCTGGCCTATTAAGTGACTGACATAATGCCTCTGTGAATAATGTATTTGAGAAGAGGAAGAAGTTGCTGTGCAGTTGCTAAACTGCAGCGGTAGCAGAAGGGAGTGAGAATGTGTGAACGTCTCCACAGACACTGAGGTCAGTGGAGAAGGAGGGACAGGAGGTGCCCAGGCACTGGAAGAGAGATTCCCCTGTGATCTTGTAGTGACTTTGCTTGGGCCAGGTTTCTGTTAGTGGGGGATCTACAGAGGTGGCTTCTTTAAACAAAGAGCTGCCAGAGCTTCCCCTGTAGCTGACAGGGCCAATGTCTATCCGTTCTAAGACGGACTTGGAGCTGACCCAGACCTGGCCAATTAATGACAGAGGTAACGCCTCTGCGATTAACATATTTGAGAAGAAGTTGTTGTGCATTTGCAAAACTGCAGCAGCAACAGGGAGTGAGAATCTGAAAACATCTCTGCAGACACCAAGGTCAGTAGAGAAGGACGGGGAGGAGGGTGCTTAGACACTGAAAGAAAGACTCCCCTGTGACCTGTGGTGAGGACCCTGGTGAGGCAGCTGTGCCCCTGCATGGAGGCCACCGGGGAGCAGAGATCCACTTGCAGCCTGTGGAGGACCCCACGCCGGAGTGGGTGAATGCCTGAAGGAGGCTGTGACTCCATGGGAAGCTCATCCTGGATCAAGTTCCTGGCAGGACCTGGGACCCTGTGGGGACAGAGGAGCCCATGCCAGAGCAGGTTTGCTGTCAGGACTTGTGACCCTGTGAGGGACTCAGGATGGAGCAGTTGGTACCTGAAAGACTATTCTCCTGGTGGATGACCCACATTGTGGCAGGGTGTGAGGAGCTGCCCCTGTGGGAGACCCCATGCCAGAGTAGTTCATAATGAACTGTAGCCCATGGGAAGGACCCACACTGGAGAAGTTTGTGAGGGACTGTCTCTTATGGGAGACACCCCACAGTGTAGCAGTGGGAAGTGTGATGAGGCCTCCCCCTGAGAAAAAGCAGCAGCAAAGTCCATCTGTAATGAACTGACTGCAACCTCCATCCCTTATCCCCTATGCCACTGGGGGGGAAGGAAGTCAAGTCCTAGGAAGAAGGAGGGGTGAGGGAAAGTGTTTTAATATTTGATTTTATTTCTCATTTTCTCTATTCTGTTTTGATTGTTCATTAATAAATCAAATTTTCTCCCCAAGTTGGATGTGTTTTGCCCATGATGCTAATTGATGAGTGATCTCCCTCTCCTTGTCTTGACTCACAAACCTTTCATTATATTTCTCTCTCCCCTGTCCAGTTTAGGAGGTGGAGTGATAGAATGACTTGGTGGGTGGTTACCTGGTCCTCAGCCAGAGCTAAACCACCACACTGCCACACCTGATCGACTTGGCTTTCAGACCTTGCTGAAGAGTTACATTGCCCTGTTTACCACTTCACGTGTGTTAGACTTTTTTCCTGCTATGAAATCTGACTGTAGCAACATATGGTTTTGTCCATGGGACCAACAGGCAGTAAAACATGGAAACGGAGGATCAAGATATCAATTATCTTCTTAGAAGTTAAAGAATATGTTTTACCTATCATTGTATTTCACCTCCTCTCCATTCTTAGCCCAGCTGATGGTGGGTTTTGGATTTCCCACTGCTTCACAGTGAAGCAGCACACTCAATGTGCCACTGGCTAGGACCACCGTCTGTCCCAGGTGGGTAACAACCTCTGAAGCAGAAAGCTGTTGTGCTGCTGAAATTTTTCGGAGGATGGCAGGCTTTTGATGAGGCCTATGCAAGCCATTTACTAAGTCTACAGACGTGGGAAGAAGTGTTTCAGCAGATGATGTCCTCAAGGAGCTGGTAAATCCAGAAACACGTCTGCGGAGAGGGTACTCCACCGAGGCCAGATCTACTCTTTGCCATGATGCTTTGAGGACAGATTCCTGGTGCTCCAAGTGGCTTTTGAAAACCTCACGAGACAGCTGCACAACAAGCTGCTCAGCATAGACATCTTTAAGCTCCTCAGGCTGTTGAGACAAATTCCTTATGATATCATCTAGACGTTTCTGCTCTGTGACTATTGTTAATGGCAGGCTGTACTCCCGGCTTTGGTCCTCCTCTGAGGATGTGTTTCTCTCAGTGGACTCTTGGGCTTCCCAGGGCTCCAGATTTTCCCCTGGCCAGCCTCTGTGCTGTAGCAGCCTCAAGACAATATCATCATACCATCTGCTGGGGTCAGCAAGGTGCCCTTGCTTTTCATTCTTGGTTTCATTGAAGAGAATCCCATTGACGTGTTTCTCCTCTGTTCTCAAGGCTTCATTTAAGTTGGCCTTTTTTATGGCCTCTTCCTCCCTAAAACCAGTTGGCTGCCCAGCAATTATCTTCTTGTTATTTCCAATTAGTTTAATTACAAAATGCTCCTGTGCTGGCCCTGCTGTGCAAATGTATGTCCCGGTGTCTGAAGGCTTCAAACGATGGATTTTCATATACCCATAGGGTGCAATCGTGATCTGAGCTGAGCTGACCAGCCTCTTGTTATCCTTTTTCCAAGTGATCATTGACTTCCGGAACCTTCTTGTGGGGCATCGCAGAATAACAGAGGTTTTTGGCAGCAGGTAGGCATAACCACCCACAATAAAATGCAGCCTCTTCTCCTTCCTTGTCTGGATGTAAACTTTCTTTACAGCCATGATATGAGGTCTTTGCTTGTGAGCAGGCCTGTTATGCCCTGAAATATCATTAATACCATTAATATGTGACACAATTAAACAAAACAAATAATTTCTTTTGTTGCTAGCAGCATTTGACCCATTAGACAGTAACGGAAGAAACTATCCACCAGCTGCTGAACATTAAATTGGAGTGATCAAACTAAGAGGAATAGCAAGGCACACTTTAGGTGTACAAATGTAGTTCCACTCAGGGTACATACAGCAACCAAAGGGACAGGGACAAAAGCTTTGCAGGAGGGAGAAAACTTGAGTGGACATGTACTTCTTGTTGTTAAAACACTTAAATGAAGATTATTGCTTAATAAATACATTGAAAAATGAACGTTTACCATCCAGAACCTGTACAGCAACACAATTTTGAAGCTCACATCAGTAAGGTAATGGTGAAAGTGCTGCTACAGTAACATTGAACCGAACAAAACTGTCTGGACTAGGCTTAAAAACACAGTAAATACTAAAGTACGCTAGTTTGGTGTGTCCTTCCAGTTTCCAGATCTCGATGTCAGAGATCTTTTTAATGAAGCACTAAATAAGCAGCATAGGTATATTAATAGTAAATACCAAGCCATATTTGGTCACAGCTTTGGTTCTGGATGTTAGATTGTATTTACTCCCTGCCATACCCAACATTTAGCAGTTTCAGACTTTATAGTCAGCTTTAAGCTGAAGCTAAACCGACTTTGCAACTTTTGCATATCCAGTGGCCTTACTGCAAGCCAGGGAAGGGCATACAGGGTGACTGCTGCTCTTGTGAAGGGCAATAGCAATGAATGCATGAAACACTAACATAAAATTCATCTAACTTGTGTTGTATGGTTCATTATAAATCCCAGGTCACAGAAGGTTCTGAGTGACATAATGAAATAATAAGTTTCTAAATGATCTTCAGCAAAATACCTTATCAGTCATATTCTTTGTATTTGTTCTAGCAGAGAGTTTATTTGCAATTGTCCTCAAGCTGCTGTGCTGTATTCTGACCCTCTACATTCCAGTTGTGAAATTCAGATCTAGATCTGGGTCAGAATTTTGAGCTAGGTCTTGCAGAAACTAGTAGCTCGCTTCCAGCACTTTGGCTCAAACCCAGCTCCAACAGTAAAATTTATAGCTCTCATCCATCGACTTGCCTTATTGCTAAACAAAGCATACTTATTCACAGGCAGAAAAACTGCAGCATCAACCACTCTGCCAGACCAAGTAACACTAGCACAAGAGAAGGTTATGGAGCAGGTGACAAGATGGACTCCTTAGTGATGGACATCTAAGGTCACTTTCCCCAGATAGTTTCAAACATCTTTTCCACTTACTTGCACAGGTGCCTAGTGCACAGGACCTGATCAAGGACGAGAATGGCAAAGGTGGGCACAGTGAGGAATTGATGATGAGAAATCCTCCAGTTTTCAGTATCCTTCTGCAAATGGCATTTCGACTCTGGGTGCCCTCTCCGCAGCTCACTGAACACTAGAAACAGAATAAGAAATGTTAGGAACAATGTGTGTTAAAAGCAAATGAGTTCTTCTTGTCACACACACGCTCTCACCTCCATATCCACATTGTACACTCATACTACAGTACAGATGAGTTACAGCTTTCAAAACATCACAGTGCAATACAGCAGAGCAACATCTGGCCTTTCAGATATGAACAGTGAAGGAGATGACATATCAAGTATTTTCTCCCCTTTGAGGCTTTGAATCTTGTCACACTACAACATTTTTTTTGTCTCAATTAGTGCCCCTTATTTCAATTGCACAGTACCACAGCACAAAACTTGTCTTTGTGCTCTATTTTGAATGTCTGTTGGCTGGATGAACTCCTGCTCGCAGCCAAGAACAGACCACATTGAGTTTCACTTCATGGATACACCCCATTCTGCTAAAATCTGGCCTAAACATAGTCTTTGAGCTTTACTGTCATAAATCTATTAGAAAGAAGAAATGAATGACTGTTTCAGGTTACCAATGAATTACCTCAGTCTGGTAGTTACCACACATGGCTTAAGTGACTGAGTATAAATATAACAGTAGACTGTGGTGCTTGATGCACAGGTGGGTATTGTTTGATGAAATTCAACGTGCCAATTTTATTTCAAATTTATGGATACAGCATCACAGAAAGTGAGAATTCAAGCATTTCCATTGCACTGGGATACAGGCAGCAGCCTGTAGAGGATCTGGAAAGTGAACTGAGCGCTGTAAAGCAGGTAGCACAAAGATATACATGCACTTCTGCCACCTGTAGATGTACATACTATAATGGGAACTTAAGACGAGGTGAGGAGTAGAAAATGCAAAAATATGTCGTTCTTCAACTGAAATAAAATGAAATGGGGAGGAGAGAACAAGGTCAGTTCTTACTTTAATAAGCATCAATAAGCAGAAACACGAGTTGTATGGACGTCAACATAAACCATGTAGTAATTTCTTGTGAAGGAGGATGGGAGGAACTGGAGATGTGGGTGCGGATGTGGGGCTATGACCTCATTGCGGTCACAGAGACGTGGTGGGACAGCTGCCATGGCTGGAGCACAGCCATGGAGGGTTATGTATTGTTCAGGAAAGACAGATTGACAAGGTGTGGAAGTGGAGTTGCTCTCTATGTGAGGGAGTAATTAATGTGTACTGAACTGTGCCTGGGTGGGGATGAGGAGTGGGTAGAGTGCTTATGGGTAAAAATTAATGGCCAGGGCAAGGCAGGTGATATTGTTGTAGGAGTTTGCTACAGGCCACCTGATCAGGAGGAGGATGTGGATGAGGCCTTCTACCAACAGCTGAGAGCTGCCTCATGAACACAGTCTCTGGTCCTCATGGGTGACTTCAACCACCCTGATATTTGCTGGGACAGCCACACAGCCAAGCACACGCAGTCCAGGAGGTTCCTACAGATTGTTGACGACAACTTCATGTCGCAGGTGATCGAGGAACCAACAAGGAGGGGTGTGCTGCTGGACCTGGTACTGACAAATAGAGAGGGCCTGGTTGGGGATGTGAAGGTTGGAGGCAACCTCGGCTGCAGTGACCATGAGATGGTAGAGTTCAAGATCCTGTGTGAAAGGGGCAGAACACAAAGCAGGACCGTGACCCTTGGTTTCAGGCGAGCTGACTTTGGCCTCTTCAAAGATCTACTTGGACGGATCTCATGGAATATGATTCCAGAAGGCAGAAGTACCAATGGAAGCCGGTCAATCTTCAAGCACCACTTCCTCCAAGCCCAGGATCAGTGTGTCCCAGTGCTCAAGAAAGAAGGAAAAGGAGGTAGGAGCCCTCCATGGCTGAGCAAGGATCTGCTGGGACAACTCAGGCAGAAAGCAGCCATCTATGAGAGGTGGAAACAGGGGCTGGCTTCTTGGGAAGAGTATAGGAAGATTGCCAGGGCGTGCAGGGGTGCAACTAGGAAGGCTAGAGCCCCTCTAGGATTAAATGTAGCCAGGGATGTTAAAGACAGCAATAAGGCATTTTTCAAATACATCAGCAGCAAAAGGAAGTTGAGGGGTAATGTGGGTCCACTGCTAAACGCTGAGGGTGCCCTGGTGACCGAGGATGCAGAGAAGGCTGAAGTACTGAATGCCTTCTTTGCTTCAGTCTTTACGGCCAAGGCTGACCCTTGGGAAGCCCAGTATGACAAGGATAACAGGATGGCCAGGACAGCAGAGGACTTGCCCTGGATGGAAGAAGTTAAAGACTTGTTGGCCAAGCTTAAGGCTCATAAGTCTATGGGTCCTGATGGGATGCATCCAAGAGTTCTGAGGGAGTTGGCTGATGTGATTGCTAAGCCTCTCTCTATCATTTTTGAACAATCATGGAGGACAGGCGAGGTGCCTGAGGACTGGAGAAAGGCCAATGTCACTCCAGTCTTCAAAAAGGGCAGGAAGGATGACTCATGAAACTACAGGCTGGTCAGCATCACCTCCATCCCTGGAAAAGTGATGGAACAGCTCAGCCTGAATGTTATCACTGAACATATGAAGCTAAAGATGGTTATCAGGGAGGGTCAACATGGCTTCACCAAGGGGAAACCCTGTTTGACCAACCTGATATCCTTCTATGAGTGCATAACCAGCTGGCTAGATCAGGGGAGAGCAGCGGATGTCATCTACCTTGACTTCAGCAAGGCTTTTGACACTGTCTCCCATAACATCCTCATCAGAAAGCTTAGGCAGTGTGACTTGGATGAGTGGACAGTGAGGTAGATTGAGAGCGGGCTGAATGACAGAGCCCAGAGAGTGGTGATCAATGGCACAGAGTCAAGTTGGAGGCCTGTGGCCAGTGGAGTTCCACAGGGACTGGTTCTGGGGCCAGTCTTGTTCAACATCTTCATCAATGACCTGGATGAGGGGAGAGAGTGTACCGTCAGCCAATGGCTGATGACACCAAACTGGGAGGACTGGCTGATTCCCCAGAAGGCTGTGCTGCCATTCAGCGGGATCTCGACCAGCTTGAGAGTTGGGCAGAGAGGAACCTCATGAGGTTCAACAAGGACAAATACAGAGTCCTCCTGCATCTGGGAGGGAACAGCCACATGCACCAGGACAGGCTGGGGGTCGAACTGCTGAAGAGCAGCTCTGCACAGAGAGACCTGGGAGTCCTGATTGATAATAAACTAAATATGAGCCAGCAATGTGCCCTCGTGGCCAAGAAGGCCAATGGCATCCTGGGATGCATCAAGAAGAGTGTGGCCAGTAGGTCGAGGGAGGTTCTTCTCCCCTTCTACTCTGCCCTGGTGAGGTCTCATCTGGAATCCTGTGTCGAGTTCTGGGCTCCTCAGCTGAAGAAGGATAGGGAAGTGCTGGAGAAAGTCCAGTGCAGGGCCACCAAAATGATCAGGGATATGGAACATCTTTCATAGAAGGAAAGGCTGCGGGAACTGGGTCTGTTTAGTCTGGAGAAGAGGAGATTGAGGGGAGATCTTATTAACATTTATAAATATCTAAAGAGTAGGTGTCAGGAGGTTGGGACATCCCTTTTTTCTATAGTAGATAGTTACAGGACAAGGGGTAATGGGATGAAGCTAGAACACAAAAAGTTCCAGTTAAATATAAGAAAAAAGTATTTCCCTGTGAGGGTGATGGAACAGTGGCACAGGCTGCACAGAGGGGTTGTGGAGTCTCCTTCACTGGAGGTCTTCAAGACCCGCCTGGCCATGTTCCTATGCGACCTGATGTAGGTGGAACTGCTTCTGCAGGGAAGGGTTGGACTAGATGATCTCTAAAGGTCCCTTACAACCCTACCATTCTGTGAATCTATGTTTTAGAACAGAATTACCATCTTCACCTCCAGAATGGCTATGTGCCTCCTGGCAGCATGCTTCATGAGTAAAATGTCAACGCATGAAGGGTGCAGATGGGACAGCTCTGTGAGGTGACCAGTGTTCTATCTTCTACAATTAAGACAATTTACACCTAATTCCATGAAAGAGAATGGGGGGAGTGGTGGCAGAGATTTAAAAATGTTGAATGGTTTTCACGCTTACTTACATTAAAAGGTAAAATTATGTTTTCAGTTATACTGTTGTAAACATAGAGGGAATATTTCTTAAGCCATATGTGGCCAGAAATTGAGTCTGGGAGAGTGCAAGAGACTTCAGCAGAGTGAGTTTGTTTTGCGATTTCTAAATTGAAGAAAGGAAGTTACTAGCTAACAGCAGAAAAAGCAGTATCCTAGAATTAAAGAGGCTTGGTGTCTGTAATGACGTACCCATAGCAAACTGCAGGAGTCCCTGCCTTCTCTACATCATAGGGAAAGATTGAAGTGGGCCCAAGAGGAAAAGACTATTGACATTAGAACAATTTTCTTCTTTCAGGAAGGAAAAAATTATTTAGCTTGAGGAAGTAAAGACTATGTGTTGTTGATGTGTTGGATGAATATAAGCATAGCCATGGACAGAGGCAGAGATTTATTGTTTTGAGCAGGGCTCATGCTTATGTCAGAAGGGAGGCCTCAATGGTTTGGTTGGATGAATAAAATACATCTCTGGGGGCAACCTCTAAAGAGGAACACTGAGCTAGTGATCACATTTCCTACTAGGATGATAAGGACAGATTACAAGACAGAACCTGACATGACACGCTTTGTGCAGTCTGGGCATATTTATCTCCTCTATCCCACACGACTCAGGAACTTCATCACCAAGAACTGCAAAATGCCCATGCATACAAATGACGTACCTGTGTCCAGTCAGAGAGAAGCCACTCATTGGGACAATCGTCATTTTTGCAGGCTTGTTGAGTAACTGGCCTTGGTGTGGGGCAGAAGGTTTCTGGCAGTTCTAACAAACTTCCGTCTGCCAGGCGCTGCTTACAAAGTGTATCTCGCTTCTGGACACCACCGCCACATGTCTGTGAACACTATGGGAGATAAGAGTCAGTTACCTTACAACAGACTTGCACCTTGTCAACTTGAAGTAACAATTACTTGTGAATTTGTGTAGAAACCAGCACTCAGTTTTGCCTTAACAGTAAAAAAAAATAAATTCAGAGATATTAAAGCATACTTCTTTTTAAAAAGTAAAAAAATATCTTGGTATGTGGAAACAGCTTATTTTGCTCATATGTAGAAAACTTGCTTCAGTATTTCTGAATGTTCTATTTTCAAGGCATCTGTACATGAAGACACAGAAACAATAGGTCAGAATTGCAGTAGGGAGGTGGAAAAGTTGTCCTTTCCTGTAACTGTCAAGTGGAAAACGAGACTCTTGCACATGATGTGGAAGATCTATATCCTAATGTCTCTGTCTGAGCTTCAACTGTGCTAATAACAGTGCCAGAGAGACGGGAAAAATCTTCCTCAGCGGGAGATGATCCAAGACATTCAGTTCCAGGATTTGATTACACATACTAAACAACAATAGCTGAGAATGAAATAGCTTGATCTAAATATTCAAATTCAGCTTTTAAAAAATATGTTTCTATTACCAAGAAAAACAAATGGAAATTTGAGAGCGTAATAAATAAAAATTTCCACACTTTATCACTTTGTCTTTTCTTCCTTTTGTAGTGTTCTGATTTCTCATTTCGGACCTGAATGGATGTATTGCTAGTGCCACTCAAAACTCAACTGTCCAGTTTGCAGTCCTTGTCCTTTAAGTCTTCTTGTATTATGGCATTTCTCTGACTTTTAAACTCACATGAAAGCTTTGTATCAGCTGCTCTTTGCTGTTAGTCTCTATAACTGGTTCATAAGGTTAACATAATCAAGCACTAGATATCCATACAGCCCTGTTATATTTATGGCTGTCATGACAGCAGTGTGCACTCTTTCCAAAAGGTAAGAAGGAAGGTTTATTTGAGTCAAAGTAAATTGGGATGATTAATATCTAGAGGACCTACTTCCCCCCCCTCTTTAGTGTAAATGTCCCTCTCTATCCATTTTCTATCCAAGCAGGGCAAGAAATTTTAAGCAAGTAGATTTAATAGCTTTCTTGAATCTTTTTTGTAAACTTGGTTGCTCAGTCCTTTTATCTGAGGGTCTTTTTCTTGAGGTTGGTAACAAACTCCCAGCTTTTCTGCTCAGTACAGCCAGCTCAACTCCTTTCCTCCCTTCTCCTAGCAAAGAAGAGGAAGGAGCTAACACTACACTGACAACACCAAGAGCTGGTTATAGTTTGCCAACATGAGAATTATGCCCAAGAAAGTAAAAAGTATGTGAAGAAGTATTATAACTTATAATCGAGTGGTTTAAAAGGGATTGTTTTATAAAATCTTGTAGTTCTGTTTCTTAGAGAGATACATAAACTTTAATGGTTGCCTGACTATTTAGGATATATGTTTTCTTTGAAAGACAGAAAGAAAGTGCAGAAAACAATATTTATATTCAGTTTGGTTTTTTTCTCTAATGTGTAAAAATAGCTTTTGTTCTACTTCAAACACTACAAAGCTAAAGGCTTCCAAAAAATTAAACAAGTAAAACAATAGCTTTCAACAAAAGAAAACATTTATCAACCCTTCATTCAAGGACAACTCATTCCTGAGGAGAGAGTAAATCAAGAAAAATATGATTAAAAGTATTATTTCAAGATTGCCTAAGGGCTGTCATCATATACCAGAGCCAAAATGGGTTAGGCACTGTATGAATACAACAAAAGCATGTTTTTTTCTGTCAATCAATCGAATCCCAGGAAGCCTCCCTGCCCTTCGATCACTGCCAAATAGAAGAGTAACACAAAACAGATTTCTTGCTTCTTGCCCTTCAGTTGCTTACATAGCTTTGTTCTGTGAAGAATAACTTGCTACTCAACAGCAAACTCTATTGCTAAGTGCCAGAGGGAGCCAAACACAGTAGTGAGATTCCTCCTTGACTATGGGAATGCTCTTCCAGGACAGTCCTGGATTACTGCACTACAGCTGTGCCTGTACCTGTATTTCACCTCTGGGGCCTTCACTAACCTGTGGTCTTTGCTGATTTTCTTTAGTGGAAGCTTCTAGACCTCATGCTTTTCCAAATAAAGGGGTAATGAACATCAGAAACATCTGCATATATTTACAATAAGTATGAGTAGTTTTTAGAGGCTCCTCATTAGGATGTATCCCATCTTAATAATGTGATAGTTCTCTCTGCTATTCAGAAAGGTCTCACAGCACTGTCACATGGGAGGAAGGTGGTTTCATCCCATTTACATAAGTGAGTAGAGAGTGGCTGTTTAAACTGTTCCTCCTGATATTCCTGATCCTCACAGCTTCTGAGCAGAGCCAAGCCTGACATTCCTTTACAGGGGATCTCAGACTTTGCCAGGGTACTAACTTCCCAAGTGGCATCTCCCCACATTGCTATCTGCATATGCCTGTTTCAACAATTAGCTCAAGCAAACATCAAGCAAGGCTGACACCCAAGAAAACATCCCACATACCCTATGCTGCCAGGCAGTCCTTCCTGGTTTTGTGCTGCGTTTTCCCCACATGCTGATCCAAAGTGGAAAATTAACCTAGGCTAAAGCTAGTTATACTTCTGGCTAGCTTTAATCGGTGCTATGGTGTGATTACATAGCACTTCAGGAGATATAAGAGACTGGGTGTACAAGGGCAAAAAGAGTCCCCACAGCAGCTATTTTCTCCTTTGGTAGAAGCATTAGTGTATGTCATCTTAAACTGCTGATGGAACTGTGTGTAGCCTTGGTCCCTCTCACAGCAGTTACTGCTTTGGTGTCTGTTTTGCTCATACAACAATCAATGACAATAAACACAAGTGTTCACTGTTGAAAGCAGAGAGGGAAAGTGGGCTGTCTCTCTGACTCAACATAAGCCTTTGAGCATCTATGCACATGTGTACAATGAACAGGATTCAGGCAAAACCACTACTTCCATTGTTTGGGAGGAAGGGAAGCTGGTCTTTTCTCACATTTGTGGAAAAAAGACAATTATTAATCAAAATAAAAGGGCTAGGTAACTGTTGCTCAGTATCATAACTGTTATTGGAGGCAGCAGCTGAATGTTTGAAAGGATGGAATTTTATACTCAGTCTTGCTTTCAGGGACAGTTGAGGAGAGGGTTGTCCTAGCTCTCAGCTCTGTCAGGCAGTTTAATTTTGCACCATCCTCTGCTCAAGGTGGTGGTACCAATTCTGGTCTTACTCTCAAAAAATTAATTCTCTGCTATGACTCTGTTGCCATTTTCTGCTATGGCTGTGTTGCCATTCAACAGGACCTCGACCAGACTGAGAGTTGAACAGAGAGGAACCTCATGAGGTTCAACAAGGACAAGTGAAGAGTCCTAGATCTGGGAAGGAACAACCACATGCACGAGTACAGGCTGGGGGTTGAACTGCTGAAGAGCAGTTCTGCAGAGAGAGACCTGGGAGCCCTGATTGATAATAAGCTAAACATGAGCCAGCAATGTGCCCCCGTGGTCAAGAAGGCCAATGGCATCTTGGGATGCATCAAGAAGAGTGTGGCCAGCAGGTCAAGGGAGGTTCTTATCCCCCTCTACTCTGCCCTGGTGAGGCCTCATCTGGAGTCCTGTGTCCAGTTCTGGGCTCCTCAGCTGAAGAGGGACAGGGAAGTGCTGGAGAAAGTCCAGTGCAGGGCTACCAAGATGGTCAGGGGAATGGAGCATCTTTCACATGAGGAAAGGCTGCAGGAACTGGGGTTGTTTAGTCTGGAGAAGAGGAGACTGAGGGTGGGTGTCAGGAGATTGGGACATCCGTTTTTTCTATAGTAGCTAGCAACAGGACAAGGGGTAATGGGATAAAGCTGGAACACAAAAAGTTCCACCTAAATATAAGAAAAAACTATTTCCTTGTGAGGGTGACGGAGCAGTGGCACAGGCTGCCCAGAGGGGTTGTGGAGTCTCCTTCCTTGGAGGTCTTCAAGACCCGCCTGGACATGTTCCTATGCGACCTGATCTAGGTGAACCTTCTTCTGCAGGGGGGTTGGACTAGATGATTTCCAAAGATCCCTTCCAATCCCTACCATTCTATGATTCTATGACTCTACAGTAAGATATAGCATCTGCAAAGAGGGTAAACATTGTTCTCTAAGCAGGTCTTTCAGTCACTTTCTAAGGCCTGACACTTGACAATTTAGAAAGGACTTTTTACAATATGGAGACAAATTAGCTAGGAAAATATCTGAAAATCTTACCAGTTTTTCACATGCTGACTCTGTTGTCAAGCCATTGTTCTAATTATCTTTGGCACAATGATAGCACCAAGCAGCTACAAAAGAATGCTGGGACTGAGGCTACAGTGCTTATCCAGTAATAAAACATGAAGAAGGATAAAGACTTCCTAATGGATGTCTCCCATCTGAGGTCTGCAGAGTAGATATTTATAGAGCCTTGTAAAAATAAAAGCACATATTCACTTTCCCCTAGAAGCACACAACTGAAAACAAGATTAACATCCTAATGGATTTAGCTAAGAAACAGAACCATTTAAAAATAAATAGTCTTGAATCTGTAAAGAGATATCAAAAAACTGTTTGGAATGTTACAACACTGATAATTATCATTTGTTTGTCTTCCAGGAACACTGGGGCTTCTAATAGCATTTAATTCAGACGACTCTTCCTTAGGCAGCATAAAAGGCTTTGGAAAAGAAAACTTTGCTCATTGCAGTTTAAATCTTTTGTTTGTTTGCTTGAAACTGTTGTAACTGTTGAGTGTTCTGAAAAGCACAGATAAACTGCACAGATGAAACCAAAGAAATGGCTTCTAACCAGGCTCTATGGAGAACAGATGTTACCCTTTAGTGTCGGTGAAGATTTAAAAGACCTTCCTTAGGGTGAGGAAAGCATCTTTCTGCAGGGCCTCTGTCTCCTCATATGTGGGAACCCTCTCAGAGACTTGAGAAGAGGATGTGAGTTCCATAACACAAGGAAAGAAATCCTCCTGCAGGATTTCTTCTGGTGAAGGGCTGCATGACAGCTCTGCTCCATGACTGGAGATCACCTCCAGGAGAAGTCTCAGACATTCACATCCTGTCCATATGGTCTTTTCTGTCACACATTCAGGAGCCAACAGATGCAATAATCTCTAAGTGCAACATGCTGGTCTGCTGGTGCAGGTTTTCATACAGAGGTCATCCATGGGAAACCTGTGTGACACTGAACTGTGAGGCCCGGCTTTCCTAGAGGGTGATGCAAGGAAGGAAGACAGGTGTCTTTAAAAAATGATAGAATGGAAATTGCTTTTGATGGATTACACTTTTTTTTTTTTGCTTTTTTCCTTGTAATATACTCATCTAAACAGAGGCAGAAGGCAGTAGATAGAGAAGTACCAGCATGCAGAGCCTGTGGAATAAGCACAGAAGAACTATAATGCAACCTTTGTTAAGCTGTATCTATGAATTGAAGCACAGGTTCTCTCTCTATATCCAGCCCATAGAAAGCATTGGTTAACACAAAAGGTATGTACTGAACAGTTTGAAATAATCCTGATTAACATGCTTGTTCAAGCCTCTATACTTGATCAAGCTCCCTTCTCCTTAAGATCTCAGCTAAAACATTACTTCAGACAGGTGGAAATAGATGTGTCTACACTGTTGAGGAAGGTGTTCAAATTTTGAAAAAATTCATATTTGCATATTTCTCTAGTGGAAACTATTTCAGTACCATGATACAGTGGCCTTTAGCTAATGGTCATTGTTAGCAGAAAAGTCAATTTTTCAGCATATTGTAATATATGTCTCTTCTAATCATTCAAATAAAGAAATTGCTTTCTGTAAGGACTGTGACAAATTATAGGATTGTAATGAGCACAGGCACTACTTCTGTCATATCCTAACTTTGAAATGCTTGACTTTATTATGTAGTTTACTAGTTATGTACTGGTAGAACACTACTTTCTGTTTACAAATACAGCATTTATGTATAACCGTAGCCTAGAAATATTCAAATGTGCAACTAAGCAAATATGTGCATGTGAGTATCAGTAAACAAATTAAAGCATGAAATAATCACTGAATAGTTTTAAGCACAGAATTAATGCCATAGGCTAGTTTATCTAGCTTTGATAGAACATCAGGCTGGCATAAATCTACCTTTGATAGGCATCATCTGGCATATGTTTTTGTTATTAGGAAGGCTGCCCAAATCCAGAGCTGTCCATGAAGAACTCCCATGAAGGACAGCATCACAGACTTATTAACTTCGTTAGGTGAGTGCATTAACATCTTCCTGGTTAGGTAAAGAGCAGATTTTATAGATAGAGAGTGGGTAGACATATGTAAGACCATGCCAAGTGCTCATAGTTTTCTCATAGAATAGAATGAATCCTTGCACCCAGCAGAAGTGAAGACTGAAACAGGCCTTTTTTCTGCACCTCCACCACACAGCAATTTTTTTCCTTTACTCCTGACAACAGGGCAGGATCCTTTCTTCTTGTACAGTATTATTTCCAACTGAAGCATCTTCAAGTCTTTTGCATTGCATAAGTGTTTTCATCTGCAATAAATTCATTTCAGGTTGTTTTCCAAACTTGGAAAGCCTTCTACACATCGTTGTGTAGACAGTAATTTTCAGCACTCACCTACCCAAGAGAAGCTCCTAACACTCATTTATTACTCTGAAGAATGAGAGTTTCTGGCCTGAAATTAAATTATTATTTGAGAATATACAGAATATCCAATACACTTTAGAGATTCTCTGTTCTTTGATCTTTTGTATTTCTAGAAACCTTGACTTAAGCTAACCCAATTCCACTCACTGCAGCTTACCATTATATTCCATATATTTTTGTCTGGAATCTATAGCAAGCTTTCAAAAGTCTCCAATAACTTTGCAGTAAGCAAAGAAATAGATATAGTCATTATTTACCTCTGAAGAGGTCGATAATTTTTTTAGAGAGTAAAAAGGCATACTCTTTCAGTTTTTTAAGAGCTTGTTGAAATGATTAATGAATCCTCTTGGTGGACTAAAGCAAAACAACGAATTGATAATGCATATAATGACTATTTTAGCAATCATAAAATGAGATTGCACAACATTCTTACCTCTTGCCAATCTGTAGAATACCAGGAAGGTGGGCAGTCACAGCGATTACAGGCTTGTACGAGGGATGGCTTAGGCTTATAGCACAATTCATCTGCTAGTATCACAGTCTCGTTAGTCTCTCTTGATAACAGATGAGAACAGAAAACATCTCGTGTCTGCAATCCAACCCCACAAGTAAGACTGCAGGTGCTCCATTTCCCAATCTCCCATCTGTCAAGGGGTCAGGAGAGAAAAAACCTTGATCACAGAATAATGCCACTTTTTTTTTTTTTTTTTATAATGACAGATGTGGTGAAGAAGCAGTAAATGAAAGGAAATTCTCTGATCATCGTCACCCTTGCTGTAGCTGTAGGATGAGACTAGGGAAATATTTCCTGTTCCTCTGCATTTTCAGTTCTTGTCAAAAGCTCTTGCACTTCAAGTCTACAGGACTCCTGCAATATCATAGCAACAGTCTTGTGTCTTAAATGTAAAGTTTTTGGTGTGCAGGAGCCTAGACAGCGTGTTTCAAGACTGAACAGATTTAATTAGATACGGGTTGTTTTGGTTTTATTTTTCTGTCTTCAACAAAAAAAAACAATCGGACAACCAAAACCAGAGAAGATATCAACAAATTACATAAAATTAATATATCAGTGAACTGTCAAGCAGGAATTTATTCCAGAACATCCAATGGAGGAAGGAAGAGGTAAGGCCTTGAGAGATGCAATAGGAGAGCAGGGAGATCCTCTTCAATTCTTGGGTGAATACCTGTCACTGAGCCAGCCCTTTTCTGCTGCGTAAATCCTGCATCAAGAGGGTTGTTGATGACTGAATTTCAGTCTTCATCACATTAAAACCAGGTTTCTGCTGTTTTAGTTGTAATAAATATAAATCCTAATTCTGTCAGCCATAGTCAGAAAATTCCTTAAAATACTAAGTTTTCCACTGTTGTACCCTACTAGAAGGGAATTCAGTGATATGCAGCAATGTGTACATAAACAAGTTCTATACTCAGAATGAGAATATAAGAAAATAGTCTTTTCATCAACACCCCAAACAGAAGCATGAGAGCTTGATATTGCTACTTTTTGTGATCCTGAAAAATAGCTTCCTTCCCTGCATGACCTTATTGAAACTGATTGCTAGGGGAGTAAACATTCGGGACAAAGAAGCCTCAGAGAACCTGCCGTTGAAGAAAGCAAAGCCAGGCAGAAGCTAAAGAGATTATGAAGAAAGAGACCCTTATGATCAAAGTAAGGTGGAGGCATAGCATGAAAGAAAGTTATGAAACATATCAGCAACATGATGGATAATTTGTGGAAGAGGCATAGGAAAATCACTCTGATAGTTGGAAATCAGCAGTCAGTGGAAACCACTCAGCACATTTAAAATGCATCATGCTAGTAAGTACACTTTAGAAACAATAATTCAAGGTTATGCCATCCTACAGTGACAGAAAAAGTCTAACTTTTCTATTTATTTTCTAAAGCTGTTGAGGCATTTGTATCTCCTTCCTAGTAACAACCATAACAAATTGAAAGAGCTAGTAGGTAAAAAATATGTTTTCCTCCCTATATGATAATACTGTTGTACTAAAAAGCTACATTGTTTTCCTTCTGCGTTCCATCTGCTGATTACATTCTCAGATTTTACAGTAGGATAGGATATGTTCTGAGCATTATCATAAGCACAAACAACGCTGTAATTCACTTTGCTTCTAGGTGACAGCTTTGGTTCTGCAGTGGCAAAAATCTTTTTAATCCTTTCTAACAATGAATACATCTTGCATATTGAGTTGGAAGTTGCCATGGTCACTTTCCAGTCTTTAATACTGGAATATTGTACCAGGAGCTACTCAGTAGTGGAATAGGAGTGACATCTGGAAGCCAGTTAAACTAATCTGGAATATCTTGGTGGAGCACTCTTCCCAGATTTTCCCATAAAACTGTCAATCAGAATTAATGTGGATATCAGCTACCCCTCAGTTTTGGCAAAATCTAAAATAAGATATTTGAGTAAGTGCTGAAAAAAAGGCATTTTTTAATTTCAGAATCTATTTTGATGTATGGTTAGTTGCCAGAATTTTTTTTTTATTCAAGCGATGGTAATAGCTGTTGCCTCCAGCAACTCATTGTTTGTTATTAGTATAAGTGCACAATATTTCTATCAGCAGTTCACATTTCAGTGGCTAGCAGGCCACAAATTCTTTGGACATCTTGGCTTCTGCAGAAAAGGGTATCTGTTTCTTCTTCCAGAAAGAAATGCTGTGTTTCAATAAAAAAAAGGATTTGTTTTTCCAGTGTTTGAAATTTCTGTCACATCTGTTGCCTTACCCATAACATCAGTTTATTCGCAATTCTTTCCAGCAGCTTTAAACAGGTGATTCCTTAGAGGTGCTCAGGAAATACGAGGTCAAGTTCTCTCTTACCCTTGTACTTTCATAGTCCCCAGTGACTTTTACTGGCTTTCATAGATACAAAAGTAAAGAATATTCAAGAGAGATGTGCAGTGGAGTAGGGATGTGCAAGTAACCAAAACCACAAATGATACATATAATTGGCAGAATTTTAAAGTCCTAAAAAACACAGAGAAGATCAGTAATAGAATAGAATCACAGAGATACAGAATTATGAGTAACACTTTAATAATATCATACTAAATTTACAATTTGATTTTTGAACTATTTGCACTGTTGGAGATAATGAATGATTTTTTCGTTCTTTTTTTTAAACACTGCATTTCTGTCATAAAACCGTTTTACCCTTACTTTAGGGTTCCTGTAGGGGTTGTGTGATGCGAACAGAAATGGTTCCTGTTTTTTTTTCATATGGTCCTTATCTGTGCATTTCCTCTGTCTCTTTTTTCTTTTGGGTATTGTGGTCATACTGATTTTACTCTTCCACTGTGTACGGCATATGAAAAAGTGTAATGTCACTTTCTGCACGTATCTAATGATACTACAATTAAAACTCAAGTATGAAATAAAGGTGAACATGGTAGTTACAAGGTCAAGCTAACGGAACCTTGTGCAAGTGGAATGGTCGTCTTTGAGAACTGACCACGGTTGTTGTCAAGCTATAGACTTCAGGAAAAATCTGCATACTTTCAAATTTATAGCCCAGCTGAAAGTCATTGATTTGGTACTTCCTGCATTGTTTCCCAAAGCCTGGTGAAGAGATTGCATGGTTTTGATCTGAAGCATTCTTTTTATCCCTCCTTCTTTCTCCTCCACTAGTGCCCAAAGCTATATTAATATGTAGCAATAGAGAAACAATCTCTTTTTAGCTTTTTTTTACATCAGGACTTTGGCACATCTGTGCCCTTAAATCTCTGGTTTGTCCTAACTCTAGATCTATCGGTTGATCAGTTGTCTATATTTCCTAAATACTCAAGGGGTAGTTATGTATTTAAGCACAACCTAGACTTCTAAAAAATTTCAACTACTGTACTTAGTAAAAACCAGAATTGAATATATTTTCATCCTCTGCAGAGTCTGAAATATATAAGATACATTTAATATTTGAAGTGAATGAAGGAAAACCACATCAGCAGAAAACCACAGAGACATTTAGAGGTGACTAACAGAGAGGAATGTTACACAAAAAAGGCAATTCATAGGGTTGGATGTATTGAAATGGATATGAATGTATTGATGATACATGTATTATAATACATATACATGCACATTTTAAAAATCAACATAAAAGAAAACAAGTTTTCACTGAAAATGCATAGGAAACAGAGATGAATCCCAAAATACGATTTATCTCAGGCATCGTCATGAATTTAAAACACAGAATCTTTTGGCTTTCCAAATGAACAAACTCCTGCCTCCAACAGAGAGTTGTGATGCCTTAGTGGCTTTTTTTAGAGGTGGTGAAGTATATGGAGACTTACAACGCAAATGAAGACTAAGTGATGAACCTGATCTGACTGCTCAAAGCAGTTGTTTTTCTTTAGGTTTTCTTATGCACAATGCTAAGGGTGTACTCTAAAAAGTGGTCATAAATGCATGAAAAGCCTAACCAAGTACCAAGTTTCTTGCACTTTCAGGAACTAAAACAAAGTGAATTAGTAATGGATAGACTTTATGAACAGAAAAAAACCACTTAGAAAATCTAGCAGTCGGTTCATATCATAAATTGGACCAACAATCTGTAATATACTATTAAATTTAGTAATTTATAACGTAATTTCTAAAGAGACAAGAAGAAACTGCAATTTTTTGGAACATTCTCATTAAATAAATCAGGGTTGACTAAGTAGTGCTTATGTACATACTCTACTGCAGGTAAAAAAATTGTTTCCATAGTTAATCATGGTCAATACATTTTTAAATGTGAAAAATTGTGAAGATCCAGTTGCCAAAAATGCCAAGTAATCTGAAAATCTTGATCTCTGTTGTAGCACGTTTATTCTGTATTATTAAGATGAGTCTAAAAACATTTGATGTGCTCTCAGAAAACAGCTTAACCAAGATGCTTTTAATAAGGGAAATTATCTTTGTAGTTAACAAAAATCTTGCCTGCAAATCATAAATTAAAATTTTTCATGTTATACTTTAATGAGTTTCAAGTTTTGTGAGGGGCTTGTTATGGTTTAGCTCAGCCAGCAATGAAGCACAACAGTCTCTTGCTTGTTGCCCCCCATTCACCACCACCCTCATTACGATGGCAGAGGCCCCAGCGAAATGGGAGGAAAAAAAGATAACCAAGGATGTTGTAGATTGATACAAGGGCAGGGAGGGCTTGCTGACAATTATGGTTCCAGACTCCAGTACTCAGAGAGGAAAGTATGAAGGTTTATTCTACCACCTACAAGAAACAGAAAAGAACAAAAAGCAAAAAGGGAGTAGGATGATGAGAAAACTACAACCAACACTTTAAGATCTCCCTCCCCCATCCCTCCTTTCTTCCCGGGCCCAGCTCACTGCTCCAAATATCTTGACCTCTTTCCCCCTCAATGGCTCAGGGGGGCAGGGAATGAGGAATATGATCATTCTCTCACAGATAGGCTTCTCTCTTCTCAGAGAAAGACAACTCCTGGAATTCTTCCCCTGCTCCAACACAGGGTCCCTCTTATGGGACACAGTCCTTAACAAACTTCTCTGGTGTGAGTTCTTCCCAGAAGCTGTGGCTTCTGCTGATACAAGGTCCCTAACATGGGACACAGTCCTTAATGAACATCTCTGATGTGGATTCTTCCCCACAGTTGCAGTTTCTGCAGATACAGGGTCCCTCCCTTGGGACAGGGCCACTTCTGGTCATAACTTTACTGAGCTTCTTTGGCGTGAGTTCTTCCCCACAGCTACAGCTTCTGTGAATATGGGGTCCCTCACATGGGACACAGCCTCCTCTGGCCATAGTCACTGCCCCTGACGCAGGGTCTTTAATGAAGTGAGTCATTGCCCCTGATGTAGGGTCTTCAGCAAAATGCAAACAAATCACTGCTTCATTGGTCTTCTCTGCAGAATGCAGGGGAGTCCCTCCTCTCTTCTATCACTGACCTTGGAGTCTGCATGGTTGCATCTCTCTCTCTCCCAGCTCCTTGCACCACCACCAGCCAGAAAAGAAGAGATAGAAGAAGGAAGGAACAGGAAGAACCCTCCTCTTCTGGCTTCTATTTAAAAAGTGATCGTGGAGGCATATAGCTGTCTCAGCCTCAGAAATGGGTCTGGCTCAGTGCTGGGGAGAGTTTCGAGTAACTTCTCACAGGAGCTGTCTTTACAGCCCTTTTCCCCTTACCAGAAATGGCTGTTGTGTCAAAGTATGACAGGCCCATATATTCAACTAGAATATAGTTTGGACATTTGTGAACTTCTAAATAATTCTATAAATTTAATTCTAATTAGAAATTAAAATTAAAAGTATGATATTGTGCCCAAGCAGGTCAGGTGATGAACTGAAGGATGAAGTGAGCAGGACGTTGTTTTTGTCTCTTCACTGAGCTCCAGAGGTGACTGAGACCAGAACTGCTAAAACATGGGCTAGTCTGTGAGTATGTGAGTATGCTTTTTGAGTCTAGTAGGAAGACTCCTAAATGCTGGGCTGGATCGTACCCTTCTCTCACATGGATATTGACTTCACATTTGTGAAATTTTAACTATGTTTTATTTCCTCTTGAGCTTTGTCCATGCTGTCTTCTAAGGTTACGGTTCTACAGCAGGGATGATCTCTTACTGTGTCTTCATCTACTGCCTAGCACTGTGGATCTCAGCTCCGCAGGAGCCACTAGGCATTAGGGTGTTACAAATAACAACATGGATAATAATGCTCTGTTGCCTCAGCTATGAAATATTTCTCTCCTATATGACCTTGAGCCTCCACGATAATTCTTCTATCTAGATGGATCAGAAAGTGGCACCAGCTAGCAAGTAGCTACTCCTGGCTGGGGAAACTGCTAGAATTAGAGTTGCTGCCCCAGTGGAGCTATGAGCCTTCAGAACAAAGCACTCTCACACCCCCATAGTCAGTCTGGAAAAAGTAAATGATGTAGGTAGAGCTTGAAAAATGTATAGTCTTGAGCCAAAGCACTATGGAGCCAACAGCTTTGGATTGGTCCCTATATGCACAGTATATATGGTAAAAACCAAAGCATTTTAAGATGTTAGGTGTTATAAGTAAGGAATATTTTCTAGATAGATATGATTTCATCCTGACAGAATCCTTTCAAGCACTGCCAAGAAAATTGAACACTGCACAGGAAAAGTAAACACCCTTCTACACAAAGACCTCCCAGACTAGTTCTAAAAGAATTAAATTATTGTCCTTTTTTATTTTTTTTAAGTGTAGTTAAACCATATGAAAGTGATACAAAAGAACTCTTCTTATTTCTACCATAAACATTCATCAGTGTAGAGAGAGGTTTGCCTGGAAGGGTCTTACTTAACATCTGACACCTGCATGCACCTCAGTGTGCAAGGGCTGGGTGGCAGCTGTGTATATGTGCATGCAACAGACTGGGTAAATCACACACTATGTCAATAATGGCTTCCTTTTGTCCTCTGTCAATCTCTGTGTCCTCCATTGGACCCTGCAGACTGAGAAGACTACTTGGAGCCTGTACATCTCCTCACTTCTTTTGCTCTTATTGATCTGGAGCTGTGTTTGTGGCAAATCTTCCTGTTTCATAGGTGTGAAAGGCTTTCTTGAGGATTGAGAAATAAAAAATGAAAAGGCAAAGTATTTTCAATTAGCAGTATCATCATCAGCAAAATATCATGCTTAGTTGTTGTTCAGTGCCAGCCTGACAAAATAGGTTGTTTAGTATGACCACTGTGACAAGAAAGCTGAACAAACACGTAAGGTTTCAGAGTATCGTTGTGCATGAACCTACATTGAAACAATGCAACACCACAAGAACTGCTGACTTATGAAGTTGTGCATATCAAGCTATGAAGTGCTCTCATATGGTTCTGTTGCAAAGAAGCAGAGGGACAGTTTAACACGTTGCTGCTCATGACACAGCTGCTTTATGTCAAAGACTCCCTGGCTCTTTTCACAATGGTGCTCTCCATCCTGAACTGGCTCATAAGCCCACACCTTTTCTTACACCTAACTTTATATCATATGCAAAATGTTAAAACCCAGCTATTCCTGAAGAAGAAATCAACAAGCTTATAGACACAAGACAAGACAAAGCTCAACAGATTAGAAAGATGTGCAATGAACTCATAATTTGCAATCTGAAATACCATCTAAAATTAAGCATTTTAAAAATTAAGTAATTGGAAATGCAAGTAGATGGTATGGAATGAAAATATAAGAAGCCTAACTTTATAACCTGTAAGATCAATATTCATGAACCTATGACTTTGTCCCACAGAGTAACAACTCTCCTAAAAATCTAGGGATGCCTTTCCTGAAATGATCAGGAAATGAATGTTCAGGAAAGAAGTAAAGGAGATGTTACTGGATTGAATGGACGAAGAAAGTAGATTCATGAATGAAACAGTGTTCAGATAACAGTGAGTAGGCTTAAGTAATTCTCTAGCAAGTCAAGTTTTATGAGCAGCACTTTCACAAAAATAGCAGATAACATGAGCTTCTTGCTGACCTGGCTGGCAGCATTACAAGGATAATATTTTCATTAGGATGAACTGTTCCTGAACTATTTCACCAGAGTAGAAGGTACAAAGCAGGTAGTCTCTCAAAATCAGGCATATAGAGTTCTCCTCTGTATTTTATTTTAGTAGGGGGAGGAGAGAATAGTTAAACTTAGGTGTATGTATATGTATATCTATATCATACTGTGACTGAATGTGGGAAACTCCTAGTGTCTGCTTATATTTGAGTTCCCTTCAGTGCCCTTCAAAGCAGCATAGTTAGTAAGGCAGGGCAAGAATTTTGTTTGAAGGGCACATAGAGACCTAATATTTCCTTTTTACTTTCTCCTTTGAGAGCCAAAATCTGTGACCGATAATCTATTTGTAATTCATTCACTCTTCTGCAATAAACTATGTTTTTCCTCATGTTGACCTGCAGAGATAAACATGCATTGCACAGGAGGCTCTAAACTCATGTTACATCCATAAATAACCAAAACAACCATATTTAGGAAGTACAAAAAAGTTCCAGGAAAATCTTGCAGAAAAAATTATTACATCCAAAGCAATGGTGTCAGAAAGTTGCTATGCATATATAAATCTCCATTCTAATAACTATAACAATATGGGTTTGTATGCAGAATCCACAGACTACAGAATGGCAACTTAATACACTTCTAACTTCTCCTGAGTGAGAAACTGTCTTCCTAGATCTTGGAGAAAATAATGACTTTAGACAGTACAGTTTGCTTATTCACGTGAAGGGGAATGAACTTGTCTGACATATCTGAACATCTTTGTTCAGATCAGCAAATATGGCAGTATAACTATTATAATTAAAAAAAACCCAAACCAACCAAACATAACAAATCCCAAACCTCCATCCAATATAGTTACAACAATAAAAATAAATGGATCCATCAGCCCATCATTAAATGCATTACTGTTCACATCTGTGTGAGCAGTTCAAGTCTTTCCCGAGGCTGTGAATGACTACTAACATCTAATTATGGTGTAGAATAAATCAGCTTAGTCACATTTCTAATGCACAACACAAACTCTACTTCATCAGTAAGACCTTTGATGCTTAAAACTGTTAGCAGAGAGGCCATAGGAATGAAGATCACATAATTAAAGATGGAAACTTTAATGGACACAAAAAACAGGGCTTGCTTTCCTTCGGCAAATGTTTCAAACCTACTTGGCAGATACAACCCTATCTAATCAGTCTGGGTCTTTTGCTAAGACTTAATTCACTTCAAACTGAATGGAAATGGAGGTGCCTCCTTGATTTATTCCATGTGTGAATCTTTCTGACATGTGAGTAAGGCAGAGAATGGTACAGTACATTTTCAGCAGTTAAGGCCATATTTTCATTGTCACTGTTGGGAAAGCCTCCTTTTGCCAATTAAATTCTACTGTAGAGGAAGTAAATTTATAACAAAAAAAATGGGAATAAATATATAGAAAAAGCTACCAGTGTGCTTCTGGGCCTTGTGCTGACAAATAAGGAGGGTCTGGTTGGGGATGTGAAGGTTGGAGGCAACCTCAGCTCCAGACCATGGGATGATAAGAGCTCAAGATCCTGTGTTGAAGAGGCACAAAGCAGGACCCTGACCCTGGATTTCAGGAGAGACAACTTTGGCCTCTTCACAGACCTGCTTGGACGGATCTCATGGGATAAGATCCTAGACAACAGAAGTGCCCAAGAGAGCTGGTCGATCTTCAAGTGCCACTTCCTCCAAGCCTAGGATCAGTGTGTCCCTACATGTAGGAAAGCAGGAAAAGGAGGCAAGAGGCCACCATGGATGAACAAAGATCTACTGGGACAACTCAAGGAGAAAGCAGTCATCTACAAGAGTTGGAAACAGGGGCTGGTTTCTTGGGAAAAGTATAGCAACAGTGCTAGAGCATGCATCAGTGTAACCAGGAAGGCTAAAGCCCTTCTAGAACTAAACCTGGCCAGGAAAGTTAAGGAAAACAAAAAGGGGTTTTCAGGTACATCAGCAGCAAAAGTAAGATGAGGGGGAATGTGGGCCCACTGATGAACACGGAGGGTGCCCTGGTGAACAAGCATGCAGAGAAGGTTCAAATACTGAATGCCTTATTTGCTTCAGTCTTTACAGCCAAGGCCGGTCCTCGGGAAGCCCAGTCCAGCACAGATAGTAGGATGGCCTGGACAGCAGAGGACTTGCCCTGGGTGGAAGAGGTTAAAGACTTCTTGGCCAAGTTTAACACTTGTAAGTCAATGAGTCCTGGTGAAATGCATCCCAGAGTGCTGAGGGAGCTGGCTGATGTGGTTGCTAAGCTGCTCTCAATCATTTTTGAACAATCATGGAGGACAGCCGAGGTGCCTGAGGACTGGAGAAAGGCCAATGTCACTCCAGTCTTCAAAAAGGGCAGGAAGGATGACCCAGGAAACTACAGGCTGGTCAGCCTCACCTCCATCCCTGGAAAAGTGATGGAACAACTCATCCTGAACGTTATCACCAAGTATATGAAGGTAAAGATGGTTATCAGGGCGAGTCGACATGGATTTACCAAGGGGAAATCCTGTTTGACCAACCTGATATCCTTCTATGAGTGCAAAATTGGCTGGCTAGATGAGGGGAGAGCAGCAGATGTCATCTACCTTGACTTCAGCAAGGCTTTTGACACTGTCTCCCATAACATCCTCATCAGAAAGCTCAAGTGGCTTGGATGAGAGGAGGATGAGGTGGAATGGTGGAATCAAAGAGCCCAGAGGGTGGTAATTGACAGCATAGAATCAAGTTGGAGGCCTGTGGCCAGTGGAGTTCTACAGGGATCAGTTCTGGGGCCAGTCTTGTTCAACATAGAATCATAGAATCATAGAATGGTAGTAATCCATCTTCATCAACGAACTGGATCCCGGGACAGAGTGTACCCTCAGCAAGTTGGCTGATGACACCAAACTGGGAGGACTGGCTGATTCCCCAGAAGGCTGTGCTGCCATTCAGTGGGATCTCAACCAGCTTGAGAGTTGGGCAGAGAGGGACCTCATGAGGTTCAACAAGTACAAGTGCAGAGTCCTGCATCTGGGAAGAACAACCCCCTGCATCAATACAGGCTGGAGATTGACCTGCTGAAGAGCAGCTCTGCAGAGAGAGACCTGGGAGTCCTGGTTGACAATAAACTAAAGATGAGCCAGCAATGTGCCCTTGTGGCCAAGAAGGCCAATGGCATCCTGGAATGCATCAAGAAGAGTGTGGCCAGCAGGTCGAGGGAGGTTCTTCTCCCTCTATTCTGCCCTGGTGAGGCCTCATCTGGAGTCCTGTGTCCAGTTCTGGGCTCCTCAGCTCAAGAAGGACAGGGAACTTCTGGAGAGAGTCCAGTGCAGGGACACCAAGATGATCAGGGGACTGAAGCATAAAAAATGAAATTTATGACCTGGAGATTTCTGTAGAGGAAAATAATCTATCTTGGTATATACTTCTTTGGAGTATGAAGGAAATATGGTATGTTATTTAAAAAATTATTTACATTTGTTTTCTAGTATTTTCTGAATGTAGCCGTTTGAAAGGAATATAAGGAAAAAGTCTAGATGTGGAATTCTATCTAATAAAGGAATAATCACATTACTTCAAAAGGCAAAGCAGACAGAAATTTTAAATTAGAAGACCTGGAGGCAGATTCTGATAGAGACCCTGGCACTTACATGTTGTTTTGCTTCACATTTAGATGTGACACATATAGCTGATAAGGACCACTCTCTATAGGTCTCTTTAGTGACTTCACTGTAGCCACTGCTGAGTAAGATTTAGTGAGAAGCACACAGTTATTGCTCCACCATAGGCTATGCACCCAGCAAAGAAGGGAATGGGTGGGTTGTCAAGCACATCTTGGAAAATCTCTTAAAAACTAGACATTTTATGATGGGGCATTTTTATTTTTAAAAAGGAGATAGAAAGATAAATATTTACAGGCCTGTCAGTTTGACTTCAAGGCCTTGGAAGCTGACGCAGCAGATCATCCTAAATTCTATTATGCAGCACATGTAGGACAACGAGGTGATCAGGCCCAGTCAATATGGGTTTTTGAAGGACAGGTCCTGTTAAAGAAACCTGATCTCCTTCTATGACAGGGTGACTTGTTTGTAGGATGAAGAAAAGGCTGTATGTGTTGTCTGCCTTGACTTTAGTAAAACATTTGACACTTTCCCCACAGCATTCTCTTGGAGAAATTGGCTGTTCTTGGCTTAGGTGGGCATACACTTTCCTGAGTGAAAAACTGGTTAGATGGTCAGGTCCAAGGAGTCATTGTCAATGGAGTTAAATCCAGTTGGCAGCTGGTCATGAGTGGTGTCCCCCAGGGCTCAGTACTGGGGCTACTCCTGTTTAACATCTTTATTAATGATCTGGATGAGGGGATAGAGTGCACCCTTAGAAGTTTGCAGATGAAACAAAGCTGGGTGGAAGTGTTGATCTGCTTGAGGGTAGGGAAGCTTTACAGAGAGATCTAGATAGGCTGGATGACTGGGCCAAAGCCAATGCCATGAGTTTCAATAAGGCCAAATACCAGGTCCAGCACTTGGGCCACAACAACTCCCAGCAGCACCACAGGCTTGGGGAGGAGTTGCTGGAAAGCTTCCAGGCAGAGAGGGACCTGGGAGTGTTGGTTGACAGCAGCTGAACATGAGCTAGCAGTGTGCCCAGGTGGCCAAGAAGGCCAATGGCATCCTGGCCTGGATCAGGAATGGTGTTGTCAGCAGGAGGAGGGAGGTGACCCTTTACTCGGCTCTGGTGAGGCTGCACCTCGCATACTGTGTGCAGTTTTGGGCCCCTCTCTACAAGAAGGACATTGAGGTGCTAAATAGGATCCAGTGGTGCGCTACCAAGCCAGTAAAGAATTTGGAGCACATCCCATATGAGGAACAGCTGAGGGATCTGTAGCTTTTTAGCCTGGAAGGAAGTTGCAGTGAGGAGGGTGGTTGGTCTCCCTAGTTACAAGCAATGGAACAAGAGGAAATGGCATCAAGTTGCACCAGGGGAGGTTCAGGCTGGATATGAGGAGTAATTTCTTTACTGAAAGGGTTGTCAGGCATTGGAATAATCTGCCCAGGGAGGTGGTGGAGTCACCACCCCTGGAGGTGTTATAGAGAAAGACTGATGTAGTACTTAGGGAAATGGCCAGGACAAAGCCTGGATTTGGTGGTCTTAAAGGTCAGTTCCAGATGAACCAATTCTATGATTCTATGATTTTCAGTTCACAGATTAATGTATTTTAAGTCCAGGGTAGTATTACAGTAGTGTAGGGTAGGCATGCAGCTAAAGCAGATCCAGCATAACAGAGTTGCCCAGGGACAGCAGCCTGTTTACATCTCTTCATATAGTCCTCTCTTTAGCAAAGTAAGTTTAAACCAAAAATGTGATTATGATTCTCTCACTGAGGTGATGGCTCCTGTTTAAGCTCTTTCTGGACCTAAAGGCTTCAAATAAGGGTGAATCTATCTTATCTGACAGCATATTCCTTCTAATGTCTGATTCTCCAGGTTACATCATCAGTGCTTCAAGCAACGCCTGTGATCCCAGGAGACTCTGTTGGCTATGTTTTAAGAGTCTATCCGAGACATTCTCAATGCACTTCAGTTCAAATTAGGCTTAAATACATTCTATTTTTAATAAAGCCATGATTCTGTTAGAAGTTGAAAGTATTTGTGTGGCACAAAGATACAGTCACAGCAGCATTGCCTCATTAATGCTAATTCTAACTTACACTGCTGAGAAAAGACTGTGACAAAACAAAGAACTGGTCTACCCTTCTAGTAAGGCTGTACCTATCTGTAGACAAAACGACCTGCAAATCTTTTAACCTTATTCATAAGCTAGACAGAGATGCTCTAGTATTTTGAGGAGTGATTGCAAAACACATACTCATTGACACCCTCCACACACAGAGGTCACCTTTAATATATTAGAGAAAGTTTTGGCCGTTCCCCACATATTGAATTTATTTCAGATTGTCAACAAGTGCATAATCTTACACTATCTCTGACCTACCAGTAACCTAATGCCTCGTGTCTCCAAATCCATTCAAAAACTTGTTGATTTATTTCCTCTTTATAGTTTGACTTCTTCTGGGAAATGAAATAGAGCAAAACAGATGGACAATACGTCATTCATCAAATAAACATCAAAATAACAACAGGTAATCTATTGCACAAACACAAGCCAAGCAGATGTAGAGGAAAAAAAGAGAAGAAAATGAAAAGAAAAAGGTGATACTGTGCAATGATATAGATTGTAGTCTAACTCAAGCTATTTTGACCCTTCAAATCATGTATCAGGACTGTTCACATGATTTCCTATATTTTCTGGCTGACAACAGAGACTCGGAGGAGTACAGAAAGAGTATTGGGATGAAACCATGTGCTATTCCTAGAATCATCTGCATTTTCTTCACTGTTTTAATTTGGTTTTGTATAATTCAGATGTTCTTTGTTGTTCAGAAGGAAAAGTTCAGTTTTGAAAATATGCAAGAACAAAGCTGTAGAAATTGCTTGGAATTTCCCCCATTCCCAGCCATCTGGATTTCATTGCTTTGCTTCTCTCTCTACTCCTCCCTACATGTTTACCAGATCTTTTCAACACACATTGACCAAGCTATTGAGAAGTTGTAATTAATAACACAGTTACGAAATTCATCCCTTTGGTAGAGTTGTTGGCTCACCATGAGGTGCTCATGCTGTTGCTGTTATAAACAAGAGAAATTCTATCTGATTAGTTGATGACTGCCTCTGTATTTTGGGTTGTGGTGGCTGAGGAAAAGACATTTTGGATGTGAGTCATTTTGTTGTTGAAAACAGTAAAGCTAACATTGAAATAGGATTTTTATGATTGTTTTTTGGAGCAATTTAGAATACAAACATAGCAGTTAGCAAAACTGAGTGGTCTGCCCTTTTGTTTTTTGAGCTTAGAGAAGAAACTTCTAGACATTGAACAGCTATTCTGCATTTGCATCTGGAAAGATTGTGCTCTGCTCCAGTACTGCTATGTAATCCTGGAAGTGATATACACAAACTAAATAACTGAATGACTGAATTGAAATAGTCGTAGACTTTATCCCTCTCTCTCAGTACATCAAAACAGGCCATTCCATAGAATATCAAACAAGGGCATGAAATGATATGAAATTTTATTCTGTACTTGCTTTGCTGAAGACCAGTTATTAGCTCCCAACATAGCAATCAGCTCCATGGTGTTTTGCTGTTTCTTAGTTCAGTGCAAAATGAGAATTTTTGTGATACAGTTTTCCAGGAGAAAAGGGAAGGGGCTGTTTTTCTGCTATTTTTCTTGAGGCAATTAGCAAAAAGTTCTCAAAAAAGTCTGAAGCCACAGGAAACAGCTGCTTTGGGATTTGGATGAAGCCTTCCAATTTTTTGTATGCAACTCTTCCTGGTTCTTCTTTCTTCTGTAAGAATTTTTAACATGATATTTTGCTGATACCACATAGCTGTGTTTTGTTTTTCCGTCTCTCTTCAATGGACTCAAAAAAATAATGCACTAAGATATTAAGCCAGAATTTCAGTGAAAATTATAAAACTCTCTCTGCTGTAACACAAGCAGAATCACCTTTCAGAGTCTTCATAAATCTGAAGTATTGACAGAATATTCTAGCTTTTATTGTATTTTGTTCCAGAAGAGTTCAGAGCAATTAGGAACTGAAGATGATAATACCACAGACTGATTTCAAGGTGAAGCTTTGAGTGACAAAGTCTTTTAAGTTTAGCCACATTTATTCTCAGTAGGAAGCAAAAATAACAGCAACAGTGAAAGTCTCTTTAGCACAATTCTTAAGTGTTCACAAATAACAATGAAGCAACACCAGAATGAAACTGCTTTTTACTGACTACTCCTACAGTATCTGTCTTGAGATGTATGCCTTCTGACCCTCCAGAATGGCTGACTAGGTTCTCTGGTTCAATGCTTTGTCTGTATTAAACCAGCTAAATTAATTGACCAGGAGAGGCTTACATGACTGAGGTACTGCAGAAAATGCCACAAGTTACCAAAAATGCCTGCAACAGAAGCAACGTGAAGCTTGAAAGTCTTAATTTTTAAATATTCTCCCTCTGAAGCTAAACAGTATTTTGAACTGTATTAAATTTTAGACATAGGCATTAACTTCTAAGCATGCTCGGCTTTTTCAGATCAAGAAAGAACAGTGGAATAATTTCTCTAAATATATTAGGAAGGAATTTTCACTTTCTTGAGCAAGACTTCTCAGCTTTTTCTTCATGATCTGGACAATACTTCCTCGTCTACTGAGATATTTGTCAATCCAATCATCTTGGTTGCCTTTTCAGCAGACTGCCTCCTCTACCCACCACAACTGCATACTCCCATCAGTCACATATATAAGACATTTTAGGAAAGTGGGTTTTATAAGAAAGTATGTTTAGCTTCTGTTAATGCACTTTAGCAGCTGGAAAACAGAGAGAAGAGCCAACACTATGACACCAGCCAGCTCTCTCTATAAGCTGTCAGCAAAATCTCTGGGAAATGTCAATGGCTCACAGATCACATTTTGGGAACTTCTGTAACAGGGATCTAAGTGCATAGCCACAGAGTAGTGCAAGTTTTGGACTTGTCAGCCAGTAGCAACACTCTTCATCAGTGTTCATAAGGATAAGATTTTCGCCTAAATTTCCATCAGATTCTTGAATTAATGTCCTGTAGCATTTTGTGATCAAAATAGAGAAATCCCTAAAGCCTTTACCTTTTAATTTTTTTCCTCAATGTTATCTTTGTAATTCTTAAGACTTTTATAATTAATGATCATGAAACACTAATCTTTATATACTAAATACTACCAGTTTAACTAATATACCACTGTATTTAATACAGTGGCATTAGTAGACATGGCATTGCAGAAGCTTGCAGGACCTAAGGAAGTTACCCTATCACAGCCTCTCTGGGAGACACATCAACTTTCCTTCATGCCTGTCTTTCCATTAGCCGTTCTGCCTGCTCTTTGCAGCCTACAATTTTAGGTCCCCATGCTCTTACCAGAGGAGCCATTTTGCAGAACACGTGCTGTTCTTCATCTTCTGCCACTTAAATCTCTGCAGACAGGAAATTTCCTCCAGACTGAGGGGACTGAGGGGAGAGTAGATGCAAGTAATTTCTCCTTTTCTCAGTTGCAGCCCTAGGGGTGCATGAAACCTTCTTACTCTTCCTCCACTACCTCAATTCCCTTTGCTTCTGCTTCACAGCCTGATTCTCACCTACAGTATGACTATCTTGGAATCCATGGGGTGAACTACATGCCCAAGATTACTTGAAACTATCTTTGTTCTGGTGGCAAGGTTACCATAGTGGTGTGAATTATCACACAGATTGATTCAAAAAGTATTCACTCAGTTCCTCCAAATACTTTTGTAACAGAGCTCACATAAACACTGGCCTACATGAGTATGCAAACAAATTAAAAAAGTCAGGATTGAAATATCTTCATAAGCAATTCTTGTAATCCTTTGGTGAAAGATGTCAGCATATTTGGCTCCACTTGTCAGAGACTCAAGATTCTGATCATACAATCAAATTGTTATTTCTGCCCTTGTCATGCTTGGATGCTGGCCATATTTGATTTTTAAGTTGAACATTTTCTGTGCACCCAAAATCTACAAATCTTTGTAACGGTATAATCCCGTCTAGCCTATGGTCAGATAAAGCATACATACACCTACCAATGCACACTTAAAGCAATATCTACCACGTGGGCAGCACTAAGTGTTTTAAATAGTCCAAGGTTATAAATCAATGTATTTCAAAGTTGCTGCACTACAACAAGACAGTACATTCACCTCTGTACAGCTGGGAATTAAGACAGTATGTACAATATGTCTTGAAGACTTGACAGATCCAGGTCTATTTCCTTAAAATACATGAATCATATGACAGCTATTTTCTCTTATAGACAGTACAGATGTGAATCTCTGCAAACAAAGATCTGACATGTTTAGGGTCAGGATTGTGGAAGCTGCCCGAGGCCAAAGGAGGAATAGATTCTGAAAAATCTATTGTGAGCAGAGAAGGTGGAAAAATCTCCTTAAATGTGACACAACTATAAGTTAAGCTAATCAATAAACTCTCTACCTGTAGCACCTGAGAAGGCAAGAGGTTTGATGTTTGACTCTTAGTTTAACCACTGTTTTGCACTTCTCAGTCAGTATGACTGTGTTTTGAAGAGGCTATAAGACTCTGCATTCTGAGAATGACCATGTGTGAGGCAGTGTATGCCTCCAGACCTTGCTATTGAGTCTGGGGTCACTACTTAATTAAAGTTCTTTTTTTCTCATACTTTCATACATTGTTTAAATAATGTTTAAATTGAACATACTGGACTACAATAATCCAAACCTGTGTATTTGTTTTGCTTCTGCAATGGATTCTACAAAATCAATTAAACAATGTCTGGACAAGACCAAAAAGCACCTGCTTGAGTATCCTCACCTGCAACAACAACACTGACTCAGCTGCGCTGACCTGTTACATTATGTGTCAGTAGAGTTTTACTCACTCACATCACCTCTACTCACTTCAAGATAGTTAAAAGGAGTCCCAGGGGGACTGGAACAGATCTGCTGAGCTCAGACAGCTGACTCTGTGTTAACATGGAGAGCCATCTCAGGCTCTCATCTGTGTGTTTTACTTCTGTACTTTGGCAGTAATTCCCACATCCAAGCATCTCTGTCCCCACAAGTCCCAGATTCATGGGAAACTTGAAGATGAATTTCTCGATTTCATCAGTGATCACATCTCTTAAATCTGGAAAAAAAATTATGTCTGGTGAAAAAACATAAGAAGCCTACCGTGGCGGGCAGGGGTCCAGGCTACAGGCTTTCAGCAGCTGTGGAGGACGGCGGCTGGTTACACACAACATCTCATCTACAGCTTCCCTGGTTTGTTTGTTCAGGCAGGTCACCACAGCCTCCTGGACACCTGCACACAACAACGCATGGTCACAGCCAGCTCTCTATAGCTGGAGAGGTAGCTGAGGGCAGAGACAGGCCTGGCAGGGCCAGTGGGGCTGCTGCCTCTGGGGAAGCACAGCCTCACACAAAGGGCTGCCAGCTTAAGGGGGCAGCCTTAAAAGTTTGCTGTTGGGACTAAGAGAGAAGCTGGAAGTTTAGGCGATTATGTTTTAACTTGGGAAATCCTTACTGATATGGAAGTCCTTAAGTAATCTTTGCCATATCGGTTACTCTGTCTCACTTTTACTATGAGTAAGGAATATTACTTTTTTCTTTCTCTCTCTTTTTTTTTTTTTTTTATCTCGAAGTTGGAAAGGTAGAAAAAAATCAAGGACTGCAACACTGTGTGTCAGGCAAGAGTACTCAGTGAGAGAGGATTTACTTCTTCCTCAGAGGGTCTGAGGACAAAAATTGCCTTGAACTTTCTTAAAATCTAAGCCACAGTGTTTCAAGCAAAGTGGAAATACGTTTCTACATTCATTCACATGTCCTGTAGCTGAACTCCCAATAATTGCATCATCTCATCAAAAACAATCTCATAATCTTTTGAGGATGCTGTTTTTCTTTGGTTTTGCTTTTTTTTTCTTAAAGTGGTGGAAGAGCTTGAACAGCTGCAAGAGCAGTGTAACAGAACTGACAGTACCTTTCACTCTTTCTAAGCAGAGAACATGTTGTTACTCAAACAATGGTATCATATTATTCAGTAAGACCAATGTGCTGCAACTCATTGTAGTTCTTGCAGTCCAGAAATTATTCATGGATTCATTCTTCTTATTCTCAGTACAAGCTGAGGGGAGATCAAAGTGGTACATTCAGAAATATATTGTCTCCCAAGCATGCAAGCCTATTTAAGGCATGCCTGTGATTCAATGGTAGATAATGTCTCCATTGTACTCAAGATGCTAAAAATAAAAAAAGAAATTTGATGGTTTTGGACACAGACATTTACACTGAAATTATCACAGTTCCTGAAGTCAGCTGACATTGTAGTTTTCCTCTTTGCAAGGTGGCCCCATATTTGCAAATCATTTTGCTATTCAAGTAATCTCCTAATAGACTTTAAAAATAAAAGTAAAAATGATCTTCTATTAAAAGAATAAAACAAATGATGATGACTTAAGTCTCAGAAATTTATTTCTATGAAATTTCTATACATAAACAATATATTCTCTACCCTGTCATGCTCAATATCTTTCCAGTTCAATAATTTTTCTGTTGAGCATACTATCATACTGTGTACAGGAAACAGAAGCATATGGATTCCCCAGGACAGACTGTTCCTGGTTGTGGATCAGAGGTAATTCTCTGTCTGAAGGGAAATGGCACTGTGTTTAAGTTACTGGTCTGCACTTCACAGTGATCACTTGTATAGGTCTGACAAGACCAATCTGGGGAAGCCAGGAGACAAAGACTGTTAATCCAGATATATGGAAACTAGGAAAGTACTCTTCTTAACTCTGTGGTAAGAAACCATTGAGTCCTGCCACACATAGATGTCACTATTCTGTTTGGTAGGGGTACAGCTCACTCACCATCTGTGAGTGCTGAGTTTTGCAAACATTTTGCAAACAGTGTAATTCCAGTTTTGATTTCTACTCTCTGAAGTGTGTCACTACTGAGATCTTGATCAATGATTATCAATTACTTTAACTCCTTTGCATCGTCTGTTTCAGTGCCGAGTGTCCAAAAGTGACTGTGAGGTCTTGAATTCAGTGTTTTCTCTCTCAGACTCATGGTTTTTCAAATTCATACAGCGAAGCTTTGATACTACTTCTTTTCATTTTCCAGTACCCCACCTGGCCCAGACTTCTGAGTGAGCTCATATCCCATGCTTATTACTGTCAACTAAGTCACATCTGATTGTATTTCCAATAGCTTTAGTCTATCCTACCAGTACTCTGCTTTGCTCATTATAATTTCCTTTCAGAGATTCTTACAACTTTTTACCTTTTAAACGTAACAGTAGGATCAGTAATCTTGCCTGATAGCATGGGTATTGAAGAAAAAGGGTCCTGGTTGAATTTCGCTAGTCCATGGTTGCTAGACTGGGTATTGAAAGAAGTTTCTGGATTTGATATTTGGTGACAGTGACTAAAAAATAAAATTTAAAAAAAATCTGGCTTGGTCTATCAGCAAGCAAATGTGCTCAGAATCACTTTCTTTAGCTTCTTCTTGAATTTTACACTGAGTGTGTTTCAATATATTGATAACATCTGTTCTCCCATTTTTGATCAGTCAATGGGACAAATGGTTATAAGCTTAAATCAAGGATGGATCATTGAACATTCAGAGAATATAAAAACCTTTGAATATTTGTCAGAATTTCCACAGTACAGAGATAATACTAAAAATTGGATATGAACTTCAGGAAGTTTATGTGCCAAGTAACTGAATTCTGAACATTATTTACTGAACATTATCAACTGCACATTATCAGAATAAAAAAAGCTTTTTGCTTTAAAATTGTTTTCCCTGAAAAACAGACAAATCATTTCAATAGGAAATCTCAGTATAAAAGGTTGTTAAGGGTGGTAACTGCATCTAAGCAGTTTAAGTTCACTTTCAAAGTATCATGAAATGAGACTTTCTGCGTTTATATCTACCATAATAGAACAATTGTTACATGATATTTGATGACAGCTCTTGCAAATGTGGCCACTAACAGTAGACTAAATGACTAATTCCTTCTGGTTGCTGCTTATGGGAGGTGAAAGGTTATTCCTGTATCTATTAAATTTCTTCTCTTGAGACTCCAAAAGAAAACAAAAACAGTTTGACAGGTCTTGCATCTATGACTATGACTTAGCACCTGCTAATCTGAAAAATTTGGAGCTGATGTGAGATAAAAAGAAAACTTGCCTAACATTTTTTTTGTGGCAATTGAAAAAGATTAAATCTATAAAGCAAAATGTCTCTGTTCTATCAGTCTCTGTGATTTATATTTGAAAAATACACACATTGCCACTATATTCAAAGAGACGACTATTTCAAGACTGTATTTCAGAAGCTATTTCAGCTTCAGTATTCATAGTATAAGTGTGACAAATTGTTACTGCTCACTAGCAGCCTCTTGTAAAGTCAATGTTTGTTGCCACTTAGCATACATTAGTGTAATATTTTTTAAGTAAGAAAGCAAGCAGTAGTGGTGATGCTCTGACAGCTCTCTGTGAACTGGTCTCCACACCCACTACTGTCAGCAGTCCAGAAGTCAGCACAGAAAAACATTACATTATTTTCTACCAACTGTGGTTTTTAAGTTTGTAATTGATTACTGATGAATATGTACAGATCGCACTACTAACCATTCATAAAGTGCTGAGTGGTTTCTAGTTCTACGATAACTACTCTATAGTAATCCTTTTTTAAATACCTTAAAACTTTTAATGTAGGAAAACAGCAACTGGAGAAGTGTAGGTTTAATATAAAAAATACTGGAGTGTACATATTTTTCAGAACTAGATGGACAAAATGATGGGGAAAAAAAGGATACCAGAGAACTTTTCATTAATGGTCTACAATGTGGAACCTGAGACCGTGATTAACTTTGAGAACAGACAACCACACTATTAATGCATTAAAGTAGTTTTCTTTTGCACTGGGATTAGAGCTAATGTTGCTTAGTGATAGGAGTCATAGAATTGGCTAAGCTCTTAGCATATCAATAATTTAATGCATCTGCTATGGGAAGACAATTTACTTCCACATGTTTATACTTGCATGGTACACCTCAGGAGATAAAAATTAAGTGACACATGATTCTCAGCCTGTATTGTCAGATCACTCTAACATTTTTGTGAGAGTGCCTTTTGAGTGAAAAGCTGATACAAGGAAAAAGAAATATGTGATACATTGACCTATCTTGGTGTAAGCCTGAGCATAGAAACTGAAAGTCCTGGACTGAAATATGTTGTGCACATGGGATTTCTTCAGTTTTCATCCATGCGTTTTCAAACATGGTTGAACTCAATGACCGCATGGTTACTCAATGATCTTAAAGGCCTTTTCCAACTTAAATTACTCCCATTCTAACTAACTGAGTAAAGCAGTGTATCTATGGGTGTTAACTGCAAAGCACACACTTGAAGAGGGAAAGCAAATCCAGCACTGAAACATTTTGCACTTACCTCCTCCACATGACTCCGAACACTCAGTAAAGCCCTCATATTCCCAGTCATAGAGCTCATCAAACTCCTGCAAGCCACCATACAGCAACTCAGTTTCATCTGGCATATATTCAGTTGCCTCCCCACTGCAGGGACCACTATAACAGGCTCTCTGAGATATTGGTTTGGGACCTTCACATTCATCGATGGGCAAGTCAGCCACAGACTGAGAGAAAGAGAGGAGCACTTGACATTTTACAAGTCGCATCTGGCTGCCCACTCCACAGGTGACACTACAGGTGGACCAAGCCTCAGGAATAAATCTGTAAAAGAGAAAGAGCAAGGTAAGTTATGTCCACAGCCAGGCAAGCAAAAGTTGTATAGCCGTGTTCTGGACAAATTCTGTTTAATGAGAAACAAATGCTTCACTTTAATAGGGCTATTATGAAACACACATAGAAGCTATAGCATATTGTTGACAACTTAATGGCAACAGTAGAAGGTCTCTCAAGTAGTCATGTGGAGCACACATTTAGAGCACCTGCCTTGATTCTAAAAGATGTCAGTGCAGGGCATCCTGCAATCTCCCAAAGTCCATCATGATTCCACTAGCTACCTTTCACTAGCATTCGACCTAGAACACCTTTGTTTTAGTTAGGATCACAATTATGTCACTAGTAAGTATTGAGCAGGCTACTGGTATCAGCTAGTTGCAGTATTAACAGGGAAAATAATTTTAATCACTGTTCTTGTACTTGTGTTTTCTTTTTTTTGTGTGTGTGTGTGTGTGTTTTTCTCCTAGCACAATTTACTTTCTCTCTCCTTTAAAAAAGTCAGTGTTCCATTTCTATTCTGGATTTTCCTGGCTGTTGCTCTTGTCTCACTGATTAGGAGCCCTTACATGCTCCAGATTTTTGCGTCTGAAAGTATACACATACATTGATAAAAGCACTTTGCAGCCATCATTACAGTAAGACTGGTTGAATTCTTTCTTTTTTTTCCCTCAACAATGGAAAAAAAATTGCAATTTATCTCTGTTATCAATGCTTTTTAAAGACCTTTAAAAAAATAATTGTGCTAGAAATTGGCCTAGCATTTTGCTCAAAATAACATCAAGCAGAAGGGTCACATCCAATTCCATACTACATCATTACCACCTAAACCCAGGAAATTACATGCACTTTCAAATATCTGTGTGTAGTCATTAATGATAAATGTTTCCAAATGGTGAGCACAAAACACAAAAAACATGACTAACACACAGTCAGTTCAGTAAGTTATTTGTTTTGCATGTAGTCTACCTTCAGCTGCACAGAATTGTGCTTTTCTGTATGCTGACATCTGAATATTTTTTGAAAACAGAAGTAGCGTAATACTCTTCCTGAGAAGCAGGTTTTGTAGAAAACAGGAAACGATGGATGGGTTTCAGTTGTCATTGCATGTTGTTTAGTGAAATACCACTGTAATAATAGTCCCTATAATAGCAATCCTAATAAACAAGACAAAGGCAATAACTAATTCTAGTAATGCAACAGTAGTAGCTGTTAGTCAAAGCTCAGTTGTGCTAATAGCTGTACAAATGAAAAATTAAAAGGTACTTCTTGCCTCAAAGAGATTACACCAAAAAATTAATAGATTTTAGCATACTTTTCAGTGACTAGCATGGTGCCATTGCATCAAAGATCACCTTTTTTATTTCTCTGCACTGCTGACGGGACAATAGTTCCTCTTCAAAAGAAAAGTAGGTAGAAGTAAGTGTGTTCTGAGAACACTGATTAATATTTTAAAGAAAAGTGTTTTGCTTCTGTTCTAGAGAGATCACTGTAACATGGAGAAGTGAAGGGTGGAAGGAGGGAAAATCATGACCTTGCATTTGTTTTGGCTAACTTAACCGTGTCTGCTGCTACACAGCTGCTGGAGTGATGACTACATACAGCACCCATCTGTGGGATGGCTGAAGGGTCCTTCTGCCTATCACCCACTCTAAATGGGCAACTCCATGGACAGTGGTGCTCTCAGGCTAGAAACTGAAAAGGATTGGAATGAAAGGTGGAAATTTCTTCAAAGAAAACTGTGGATTAAAATCAGATAGTGCTTGTAGACAAGTGCCTATTCTGGTTTCACTAACCCGTGGGCACTGCTGTGGTGATAGACCAGCATCCTTTTCCCACTACATGAGCACTCTGAAAAAATAGTGAGCTCTGGAATGAAAAGAGGCATTGTATTTTCCAGTGGTTTTTGTTAGGTGTTGAAGTTTCACAATTTGCACAAGGCTGTGTTTAGCTGAAGGGACCATTGTTGCACCATTTGTATGTTAACCTCCACTGTTCTTCATAACGTGTCCTAGGAAGGCAGGAAAAGAAATGTACTGTCATTGACACAGATTTCAGGGGCTGTACTGATCTGGTTTTGGAAAATTGCTTTTGTAATGTACTACAATCACTGAAAATACATTTTAAGGAAATTTTAATATGATAACTAAACAATCATACCATGTTTGTATATAAAACACTTCACATGATATATTGGTCAAACCGTGAAATGCATAGTAGTCAAGCCTTCAGATTGCCCATCCAATGGACCTGTAGTCAATTGCAATTTTCTGCAGAATTTCATTCACACATGAACACTAGGTAGGTATTACTTGCCCAGCTCAATTTTGCAAGGACTGTTTGCACTTTTAGATCTTATTGTTCACATCCCCAGGTGAGAATACCCCTTTTAGACAACAGTGTGTCTATTTTTTTTTTTTCCAAAAACTTTCTCTCTTTAAATTATATAAAGGGAATGTATTTTAAAATCCGTAATCTGTAGACTAAAATGTGCTACACAATGATCACTTGCCTATAAAGGCAGCAAAAATGATTTCAATATTTAAATTGAGAACAGTGATAACAATGGAAGTCTTGGCATAATGTTACTTTTTCCTTCAAATTCTGGGCATAGCTAGGAACTGGTATATATTCTGTATATGTAACTGAGTAACATGCATGTATGTAACTACTCATTTTCTCAGAAGGACAGAAACACTGAATCAATGCACAATAATGGGAGACCTTCCACAACAGATCATATCAGATTTAGAGTGAGATCCATGGAAAGCTCTGCCAAATTTTGTGAAGATCTCCAGGGCACTTGATACACATAGCCACAGCCTCCTCTGCCTAGGACTTTGGTTCCTACAATTTATATTATGAAGGAAAACAGAATGAATACACAGGCTGGTGTTTTTGAGCTATGAAGAAAAATAGTTTATTTTCTTCACTGCTATTCAATTATATATTACCCTTAATTTTTATTGCCTAATGCTTTTTTTTTAAATCCGTTGTTAAGTAAATCCAGGGAACAAATGAAGTTTAAGGCTTTAAGAACACCACATACTAGTAACACTGAGTGTTTGAAGGCACAGACACCCATCTATGAGGGCATCTAAAACCAGACACTACTGGCAAAATAAAAAGTTCAGGGGCTTTCCAAAGAGTTAATTTTTTACTCTGATAGAAGCAGGAACTGAGCTCAGACTTCCAGACTCCTTGTCTTGAGCTGAAATGCAAACCTGCCTGTTTTCTCCAGGAAAGGACACCTTTCCATAGATTTTAAGGGGTGGATAATTCCACAGTATGCTCACACACAGTACTGGGTAGCTGCTGGTACCATTGTTCAGAGAACTGGAACAGAGCTCATGACTACTCATCAATAAAATCTCAGGACTCCATCTGTAACACTAACGGAACCAAAGTGAGCTGCATAGATCCAGTTCCAATCTGAGTGATTATAATCCATTTCTCTATAGTTTCTCTACAGTTCAGTTTGTAGATGATACTTTCCTTCAGCTTTGTGTCAAATCATGCTATATTGTTGGTGCTCTCTGTAAATTCATCACTGCCTTTCACTCCAAGGAAAAGTACTGGTTTATGCTCTGTATAAATATTAGACATCAAATGTAAGTAGTGGTGATTGCCTAAAAGAGATTCCTGAATGAATGGATAGAATTCATTACCTAATGTTAGGCTGCTGTGTTGCTAATCTTCCCTATGACCAACCACACACACAGTTTTAATTTTTTTTGCTGTTAGGTCTTAATATGGAGAAGTTTCTCTAAAATTCCTTCTTCCTCTTCACTGTGTGACACTTCAGCAGACAAGCAACAGTCTAGCAGCTGATAGTTTCCCTATATGTCCTCACTACTTGTTTTGGCAATCCAATAATCATAACATGGTTTCTTTTTTGAGTACAACATTCATAGAAAGTTCTGTTTATTGCCTATTAACCTAAGAATCAGATATAAAATTTCATGATGGAAACTATTTAACAGGGAAAACCAAAATAAAATTGATTTTGACTTTGGAAACTGAAATACCTATTGAAAAGTAAGAAAGAGATAGTGGGTGACTGCCACACTGGCCTCTCTGTCCACATCCAGTTCCTTGAGAACTTTGTCCCTCCCACTGATGCATGTCAGGAATTTCCTTTTGTTTTTTACTGAACTGGCCCTATCACTACGATGGTGCCATCTGGCATCCAGATATTGTTTGCCCTCTTACCCCTCCTCCTCCTGCTCCTTCTTTTCATGGCTAGCACCAGGGTTATTTATTTATGGTAGTATGTTAAAAGCTGGATACGATATTAACACACAAAAGCATTTTTCAAGAGTTAGAGAGAGAAATCTTTTAAACAACCCTCCACCACCCATAAAACCAATCTCATTACAAATAGAAAAACCTGTGCTTTTAAAATCATGACTGCTGCTCTTTTGACTCCGGCTGTAATGCTGTGGTGGTGTAATGAGTTCTGGTGAAAGAGGTCAGATAAAAGCATACTATGGCTTCTCCCTCATATAATATATTTCTAAGGCCTGCTGAATGGTCACTTCAGAGACAGACAACAATAGGAAAACAATATATATGACAATACAGGACAGCAGGGACTTACCTTAAACCTTTGTCCTAACAAAGATTACAATGCTTTCTGACTAGCCTAGAGTTTTTCACAGCAGTTCATCGCCAGCAGTTAATATTTAATTAAGAACATTTAGGGGTGCAGCAGGTCAGACAATATAAACATAACTATCACTTCTAGCTTTCAAATGACTGAACTGGTTATGATTAATTCTTTGAGCAGCAAAAATAATGAAAACCAATTTAACATGGATTTTTTATTTGAGGACTCAGTCCCCAAGCAGATTCTCTGATATTCCTTAAGGACTAAACTCGTTTGGAAACCTTTCCATTAACTAAGGAATTGTAGTCAATTAGTTCAGTGAAATGTGGAAAATTCTATCACTGAATTTTCTGGTGAGTATCAAGCAAATTTGACAGATGAATAAAATTCTCTGTCATAACTTTTTATCACTGTCAGACTCAGTTAATAGGAATAAATTCAGACATTACTGAGAGAAGAGGAAGGCAACTGACAGATAGACATATACAGACAAAATTAAACCGTAAGACTTGCTTCCTTTGGAAATTCCTGAAGAAATAAATAATGGAAGGCACTATATACAGATGAAATAAAAATGAGTCATCTGTTGCTCTAGCAGCACATGTTAGAGAATGATCAGAAATTACAGGTGGAAGAACAATGTGAAAAGTAGAATGTAACTTTATAACTCATAGTATGTAATCTCATAACAAAAATAATATTGAATAGGAAGTCACAAAAGTCACAAGACAGGGACTGACAAATGTGAGAAAATGCACAGAAAAATATGCTGACAATTTTTAGCTTTAGTTTTTAAACTTTCAATCAAAAATAAGTTTTGGGAACAAGAGAGTTGCTTATAGATGATGTTTGCTTTCTCTGACTGAAGAACAGTAAGGAAAAAAAGGATGACACTGGAAGAGGAAGAACTGTCTACTGGCTGCAAAGAATGACTCTGTAGAGATGTGATGGGTTTGTCTGGAGCTGCCTTTTGCTCAATAACAGGAGAAGAGGGTTGAAGTCCCTGTAAACACTTCCCCTGGCTCTGAGTTGGACCCACCTCTGTCCTGGCTGGGCCCATCTGGCACCTTTTCCATCACTATGAAGCAAAATCTGTAGCATATAGAAGGATGTGGAAGGGTAAGACAAAGTGGAAGTGACCATGCAGACCTTGCAGTCAGAGACAGAGGAAGGGAGGAAGAGTGCTGGACCAGAGACTGCCCTGCAGCCCACAGTGAGTGGGACTGAGTTGCCCACAGCTCCAGGAGGACACCATACTTCGAGGAGTGATTGTTGCAGACCCCATGCCAGGAGGAGTGATTGCAAATAGGGACCCTATGCCACGGGGAGCAATTGCACCTGGACAGACAGGAGACTGTGTGAAGAGGCAGACATGGCACGGGCCATGCTGGAGTGCATACACAGGGGGTGGAGAGGAGCTGCAGCCCACAGGATGAATGCATGTCAGGGCTGCCCGATGTGTCAGGGACTCTGTGCTGAAGCAGGGAGGACTGATGAGAAGCCCTCCTGCCTTGAGGTGAGACAAGCTGCAGGAGTAATCAGGAAAGGACTGACTGAAACCACCATTCCCAGGACCCCTGAGTCATTCAGCGGGGGAGGAGGTAAAGATACCAGGATCAGGACTTTGAGCCCAGGAAGAGAGGATGAAGGGGGGGAAATTGGCCTTAAAGGGCTGGTTGTGGTCTTCATCATTGTCCAAGTCTACATTGTTTTCTGTTTGTTATGGTTTTGGTAGGAGGCAGATTAAATTAACTTTCATTTTCTTCCCCAGGTGGAGTAGTCCTGTCTGTTTGGCCCAGGAGTGAGCCCCCCTGTTGTGCCTGGGGATTTCCAAAGGGCCTCGGTTACTTTTATGTACCTCATCTTGCTGAGGTACGGGATAGGGTGTAAGCGAGCAGCTACTTGTAGTTCTTTGTTCCTTGATGGGCCAAAAACACTACAGGAAAATGCTAAGGAAGAAAGCTCAGGAAGAACTTCAGATAAGTGTAGGAGAACAATGCTACATGCTATCTTACACCAGCTAGTGCTTGATCCAATAATTAAAAACTCTTGACCATTCGAACTCTTAAATTAACATACAGCTACACTACAGACTGATTATTCATCAAGCCAAAATAGGTAGGCAACAGCCTTATACCTGTCAACATGGTGGTTCATGGAGTATTACATTGTGTCTTCGCATAACTGCAGAAACACAAGCCAAAAGGTGCATTATCATGTAATGCATCTTGCTTTTCAGCTAGTTGGTGTTTTGAAAATTCCTACACAGATGAAAGAGGACAAGTCATGCTATAAAACTGGCATCAAAGCTGATTGTTGACTGTATCTTGGTGAATTCTCAATGTTTTGTCTCCTTTTTTTATGTCATTACATATAGTTTTTCATTTTAATAACCAGGACCTAAAATGAATAACTGTTTCAAAGTTAGACATTAATGGAAAACACTAGTCATAGTGAGGCACTGAAACCGATTTTATGTGGAAGTTCACCACTCAAGGTCGCTGTCAACAGATTAGATGTTCTGCAACAATATGCAGATGGCTGTTACAGTTTACAGACAGGGATTATACGGCTGTCTCATTCAGCACAAGTTTTCTAAGTTTTCATTTGTCTTTCTGTCTCATGCCTTATCACTAAAAATCATTCCAAACTAAACATAAGGCATAGACATCTCCAAGCTTTAAGAAAGTTTCATAAAGATCCTGATTTTGTCCCCTTTATTTTAGCTGCTAGTCAACACCTATAAAAATTTCTACTTGAATTTAATTGAATGTCGAGTTGATTTCTCAGCCTAAAATAGAGATTATATATACTCTCAGAGTTATACTTTTAAGAGAAGAAAAAAATGTATAAAATGTCATTAACAGCAGAATGAACCTCATCTGGACTTTGCCCCACTATATTGGTATGTTATTATCCCACACTTTTGCATGAGATAAAAAGATTAGAGTGTCTTTGGTAGACAGAGTCTTTATTGCAGCATATCAGTGAACTATAAAGTAAGCAGCTGCACTAAAACAGTTTAAAGTTTTTAAACCTGTCTCCCTTTATGCCTCTCAAGGTCTGTTTTAATATCACAAGTAATAAACCATAAAGTTTTCCAGAATATTTTATTAAAACATAAATCATAATAAACAAAGGAAACTTCTTTCCCTGCAGGTTATGCTTATTCTGTACAAACCCTTTCTTGTTAGTATTTAAAGCTACATATATTTGTATATATATTACTAAGTACTGTCAATATTGTCTACTGTATATATCAAAAGATTTCTTAGTGTAATAAATCATTCCAGATATGATGCCATATCAGTATGATTCCTTTTGATAAACTTTCTGTGAATACATATTTTATTACATATGTTTGGAGAGGTTATTTACAGTTCGAGAAATGCACATTTACCTAAGTGATTTAGTATAGTCACAAGAGAAGTCAGAAGAAAATAAACTGCATATTAATAATGAAAAATGAGTATATTCACAAATATGAACTTTTTAGACTTTGACTCTGAGCTACAAAGTCTACGGAACTCCGAAAACAGTTAAACATCTCATAATATCACGTGCGATAATTACTACTAATACATCTGCACAAATGAGCATGTGTGTTTCTGTGTATAATTGTGTGTTTGTATACATAAATGAGCGTGTAAGTATGTATTTTTGCAAACATATGGCAGCTGGAGTGAAATAATTTTTGAGGGCCTTATTTTATATATCTCTAGATCTATTTCAATGTTCCAGTTTCAGATTACATCTGTTTAGCTCAATCACACCAAAGCTGCAATTATATTGTGTAACAAACAATGGTTTTTAGTCCAATACACAGCTGCAGTTGCAATAAAAAATTCTATGTGCTCAGCCACTAGGAACTGGATAGTGATAAAAGTTGTATATAGAGGTTACAATTATAGCATAAGTTTATCACAGGTCAAGAATAAAAAATCTAAAGCATAATCATAACACTATTCTTAATTTTTTAGCCGCATTACTAAAATTTTCTGTGGTGCACTAGTTTTACCTCAATTTCATTTTCATTTCTATTTCATTGGGCTAAGGGAGTTTAATTATCCATAAATGACAATACAATTCTACTCTGAGAGGTTTTTTATATGACACTTTTCTAACTTCTTTCCACTAATGAAATGTACCATATGCAGAAACTATTAACATGCTTTTTCAATAGCACTGTGTGAATAACATAGCTACATCTAGTCAAATTCACACAGTCAGATTTTCTTATTGATATATTAAAAAGGGAAGTATCAACCCTGAGTAGAAGTGTTCTTTTCCAGCTTTTTATTGGAATACATTTTTCTTCAGCGTTTAGCTGGGCCTATTTCGTAACCTCCACCTTTAACTCCATGAACAGAAGACAAATGAACAGGAACAGAAAAAACCAAAAAGTTATAGTTAATGCAAAAATGCATTAAAAATGTATAAAAAAATTGCATGTCCTAATGCAAAGGGACTGTCACTGTATGTACATAGGCCAGCCTGCCATCCAAGAGGGTTTGCAACAGGAGAAATTGCTACTAGTGACGTACAAGGTGCTGACTGAGATACATCTTGCTGGGGAAAGACCATGGAGTGGCTAGAAAAGCAGGGCAGGGGAAGCCTTTGAAATGATGAGGTGAGTGATGGTAAAGCAATCCAAACCATAGGGATGAGGTTTGTAGCTCATTTTCTGCTAAAGTGAATTCATTTTTTTTTTCTGCAACTACAGTCTTTCTGGAGCAGGAACCACCACTGTCTGCTCGTATTTTACCTCTTCACAGAGGTATTGTAAGAATAAAGGTGTTGAGCTGCAGAGATAGAGTGGTAATGGTGAAGACATAGGTGTGTACACAGACAGACTCTCACTACAACGTGACCTTAAATAAAACGTGTGTATTTGCTTATTAAATCTACATTTGCCCTATTTATAATATAGTTGTGTCTCTTCATATCTAAGTGTGACACAGTCTCAGGCTCATTAATTTCCACAGGGTTGGGTTTTGCCTTTACACTCTAATGAACACCAAACTGAATTTCAAGGGAATGTGTTTCTTAGTTCAGCAAAACCCAGATCCCCATATCATGAGAACCTGTTGTAAGCAAGTTTTTAAGACTTACGATGGTTCTTCAGACACCACTGCTCCTTCCTCCAGCTCCTGAGCCTGCTTATACCATGGCAACTTTGCTTCCACAGGAAGTTTCTCTACGGAGCAAACATAAGCACGTGAAAATTGGAAGCATGCAGTAATGCTACTATGTGTGCCAGCCTCCCCTCTCTCCAAGCATACCTGTGATCCATTTATGCCTTCATTTACATGGAGGCTGAGAACAAAGAAGAGAGAGAAACGAGCAGGACAGAGTGAAAGCAACTCCTTTGTCACTTGGATGATAATGCTTACAATGTTATCACAGAATCACAGAGTCACAGAATCTTAAGGGTTGGAAGGGACCTCAAAAGATCATCTAGTCCAACCCCCCTGCCAGAGCAGGACCTCCTAGAGAAGGACATACAGGTGGATTTTGAATATCTCCAGAGAAAGACTCCACAAACCAGTTCCAGTGCCCCGTCACCCTTACAGCAAGAACTTTTGATTTATGTTTCGTTGGAACCTCTTATGCCCCAGCTTGCACTCATTGACCCTTGTCGTATCATTGCACATCACTGAGAAGAGCATGGCTCCATCCTCCTGACACCCACACTTTACATACTTGTAAACATTAATGAGATCACCCCTCAATCTCCTCTTCTCCAAGCTAAAGAGCCTCAGCTCCCTCCGTCTTTCATCATAAGACAGATGCTCTACTCCATCATCTTGGCGGCCCTGTGCTGAACTCTCTTCAGTAGCACCCATTCCTTCAACTGAGGGGAGAGAGTAGAGGGGGAGGAGAACCTCTCTTGACCTACTGGCCACAGTCCTTTTAACACACCCCAGGATGTCATTGGCCTTGTTGGCCATGAGGGCACATTGCTGGCTCATACTCATCCTGCTGTCCACCAAGACCCGCAGGTCCCTTTCCCCTACACCACTCTCTAACAGTTCATTCCCCAGCCTGTACTGGTACATGGGGTTCTTCTTTCCCAAATGCAAGACCTTTCACTTGCCCTTGTTGAATTTCATTAGATTACTCTCTGCCCAACTCTCCAGCATGTCCAAGTCTCGTTGAATGGCAGCACAGCCTTTTGGTGTGTCAGCCCCTTCCCTCATTTTATTATCATCAGTAAACCTGCTGACGGTGCCCCCTGTTCCCTCATCAAGGTCATTAATGAATAGATTGAACAGTACTGGTCCCAGTACCGACCCCTGAGGGACTCCGCTAGACACAGGCCTCCAACTAGACTCTGTCCCATTGATCACAGCTCTCTGCCTTCTTCCCTTCAACCAGTTAACAATCCACCTCACTGCCTGATCATCCAGCCTGTACTTTCTCAGTTTTGCTGTGAGGATGCTGTGGGAGATGGTGTCAAATGCTTTACTGAAATCCAGATAAACCACATCCACTGCACTACTGCCATCTATCCACCTGGCTACACCTTCATAAAAAGCTATCAGGTCAAACATGACTTCCCTTTGGTAAAACCATGTTGACTGCTCCTAATGACCCTCTTGTCCATTAGATGACTAGAGACAGAACTCAGGATAAGTCATTTTGTTATCTTTCCAGGGATGGAGGTGAGGCTGACCAGTCTGTAGTTACCTGGCTCCTCCTTCTTGCCCTTTTTAAAGACTGGAATGACATTTGCTCTCCTCCAGTCCTCAGGCACCTCTCCTGGTCTCCATGATGTACTGAAGATGATGGAGAGTGGTTTAGCAATGACCTCTGCCAGCTCCCTCAGCACCTACAGGTGCATCCCATTGGGATCCATGTATTTATGCACATTCAGATTGTAACTCTGCCTTCCCTGTATCCTCTGTCACCAGGGCATCCGCCTCATTCAACAGTGTTAATTTGTCTGCAATGTACTTGAAGAAGCCCTTCTTGTTGTCCTTGACCTCACTTGCAAAGCACAACTCCAATGAGGCTTTAGCTTTCCTAGTTGCCTCCCTACGTCCTCTGATGACAGTCCTATATACATCTCAAGTGGCCATCCCTTCCTTCCATGATCTATAAACTCTCTTCTTCCACTTGATTTTGCCCACTAGTTCCCTATTTAGCCATGTAAATGTTCTGGCTCCCTTTCTTGATTTCTTACTCACTGGGTTGCTCTGATCTTGACCTTGAAAAGTGACCCTTGAATAGAGACCAACTACCTTTGATCCCTTTAGTTTCTGGTAACTTGTCCCACAACATGTTCCCTAGAATTGGTTGAAAAGACTAAAGTTGTCTCTGCTAATGTACGTGTCTGTGTTATATGGCTACATAGATAGTTCACTGCTGCAACTAGAAAGGTTATGCTGTTCTAAAGCCAGAAAGTCAAACTGTAGTCACTTCTCAGACTATACAACTGGGCTGTAAAACTAGGCACTTTGGGAAGTATTTTCTTGAAGGAAGTCTTTCAAGTGTAAAAGGCTCCTATTGACACTGCAAAGGCAAAACATATAAAATCCCTGTGTTTACTTCTAACTTTTAGGAATTCAGAAGACACATTAAGCTTCCTCTTGATAGATTACAAAAAGGAAGAAAATCTTGATTCCATGACTGATAACACAGAAAAGCAGAGAAACTGTAGTGAAATGGTACAGCTATACTTTTCAGCTTTATCAGTTCATCAACTATGTGGACTTTTAAAAAAATGAGCTTGATACTTTTTCTGTCATTTCTGATGGAAAACAGTAGAGCTGCTTTTCTTCCTCTCCAGGACATGCACATAGCATAAAGAGCTGCTCTGCTTTGGGGAGTGCAGGGCCATGCTGTTTCACAAGCCAAACTACACTTTCATGCAATGTCAAAGTGGAATATTTGCGCTGTAAACAGTGGAGCTGTTTTAGGTCTACAGCGGTATAAAGCAAGAGCAATTTTGGCACTGTAATTTGAGAAGAAGATCTGCTTTTCAACCAAGTGTTCTGGGTTAGGATGAGAAGAAAAAACACAGATAAAAGAGAGCGAGATTCAGACCACTGAGGAGAACCAGGGTCAGACCTATCTGCCATTCACAGGTCACCTAAGCCATTTGGATTTATATATTGCACAGATTTGTACTTGCCAATGGGAGCAGATCAATGTAATTCAGGATACTTGGGAATTTTCTGTGACTCTGTTGTGCACAACAGTGAACCTTTCACATACACAGATAAAATTTCCCTTCTGTCCATTGTATTATAGAGGAACAACAGTTTATAATTTGATTTCATAGCTAATGCAACTTTAGTCAAGACTTAACTTTAGTCAAGTCCTTAGAGTAAGTTAGCTGAAGACAAAAGCAATAGTAATAGTAATAGTAATAGTAATATGTCTTTCTCTTAGAAATAACTTGCCAAGCTCTTATTAGTGCTACTTAAGGATGAATATTTGCCAGTATAGCTCTTAATGTAATCTATATTTTACTGCATATGTTATCCAAAATATATAGGAGATATTTCTATTTACATGTTCTGCAGCTTGCTTTATGGGTTTTGAAAGCTAAGCTTCAGTGCTCTTTTGCTCAGATGCAAGTACTTGTAAAAAGCAAAAGCTCTTGTGTGCTGTTGCCTGTCATCTGACTATTTTAACAACTTTTACTTTTCAGAGGTGTGGCTAATTATGATCTATGTTGTAAAATTTGTTAGAAGATTAAAAATGTTGATGTTGTACTGTGTGCTTTGACCAAAAAATGAATAAAAATCACTTCTAATATAAGCTTAGGGAGGAATTTTTGCCTTTGGATTTTAAAGTAAAATCTCTCCATTTAGAAAACAGTTCCAGTAAAACCACTTAAATTCTAGATTATACAGAATTAGATAAACACATCTTTTATTTTAAAACTTAAATCCAGGGATATTCTATTTTTTCCCAATATTATTGTATAATGAAGAACTTCAGTGCTTAACTATCCTAAAATGAAATACGTTACACAAACTATTTGCATTGTGTTTCTGTGAGCACAATGTATCAAATGAAGGAGGAATACCACATTTTTTGTATTGCTGCTCCAGTTAGCTAGGATGTTTGCTTTTATGCTTTATGTTAATCTATCTCGTCTTGAAAAAAACAGGCCAAGATTAAAGCATTCAACAGAGGAGAGTTACTTTGCTACTCCTACTAACTCTAGATCTGTGAAATATAAAGCACAAACTTCCAGAACAGAGAGACAATATTTTGGATTGAAAGAGTCCACTATATATCACCTGATCCAACTCACTTCTGAAAGCACGATTCAGCATTTAGGTACATGTGTATTCAAATATCTTTACTTGCATTATGGAGGATGAACTGTGAGAGTGTTGCAGAATCGAGAAGTAAAATGAAACCCAAACGCTTTCTGTAGGGCTTTCCATTGCATGGGAAAAAAAAAGGAAGAAAGAAATAGCTGCCTACAATCTGAAATTAATCATGTATGTACTGCAAAGGGCAGCATAAGCATGGGTAAAGATGTCCCTCTGTTGCAAGGGTGGGCTTGCAGCAAAGAGATATTTATTTTGTTCCCAGACAAGTCCCATTGCAAGAGATTTCTTGACAGATGCAGGCAAACAAAGCTTTTTTAGCTGGTCTTGCACCCTTCTCAGGTTCCCTAGGTAGAAATCAGTGTAGTTGGTCTGCAAGGTCTGATTTTTTGGTGTGGTATTGTGTTTTACTTATACTATGTGCTGCAGGTAGACAGACTCTTGCTTCATCTGTGTTCTGAACACTACAAACAAATAAAGCCCCATAAAAGTGGTTGGCTGACTGAGCCCAGACACACTGAATCTCTGTTATGAGGCTCAGAGTCATGCCAATACTGTCAGAGGACCATTTTTTTTAATCTTGGAAAGTGGGTGAAATGAGCTCATGTTAGCCAGCAAGATACCATGCAAACATACCCATTGCTTCCCAGAGGCCCTGTATCTGGGTTTCACTACTTTGTTGGCTGGCAGACACAGTGAATTCCCATGGTTTGGACAAGTTGGGATCTTGAAACTCAACAAGTGCACTCATCATTGGCCGCTGAGTGCCCAAATTAACATTTCAAATCTTACTGTTCCACCTTGGATCAGCACAAGGTTATGGGTCAGTCTTATTTTGAGAGGCTTTATAATAAGTGCTCCTAATGTGTATCAAGATGGTAACTAATTTTTCCTCTTATGGTGGAATTCAAGTCACCAATTTAGGGAAATTATGTTCATCTGCATTGTTCTAGCCCAGAAGTTTCTGTAAGTTAGTCACCATACAAACACAGAGGTTGTACCAATAGAACTGTATGCATACACAAACACATGCACAATCACATATCTGTGGAAATCATAGAATCACAGAATGGTAGGGGTTGGAAATGGTCAAATACCTGTGTCTGTTGCACCTGGCCACTGCCCAATAATCCAATCCAGTCTCCAGGACCTTTTATTACATTCCCATCCTTAAGAACCTCCAAATAGCTACAGAAATCTCTTTCCTTCTCTTGACAAACTGTGAAGAGTTTATCCCAGTATTACTGTCAGAGCCCCAAGGCAAGAAACTTTTCTACACAACTTGTGAGTACTCCTTGCTGTAAGATGCTTCAAGTTTAACAGCCTGACAAATTTTGAAGCCTTGCTAATAAGAGGAATTTCTTGTTGGGATACATAATGTTTGCATCTGACCTAGTTGAAGCTCCAAGTTATAAAAAGGCACTTCAAAATTGTGGTTACATTTATCTACCATAAATGTTATTTATATATTTAATTCCTTTTACAATACTGTGAGGTCAAGCATGCTTACCCTATGATCAAATTTGCATTTATATTGCTTGGTCTGCTGGACCACAAATTAACAGTGAAAACCCCAGAGCTTCTAAGAAAGACAGAGGAGCCAGCATTTACTCCAAGTTGCTAGAAGGCAGACTAGAATAGGAGTCTAAGCCTTGAAGACATGAAATCACAACTCAGTGTAGGTGGAAACAATACTACCAGCAGCAAATGAAATATGCTTAATATAGAAGAGCTCTGAAAAAATTATGAGAACATTCTACACCATTACCTTTGGGTTTGTAGCAAGGAGTGGGTACGACACATTCTTCTTTTATGTGTGGCTTTGTTTTAGGACTACAGCCTCCTGTATGCATTCCCCTGTGATCAATGCAAAGGACTACACGGTATCTGAGTCCTTGTCCACAAGTCACAGTGCACTGGTGAAGAAAAAAAAAAAAAGGTATGTGTATGATATGTCACCGGAGAGATATATAAAAACAGAATATGCAATAGAAGTATGTCTAAATCAGAGAGAAGAACGCAATGAAGAACCTAACCTTGAACATTAATTACGATATTTGGTAGTTATGGATAGGGTACAAAATTAACCAAATTTGTTGCCTTTTTGCTCTGCACATTTACTTGATTTGGATATTTTGCTGCTGGTTTTCTCTTGCAGTGTCACTCTGCACTTGTTACTTGGCTTGTGGCCATCTGTCCCATACTGGATATACTCAGTAACACCTTGTCAGTTTCATTTGGAGCCACTTTGCTTTGCTTGGACAGAGTACTAGGGCTTATGGGTTAATAGGGGTGATGCTCAGATATTTTGGAACATGGCACCAAACAGAGTGGGAAACTATTTCGGCTTTCTTCTGTTATACACTTAAGTCTTTTTTCATTTATCTTTGGTAAGGTAAATAATTTTTTCTCCCCTGTACAGAACGTTTCAGAAGTGGCTGCATGGGAGAGGATCAAAACTACCAACCAGTGGGGAGGACTATGGTAACTACCAATATTACTTTGCTCTTGAATTGCAGCTTTCATCTGGAAATCACTGCTTTGCAGTCAATCAAGAACACCTCACCTGTGAGTGAGCTAGCTTAGTTTCTAAAATCCATTTTACTTGCTGAGAATGTGAGGTAGTAAGAAACTACATTACAGATTAAGCCTTTATATACAAAATCAAAGAATTTTTCTACCTTGTAGGAAGACATTTCAAAGACATTTAGTTCCACACAGAAGGAAAGGTGAGTCAGGAACAGACAACTACAGGCATCAAAGAGAGGAATCATTTATGGCTTTATGTATTTACAGAAATTTCTCTGCAACTCATGATATTCAATTTATGGCTCTAAAATTATAATAAAGATAAATCAAAAGATAAACCATTACATGCTTAATGGTTTTGTTTGGTGCACTTTGGTTTTGTTCTCAGCCTATTATTAGTAGAGTTCAATAATTAACATTACAGATCTGATTTATTTTCCAATCATTATCCTTAACCATGTTAATCTTACTAATACATTTAGCTAGACAGCATAATTTAAAAGAGAGGTCATAGTAATAGGGAAAAAAAGTAGTGAAAGTTCCTACTTCTATAATGTCACTAAACTATAATTTCAGATATATTCTTACTGCGATACATTAAAAACCAACAAAGCTAAGCCAATTACCGGAGACCACTCCTGAGCAAGCCATTTCGGGCAGTCAAATATATTGCAAGGTTGGACAATAGGCATCTTTGGAGTATACATGCATTTCCATTCTTCCACAGGGCTGATATGCCCTTGAATGTCTTCTTCCACACATGAGATGCTGCGGCTTTGAATGCCTCCTCCACAGGATGAGGAACAGGCAGTCCAGGGTGTGCTTTCCCATCTAGGGAAAAAATACCAACCCCAAAACAAAGGCATCAGGAAAAGGAACCCCTGCTACCTCCACCACCACCCATACCATACACCCTCTTATCTGCAGGAGAGTTTCCTTTTTTCTGATTAATGTCAGTAAAAATACTGAAAAATACATATTATAATAATATTTTTATATTTTCATATATATATTTATATATTTTATATTTTAAATAAGTAACCATAACAGCAAAGGTCCCTAACGGCTGCTGTCACTAAGTCACAGATTAATAATGAGAAAACTCCTTTTTGCCCCTAACTCAATGACTACTTTCACAGAAACTAAATACTTTTGACTTAATTCCTTTTGTTTAATTAATTTCTCATGTTCTGAGGAATCTTTGTCACAAATCTCTGGCAACTTAGTGTGCTCTGAAGCTGATGATCCTTTTCAAAAGCGTAGTGGGAAACGGCAATGTCTCTTTCCTGGGAAACAATTGAGGGAAAAAAGAAGATGGGAAGAAATTATGAAAGACAAGATGTGCTTACACTGATAGGGTATGTGGCCTCTGATTGATATAGAACATGGACCCTGTTTCCTTAAAATTGAGGCAGTAAGAGGAACTGAGAAACCATCTTTTTTCTACAGATGCCATTTAAGAATGTAATGACAAATCCACAAAACAAGATGCATGTTCTGCAAAGCTACAGATCCTTATAAGAACATTTTCTTGACAATGATGCATATGCAGTAATATTTGTATTCTTTTATGTGTATACATGTCTGTCCACATAAAATAGTCTGCTATTTCCTCTCTTAAACCATTGCCACAGGACTGTTGTCATGCTCCAGTGTGGCTATTCCTGTATAAGCCTTTACCTGCCGTATGGTACAGAAGTGGACGTGTTCTGTCTATGTGGAAATATTTCCCAAAACTTAGTTGTTTTTTTTTTTTTTTTTCCAGTGATTTTGGTCATAAGTTTAATTTTTTTTACTTAAAAAACTGTTTTGTGGAAAAAAAACCCAACTGTTTTTCAGGCAAGAAGGAAAAAAAAGCAATAGATGAAGATTTTTTCTCCTACTTAAAACAAAAGAATTATTTTTAATAAGTTACAATTACAGGATGTTGTTAAGCAATATGAAAAATGCTTATCTTTCCCTCTGATTTTTCATCATAACAACCCATCTTTTTCTCATCAGTTCCAATATATGTAAACACTACCCACGCTGTCTGAAAGCACCATAAAACTCAATGTGAAATGCCTTATGTTAATAGGCATTTATGAATGGTAAAGACACTGATTAATTGCACAATTTATCATTAAGAAGTGCTGAAACCATGTTTATGCCATGACATATCCATCATCACGTGCTCAGTATAAGCCACATATGTAATGAATGGGTAATTTTAGCAATGTTTTTAGTTTAGACCTTTTACCTGTGCTTTTGGTAGACAAGTTTCCCAGAAGCTAAGATTTGTCACTACCACAAATCTAAATGAAAAGGCCTCAAATTGAAACTTGTGAACAGCAGAATCTGCTGCAGCTAGCCTGAGCCAGCTTTTCCCAGGCATATAAAACAATGACACTAGGAACTCCTTGGAGCCTTAGGCAGCCTCAGTAGTATCAAGCAAATTAAATCTAGGCAAGCAGTTTATTCCTTAGGTTTTGCATAAGTGTAAGATAGGTAGGTGAAGTTTCTCTGTTGCACAGCTCTTAAAGCAGGTGTCAGATCTCCTCTTCTAGGTGTAACATTGACCAAGACTTTCTGAAAGGAATCAGTCATGCTTTAAAAGTAAGCATATTATTTGCTGAAACATACCTTTCCCTATTGGTGATAAAATTCGAGGCTGAGGGATTACTGTAGGGAAGTCTTGCAAAGAAACCTTCCCAAATATGCTCTCCACTTCTTTTGGAGTGTTTGTCACTCTCCTGTATCCTTGGTATAGGGTGACAATCTCAGACAGGTAATGCAATCAGGGCATCTCTGGTTTAGTTGAAGTTTTATTTGTTTGGGGTTCTTTTACCTAAACTCTGCAGGTTCAGAGGAAAGTTATACTTTTATCCCCTTGACTTGGTCCTGTCTCATGCTAGCCTTGTGGTCTGCTCAGTTTCTGCTGCCTCTGAGGTTTGAAGAAAAGACATATACCTGTGTCTTCCCTCTCAAGGTGAGGAAGACATGAGGCCTGTTCATGGATTCATAGGAACATGTAGGGGAGTGGGGAAGAGGGAGAAGAGAGGAAACAATGGAAAAACAACAGAAGTAGAAAGGGGGCGGAGGTCCCAGTCAGCAGTCACACCCTGAAAAATCAAGGAGTGGGGAGAGTAGATGTAAAGAGACTGTTGTGGGATGAGACTATAATCCAGAACATCTTGAGAAATAGTCTCAGCCTTTTGATCATTTCCAGGGGATAAATTTTAATTTATTTTTTTTCCAGTGTTACTGAAAGCCAAATACCTCAGGGGATTTTGATCCTTTCTTTTGAATTTTCTTCAGAAGTAAAAAAGCTTCTGACTAGTTGCCAGCTCAGAATGCACTTTCCTTAAATACAGTCCCTCTACTGTTAAGTACTGATGAATCATTTTCTGTTATAAAACCAGTCTCTGTCTTTTGTCAATCTACATACACTTTGTACACAAGAGAAAAGCTGCTTTATTCAAAGCTAGAGTTGTGAAACCTGCATTAATATTCTAGCTTCTATATTCCTTACTAACAGAGGCTTAATTTTTGAGGTTATAAGGTATGTATACAGTTTTTCTAAAAATAAAGAACAAAGTTTTCTTTCCTCAGGAAAAAAAAAGGAATTAGATACCATGATATATTTTATAAGGTATCTCACCAATATTTGGTGTTAATGACTGTGTGTGTATAAATTTAAGCACTTAGCTAGGAAGAGAAATTAATACAATTAATTTTGTGTCCAAGTGACACAAATCATCAATGGCAGCCACAATGCTTTGCAAGTAAGTTACTTCCCTTGTTTTATCACCTACAGTTTGGGGTGAGTACATGGTTTGGCTGAAAACTGTTGAATGTGAATGCACTGTGCTTGCACAGTGATCCTGAAAGCTCTCTGCATTAGGCCTTGCCATGGTTTGAAGGAGACCATTTCCTCACCAGGATGAGACTAACAAGTTGCCTAGGGGGTTCTTTCTGTGTTTTTGTGCTCCATGACACAATAAATTAATGAAGAGGGAAACACAGTGCAATACTGTTGCATGTTCAGGCAGTATTTCAAACCCAAAGGTTATTATTCGTCAGCTACCGAATGTTTTATTAGCATCAGTCTTGTTCACTGCCGTATGAGTAATTACTCATGTGACCATTTCCATGAGAATCTCATCCTACATTAGAGACATTTCAATTGTGAGATTATTAATAAAACAAATCAGGCCTTGATCCTATTCCTGCCCCTGATCTCTGATTTCTTTGAAAACTTAACAGATTAATGCCTTTGACGAAAGCACTAGCATGTGTTTGCACAATTAGAACACAACACTAACACCATCTAACCCCCAAATCTCACAATTTATAAGCATATCAGAAGCAGCACCATCGTAGCGAGAAAGCCTGATGGTACTTTAAAAAGCAATAGGTTATGTTCAGAGATGAGTAAAGGGAAGAAAAAGGAAAGGTGTGAGACAAAGGGGACATGGGAGTGGGAAGTGAGGAAAGAGAAAGAACAGGATCACACAATAAGTTTGCAATGCTGCATCAGCTAAAATATTGTCACAGTTAAGCATCAACAATTTATAACAGCAATTTAGCACTTGAACATCTCTAAGATAATCTGCAGCAGTTTAGAGAAAGGGAAAAGCAGCATTTCTTAGCTTAGTGTTAAGCAGAAATGCATAGAAGAGTAAAAAAGAAGGAAATTTCTTTTTTAATCCTAGCATCTGGTTGGCTGTTTTACATACCGAGGAAGAGGATGATAGAGGTCATAGGGCATGATCTGCTTGTATCCATCACTGTTGGGAACAACAATGCCAACTCTCTTGAGTAGAAGGTATACATAATAAAATAAACACTAAATGATTATACAACTTTTTTACACAAAAATGAGAACAAACCAAATAAGCATGATATTTTACCTAAGTTGCTATCATAGTTAAACCAAAACTTCTGTTTCAACTTACTATTTACAAGTAATAAACCCGTTCAAGTAATCGAATACTGTTCAAAGAATAAACCACTGTTGACTAATTTATTCTTATGAATATATTACTATTTGACTGAGAAGCAATTGATTACCATAAGTGATCAAAATGAATTGTCCAACTATTATTTAAATTTATGAGGCTACTATCTGTCACGAAAGATTTTTTTTCCTACACAAATATTTGCAGCTTGTATTCAAAGTCACTGAAGACAATAGGGGAACTACCATTTACTTCAGAAAGCTCTAGATCAAACACTTTTAAGAACTATTCTATGGTTGTTTCTGCCCTTCAGATAAAATGTCTGCACTTACAGGGATCAGGATTAGAAATTCAGGGAATTTCTAATAATTCAAATCTGCAATTCTTATCTCTCCATCTTAAATTAGTACTATTTAATTAATTTCAAAACCTCTCTCTTTATTGGTGTTGTTCTGGAAGAAATAAGGATCTGGAGAGAAGAGTAACATGTCAAGTTGTTCATTTGGTTGGTTGGTTTTGGCATTGCTATGACTTGTCTTGGTTTGCTATTGTCTTATAACACAAAAATAACATAACATCCAAAGCTTATAGAAGACAATAGTGTAGATCAAAATTAGTAATTATCTGGACCATTATCATACCAATTATATGAGATGAATGTCACTTGACTTGGCAACTATAGGGTCTCATTGAACTGCTAGTCTGGAATTTCCTCTTTTGTCTTCACTCTTTATACACTCCAACTCAAAACAACTCTATTCATCTATCCTCCCAATTACCAGGCATATCTTACCACATCAAATAGCTGGTCCCAGATCACCTTATCTTATCAGTTTCATCAAAGCCACTGTGCAACAAGGGACTTGGATGAAGCAGGTGGGCAGAATCATCCAAAGGTGAATGCCAATTACTTTAAAATAAGAAGTATGCCCCTACTTAAGCTACAGAAAGGGGAAACTGAGAAGAATTAATATACTTTTTGAGAGCCTTATACAGATGAGAGGTGGTAGCTATGCTGCTACAGATTTGTACAAGGAGAAAGAGCAAAGGTGGGGGAAGGGAGAAAGTATTCTGTCCTCAACACAGTTCACTGAAAAATGTTGTAAGCATTCAAAGGAGTCATGTCGTGCTAAGGCTAATGCAGTCTATTCTTCTCTTAGTTAACATGGATTTTATGTGCATAACTTGTCCATGATAGGAGAATGGATCCCATTGTGTTTTCACAGTGAGGAGTCAGTACCAAGTCAGCATGTTGGAATTTTCCAGCCAAAGTGCGGGAAGATGTTGGAGCCCTGGGAGTGTGTGATGGGAACTAGACAGCTCTTTTTAAGATCAGCAGCCTCTGCATTCACATGAGCCCTCTACGTGACACGACATATTTGCATCTTTGGAGAGCTGCCTGTCCCTCCAAAAATCTAAAAATCTAGGAGAGATAGTCCTGGTAGCAGGAAACTTTGGAAAAGAAAATATGTCATTAAAAGCATGACCAATGAACAACTCTTTTCAAACTTAACTTGGTGAGTAAATGCCTGAAGTTTGAGAAATTGTGTTCTAGTTATTTTAAGGAGATGGAAAGGGACCTTTTCTGAGTTTTCCTTTTCTCATGCTTTTGGGAATCTCTGCTGTTTTCCGGACTCCCCTAACAGTGCTGATGAAGTTCCACTCTGAAGCTTTTTGCACTTTCCAGCTCATCAGCTTGCTGAGGAGCAGTTGGAAAAAAGATTAATATACCAAGTTCAGAAATGAAATAATTATACAATAAAAGCATTTACTGCCTAAGGCAGGAGGCCTCCATGGCTGAGCAAGGATCTGCTGGGACAACTCAGGCAGAAAGCAGCCATCTATGAGAGGTGGAAACAGGGGCTGGCTTCTTGGGAAGAGTATAGGAACATTGCCAGTACATGCAGGGGTGCAACTAGGAAGGCTAGAACCCTTCTAGAATTAAATTTAGCCAGGGATGTTAAGGACAGCAATAAGGCATTTTTCAAGTACATCAGCAGCAGGATGACGAGGGGTAATGTGGGCCTGCTGCTGAACACAGAGGGTGCCCTGCTGACCGAAGATGCAGAGAAGGCTGAAGTACTGAATGCCTTCTTTGCTTCAGTCTTTATGGCCAAGGCTCACCCTTGAGAAGCCCAGTCCAGTAAGGACAACAGGATGGCCAGGAATGCAGAGGACTTGCCCTGGGTGGAAGAGGAAGAGGTTAAAGACTTGTTGGCCAAGCTTAATGCTCATAAGTCAATGAGTCCTGATGGGATGCATTCTAGAGTGCTGAGAGAGCTGGCTGATGTGATTGCTAAGCCTGTCTCCATCATTTTTGAATAATCATGGAGGACAGGCGAGGTGCCTGAGGACTGGAGAAAGGCCAATGCCACGCCAGTCTTCAAAAAGGGCAAGAAGAATGAGCCAGGAAACTACAGGCTGGTCAGCCTCACCTCCATCCCTGGAAAGGTGATGGAACAACTCATCCTGAATGTTATCACTAAGCATATGAAGGTAAAGATGGTTATCAGGGGGAGTCAACATGGATTCACCAAGGGGAAATCCTGTTTGACCAACCTGAGAGCCTTCTATGAGTGTGTAATTGGCTGGCTAGATGAGGGGAGAGCAGCAGATGTCATCTACCTTGACTTCAGCAAGGCTTTTGACACTGTCTCCCATAACATCCTCATCAGAAAGCTCGGGCAGTGTGGCTTGGATGAGTGGACAGTGAGGTGGATCGAGAGCTGGCTGAATGACAGAGCCCAGAGGGTGGTGATCAATGGCACAGAGTCGAGTTGGAGGCCTGTGGCCAGTGGAGTTCCTCAGAGATCGGTTCTGGGGCCAGTCTTGTTCAACATCTTCATCAATGACCTGGATGAGGGGACATAGTGTACCCCCAAAAAGTTCGCTGATGACACCAAACTGGGAGGACTGGCTGATTCCCCAGAAGGCTGTGCTGCCATTCAACAGGATCTCAACCTGCTTGAGAGTTGGGCAGAGAGGAACCTCATGAGGTTCAACAAGGACAAGTGCAGAGTCCTGCATCTGGGCAGGAGCAACCCCACACACCAGTACAGGCTGGGGGTCAAATTGCTGAAGAGCAGCTCTGCAGAGAGAGACCTGGGAGTCCTGACTGATAATAAACTGAACATGAGCCAGCAGTGTGCCCTCGTAGCCAAGAAGGCCAATGGCATCCTGGGATGCATCAAGAAGAGTGTGGCCAGAAGGTCAAGGGAGGTTCTTCTCCCTCTCTACTCTGCCCTGGTGAGGCCTCATCTGGAGTCCTGTGTCCAGTTCTGGGCTCCTCAGCTCAAGAAGGACAGAGAAATTCTGGAGAGAGTCCAGCACAGGGCCACCAAGATGATCAAGAGACTGGAACATCTTTCATATGAGGAAAGGCTGCAGGAACTGGGGCTGTTTAGTCTGGAGAAGAGGAGACTGAGGGTTGATCTTATTAATATTTATAAATATCTAAATTGGGGGTGTCAGGAGGTTGGGACATCCCTTTTTTCTATAGTAGCTAGCAACAGGACAAGGGGTAATGGGATGAAGTTGGAACAGAAAAAATTCCACTTAAATATAAGAAAAAACTATTTCAGGTGAGGGAGACAGAGCAGTGGTACAGGCTTTCCAGAGGGGTTATTGAGTCTCCTTCCTTGGAGTTCTTCAAGACCTGCCTGGACATGTTCCTATGCGACTTGATCTAGGTGGAGCTGTTTCAGATGATCTCTAAAGGTCCCTTCCAACCCCTACCATTCTATGATTCTATGATTCTAAGAATGAAACAGAGTTCAAAACATTTCTCACTCGTTGCAGCAAGAAATATTTTCTTTCTAATAAACATGATCTATATGCAAAATCCAGGTCTACATTCATTAGAATACATAACACTGAAGGCCATTCCAATGGAAATAACTGTACCACATCCAAACACTGTTATGAATATTAAATAACATTTATGAAGTACTAGATTAATATTGTCATTGGAAAAGTTTTACCCTGAAAGAATTTTGCATACATAAATGAAGTATTTAAAAAACGTCTTAGCATTACTTTGGCGATTTCTGTACTGTTTGAATGGGAAAGTGGTTCAAATTCTGTTAATTTTATTGATTCTTCATAGTTCCATAAAAATATGGAAGATATATACTTTATAAGCATTGTTGTCTGTTCATCACTCAAACCATGCAAAGGGGATAGTGTACTAAATGAATAGTGCAAGTTATCACAGAATCACAGAATCTCAAGGGCTGGAAGGGACCTTGAAAGATAATCTGGTCCAACTCTCCTGCCAGAGCAGGACCACCTACAATAAGACACACAGGAACTCGTCCAGGTAGGTTTTGAATGTCTCCAAAGAAGGAGACTCAACAACCCATCTGGGCAGCCAGTTCCAGTGATCTGTCACCCTCCCTGGGAAGAAATTCTTCCTTGTATTTCTTTGGAACCTCTTTTGTTCCAACTAATACCTGTTGCCCTTTGTCCTATTATTGGACGTCACTGAGAAGAGCCTGGCTCCTGGCCTTTTACATATTTGTAAACATTATTGAGAGTACCCCCCAGTCCCCTCCAAGCTGAAGAGCCCCAGCTCCCTCAGCCTTTCATCAGAAGGGAGATGCTCCACTCCATCATCTTTGTGACCCAGTGCTGAACTTTCTCCCTCTCCTTCTTGAACTGAGGGGCCCAGAACAGGACACAGTATTCCAGATGTGGTCTCACACAGACCGGGCAGAGTAGAGAGGGAAGAGAATCTCTCTTGACCTACTGCCCACAGCCCTTCTAATACATCCCAGAATGCCATTGGCCTTCTTGGCCACGAGGGCACATTGCTGGCTCATACTCATCCTGTTGTCCACCAAGAACCCAGGTCCCTTTGCCCTACACTGCTCTCTAACAGTTCATTTCCCAACCTGTACTGGTACATGTTTGGGATTTTTTTTTTTCCCCAAATGCAAGACTTTTCACTTGCCCTTGTTGAATTTCATTAGATTACTCTCTGCCCAACTCTCCAGTATGTCCAGGTCTCATTGAATGGCAGCACAGCCTTTTGGTGTGTCAGCTACTCCCCCCAGTTTAGTATCATCATCAAACTTGCTGACAGTGTCCTCTGTTCCCTCAACAAGATCATTAATGAATAGATTGAACAGTACTGATCCCAGCACTGACCCCTGAGGGACTCCACTAGATACTGGCTTCCAAGTAGACCATGCCCCATTGATCACAACTCTCTGCCTTCTTCCCTTCAACCAGTTAACAATCCACCTCACTGCCTGATCATCCAGCCTGTACTTTCTCAGTTTTGCTGCGAGGATGCTGTGGGAGATGGTGTCAAATGCTTTACTGAAATCCAGATAAACCACATCCACTGCACTACCGCCATCTATCCACCTGGCTACACCTTCATAAAAAGCTATCAGGTCAAACATGACTTCCCTTTGTTAAAACCATGTTGACTGCTCCTAATGACCCTCTTGTCCTTTAGATGCCTGGAGACAGAACTCAGGATAAGTCATTTTGTTATCTTTCCAGGGATGGAGGTGAGGCTGACCAGTCTGTAGTTACCTGGCTCCTCCTTCTCGCCCTTTTTGAAGACTGGAATGACATTTGCTCTCCTCCAGTCCTCAGGCACCTCTCCTGGTCTCCATGACATACTGAAGATGATGGAGAGTGGTTTAGCAATGACCTCTGCCAGCTCCCTCAGCACCCACAGGTGCATCCCATCAAGGCCCATGGATTTATGTACATCGAGATTGTAACTTTGCCTCCTCTGTCACCAGGGCAACCGCCTCATTCAACGGTGGGCATACGTTGCCTCTAGTGTTAGTTTATCTGCAACGTATTTGTAGAAACCCTTCCTGTTGTCCTTGACCTCCCATGCAAGAACACTTTCTGCCCTGAGAAACAGGTATCAAGGCTGTCAAATTGATGGCATCTGTTAATGTTGCCCATGCCTTACTCTGTAAGTCTATCAGCGTTTCCATTGAGAGAGCTGGGGTAGACAACATCTACAGGAACATCATAGGTACAGGCAACATTGCCTTTTGAATGCCCTCTTTTGCAGGTAGTGAGTATTGTAATTCTCACATATTCTGCAAGTTACATTTCTGGTTTCTGAACCACCATACTTACTCCTGAGATACAGATATGATTGTCTTATAACATTATACTCAGTGCGGAAGTTCAAGGACTACCATGTATTTTTTATTTAGATATATTTTTATATGGTTTTAGTACTTTATAGATTGCTAAAAGTCAGTGCTTTGTACCTAATAATTTTAAAATGTTAAAAACAAATCTCTTTATAGGGCTTGAAATGTATCAATTACAAGCAGCAAAAGCACTTTCTTCCTGTACTCTGTAGGATTCTAAAAATCCTGTCCCTTTTGTTATTGTTTGATATTTTATGGTGGTTGGGATGAGCAGTGTTGGATACAAAGATGGAAATTTGTCATTAATTTCCACTACTAAACTGAATACTCAGTGAAAATCTCAGTGACAGTCATACTACTTAGTGTGATTTTGGTCTTTTATAGGACTTAAACCATATTTCCTCTAACTTCATCTTGGGCAGATAGATATCTATATTTGATGCTCATAGAAGCAGTACAAGAACTACTTTCCCACCTTACAATTTGTTACGAGATATATCCTGGCAGTTCCTTTCTGCCTTTCAATCTGTCTTTCTTCATTATCAATAACATGGCTTGCCTCTTTAGGCATTAGCAGTCCCCACAACTCATTTTTATCTTGCTCTTGAATGCAAATGACCCCTATTTTAATTACCAGAATACTACCACTGCTATCAACTCCTTCTCCATCTACAACTCCTCTATGTGGAGTTATATGTACTGCCATTTCTACAGCACCATATTTCCAGCTCAGCTTTCCTGAAAACTTAAGTGGGGTTTCCTTTCCTGCTCCTCTAGTTGTTTTTGGCCTCCTCAGCCTCTCCTCCCTCTATTTTTTTTCACGCATAATATATCACTTCAGGTCATTTGTCCAGCAGCCTTGGTAAGTCTTCAATAATTTCTGAACTATTTAAAACTCACTTTCCATAAATATACAGTTGGAATGACAGGTGCTTGTTGACTGGGCTTTCTTGTTTGCAGGTAGCGTACTTTTTGCTAGTAGGAGTCTTAATTTTCCAATATATTTAACTTAAGTGTGCTGGTGGAAAAGGTTTGTTTGCCCTTCTGCTTTGAGATTTCATTTTCCTCTGGGATGGCTATCTCTCACTGTCTTTAAGATCATTCATATGCATGTTGACTGTGGACATTCAGATCATACCCAGCAATCAGAGACAACCAAGGTTAAGATATCACTGCAAGGCAGAAAATCTTTATCAACCTTGCTGTAACAAATGAAGAACTTGGGTAACTATGGGATATTTTATGTGAAAGAGTTTAAGTCTATCATAGGTTGGGGTCAAGGGCAATAACAATAAAACAGTTGTGTCTCAGATCACTCCAATCAATGCAGATCTATACCTGCTACTGTGTAAATAGGAAAGTGCAGCCCATGTTTTTGGGAACATACCAATAGTTCAGTTTTGTTCCTCTTGCAGAAAGAATGTACTGAAAATAGAGGAGTAAAAACCATTTTCAAATTTGTTAAAAATCACTTTTTGGAGGAACGATTTTGAATTATGAAAGAAATGCTATCTTCATCTTACAGTACCTTTGAATTGTCTTTAGTAAGTGTTTAGCACATACAATCATCATAGAATCATAGAATGGTAGGGTTGGAAGGGAACTTTAGAGATCATCTAGTCCAACCCCCTTGCAAAAGCAGTTCCACCTACATCAGGTCACATAGGAACATGTCCAGGCAGGTCTTGAAGACCTCCAAGGAAGGAGACTCCACAATCCGTCTGGGCAGCCTGTGCCACTGCTCCATCACCTGTACTGGGGCATGGGGTTGTTCCTTCCCAGATGCAGGACTCTGCACTTGTCCTTGTTGAACCTCATGAGGTTCCTCTCTGCCCAACTCTCAGCCCAGTCAAGGTCCCGCTGAATGTCAGCACAGCCTTCTGGAGAATCAGCCAGTGCTCCCACTTTGGTGTCATAAGCGAACTTGCTGAGAGTACACTATGTCCCCTCATCCACGTCGTTGATGAAGATGTTGAAACCTTTACAGGCTGGAGGTCAAACTGCTGAAGAGCAGCTCTGCAGAGAAAGACCTGCCAGACTTGATTGATAATAAAATAAACACGAGCCAGTAATATGCCCTCATGGCCAAGAAGGCCAATGGCATCCTGGGATGCATCAAGAAGAGTGTGGCCACCAGGTCAGGGGAGGTTCTTCTCCCTCTCTACTCTGCCCTGGTGAGGCCTCATCTGGAGTCCTGTGTCCAGTTCTGGGCTCCTCAGCTGAAGAGGGACAGGGGACTGCTGGAGAGAGCCCAGCATAGGGCCACCAAGATAATCAGGGGTATGGAACATCTTTCATACGAGGAAAGGCTGCGGGAACTGGGGCTGTTTAGTCTGGAGAAGAGGAGATTGAGCGGAGATCTTATTAACATTTATAAATGTCTAAAGGGTGAATGTCAGGAGGTTGGGACATCCCTCTTTTCTATGGTAGATAGTAACAGGACAAGGGGTAATGGGATGAAGCTAGAACACAAAAAGTTCCACTTAAACATAAGAAAAAACATAAGAAAAAACTATTTCACCGTGAGAGTGACGGAGCCCTGGCACAGGCTGCCCAGGGAGGGTTGTGGAGTCTCCTTCCTTGGAGATCTTCAAGACCCGCCTGGACATGTTCCTATGAGATCTGATCTAGGTAACCCTGCTTCTGCAGGGGGGTTGGACTAGATGATCTCTAAAGGTCCATTCCAATCTCTACCATTCTATGATTCTATGATTTTATGAAATTATGTTAAAATTATGTTAAGTCAAATGTAAACAGATTTTTCTCAAAGCACAAAAAAAATAATCCATTTACCTCTCTTTAAAGAATACCAGACAGAAGGACACTGATAATAGCCAAAAAGCCTCCCGTAAACCTTTCAGTCTGATGTTGTAGACAGTGAAAAGATTTGCAATTTTAATGCTGAGTTTTGTCACATAAAAGGGTAGTAGACTAGTCACTATTTATGTCAGTAGACATTATATTTTGCCAGTGAAGACTGTTGTAACACCTTAATGCACTGTAAACAAATAGATCTTTTCTTTCTACGATTGGAGACAAGTTCTAAAGAGGGTCAATAAGAGAGGCTGGGCAGGTCATTGATGGCATGTAGAGAAGAAAAGGGACTTAGTTTTATGACATGTCATCTATCCCACAATCACTAATTATTGATTTTACTTAGATGGATGGGCAACCTTTACTTAACCCTGAAAAGGAACATGTGAAAAATCTGTATGTTTCAAACATTGCCTCCCCTCTGAGTATGTGAGAAGCTGAATTTGCAGATGGGCAAGTTGATTCATTTTTCAACTTTCCTTCTTTGTAAGCTACTTTTGCTATTCTTGATGCCAGCAATACTGCTAATTACTGTGCTATAAGAAGTATAATAAAATAAAACATTTCGATCCACTAAGCCTAAAGAGGCAACTAATTGCAGGCCTACACGATGGTATTAATTTAAACTGTTCTTTCAGCTGGCCCTTTGCTGAAAATGTAATGTAAGCTCTTCTACAGTAATCCCTGTTAGTTCTTTTATTCAACACCACTGTGCTGGTTCCATGATTATTTTCTGTGGCATTCATTGACACACCATAAGAAAAGTCAGCAAACACTAATCTGCTATGCCTCACTGGAAGTGAATTTGCAAGGAAAAATTAACATCTTCATTTTATACAGACAGAGCATAGTGGTTCAGAGAGCAAGTACACTGCTGAGCCAAGATGCCTTCCTTGCTCAAGCTCCTGACCCTGTTGTTCTGCGTCACCTACCCTCTTCCTGACCATAAGAAAGCATCAGGATTCCATAAGTTACCACTGATTTTCTCTGGTTTTATGTCTCAGTTGTTGATCCTTGAATTCTTTGCAAAGGCACTTCTGAAAATAATGACTTGCAATCTGGCATTCTATAATGATGTTTCCAGAAAGCCAATTCCTCTCTGTTACTGCCTGTACCCTGGGATGCATAGCTGTGCTTTTAAATGACTCTCACTCCCCTCAGGGTCTTTATATCAACAACTTGGCCTTTTTATGTCTTATATAAAACAAAAATTGCTTCATGACATCGACTCAGCTGTTATTTTTATTCTCTTTCTTTCCTCCTGTGTACCATGCAGTCGTCTGTCTTAACATTTGAGAATGCATCATTTAGAATGATTGGGAAAAGTATGGAAAATATCCATAGTACAAATTCCAGAAGCAAATTACATATTTTGCTCAGAACTGTGTTTGTAAAAAATAACAGCTTAGGCTTTAAACAAAAACAAAAGCAGCAACATAAAATAAATTTCTCATTGGTACTCTGAGAGGTGAATCTAAAATACAGGTTCCATACTGATTCACACTTTTCAGCAGTCCTTTTTCTGGGACATTTCTGAGTCTCTTGCCTGCTTATACTTGGCCTCTACTGACATCTGCCTCAAACAATTTGTAGAAACAGTTTTTAATTTGAGAAAATCACTGAGGAAAAAATTTTAACTATATTACTTTATTATAGTAAGGTTTCTAGTAGTAACTGTTAATATATATAATTAACCTGGGAAATGAAATATGAGATTTTTTGTGGAAAGTATTAGGACAAGAGAAGACATACTGAATTTGACAGAATATTGTTAAAGGAAAAATGAGCCTGTTGCATTGTAGCAAAGCAATGTCTAAGTTGAAAAATTACTGCCAAGTACATGCTCAACAGGAAATGCTTTTCACAAAGACTTAGTGAAGCTGTGTGCTTATTATCCTAATACATCATAATGATATACACAAACACACAACACAGATGAGATAACATCGTATTTTGAGATTCGATATTTCCACTTTTTAATTCTGGGAGATTTTCTCTTAAAATTTAAAACTGTATGAGAACATTTCTGGCTTCTTATTTACAAACAGAATAACTATAAAAAAATCTGTTTACTGGAATAAAAGAATACAAACTGCCTTACCCTCTGGGAAAGTTTGTCTTCAGTGACAAAGAATCCCAAGTCTTAACACCACTTGTGAAAAGTCAATAACGGAAATCTTCTAGAAGAGGTAAAAACTATCTTGGGCTTTGAGTGATTTGCTCTGCTCTGACAATGCCTAGCTAGGCTAAAGCTAGTATACCTGCTTTGGGAAGCAATCATCCTCAGTCAGGTAAATATATAGTCCTACAGTTCCCTCAAACATTCTCCTCCTGGCTAAGACATCTTGTTTTCTATAGCAACCTCCAGCAATCTGAAGAGCTATAGCAACTTTATAGGTGACACTCAAGCACAGTTTAACAAATTTGTCACAAAACTAGTCTAGAGGGAAAGGAACAGGTAAATAAATGGCTTCAGGTCATCCTTGCATGTATGTCTGCTGGGCTGCACTTAGCCACCTTTTAGGAAAACCTAAGAGTAGAGGACCACTGAGACCTACTAAAACCCACTAAGAACCTACTAAGAGGACCAAAAGGTTTAGATTACACAAATACTTGAAGCTTATGAGTGGCTGCAGACAGACTCCTACTGAAGTTCTCACTTTTTGTGTTTTGCTTCCTTTTCTTACACAGGGGAAATTTGTCTCTGTGATCTTACTATTTTTACTATTAATCTTCTGAGGCAGAATGCTTGTCAGAGGAGCAGAGAGGAGTCTTTTGTGTGGGGTCAAGGAGTATTGATAATTAGAACAAATTCAAGCATTACAATATTACCAGCTGCCATGACTGCAAGTAAGCTTTTTATTAAGGAGAAAATGTTAAAAACCTTAAAGATAATGCCCCTGACTGTGATAACAACCATTTTCCAATGATACTGTTACTCCAAGAGAACCTCTTCCATCTCACATTTAAGTGACACCTGTTGATCATGAAACAATATCACAGACTATTTGTTTTGTCACACTTTAGAATGTTTAATGAGGTAAAACACAATCTAAGGGGAAGAAAGAACCATTTCAAATCAGTCTTTGCAATGCAGAGGTGCTCAACAGAGGTGTTTTCCTGCACAGTACAACCTCAATGTGAGAAAGGAGTTTAATTGCATATATTAAATGACACAGCAACAGAATATTTTCCTACTTTCGAGACCAAACTCTTAAAATTAAAGCTGACTGACCTTGCAGGACAAGGATCCAGATTACACTCTTGAAGTTTTGGTTTTGGCTTGATATTTTCAGGATAATAGTGACAGTATTGATCTGCTACTACTCGGTTGCTTCTCAGATCAAAACACTCTGCAGATGTCAGTTGATAACCTGCAATACACAGTGGAAGGAATAATATCTTATACGATATTCTTCCTGTTGCTCTCTAAAGTGCATTGAAGTTTTGTTTTGGTAAAAAAATGAACAAGAAATATCAGTGCTTTTACACATTACAGCTGTTGCTTTACAGATCAGACTAAAAATAACTTAAATCACGTGTAGCAGGAAACAAAAGATAACCAGTATGGCCAAATAAAAATTCAGAAGCCTGAAGCAAAAAACAAAAAACCCCAAAGGCTGAGGTTCCTTGGTGAGGATAAAGCTGCTGGTAGAGACAGGGGCAAATGGAAGTATCTTGTGATTCCAAAGTGAGCTCAAATCCCATCAGCCCTTCTGTTTGAGTGCTGTAGCATTAAATGCAGTCATGTGGTTCTCAAAGTGTACTTTATTTACAGAGCCTGGTGCGATGCTAAGAAAATCTACAGCCTACTACCACTGTTGTTGTATTTCTCTCTTGATTTTGGATATAACTATTTTCCTTTTCAGATTCTGCCCATTTTAAAGGTCCAAATCTCAGTGCAGCAGTTGAGACAGAACTTCTATGGAGACTGTTTCTGAAATACAGTGGTAATTCATTACCTCCTCCACAGGAAGCTGAACAAGGAAAAAAATCAGTTTCCTTCCATTGGTGAATGATAGGCTGATAGAAGATAAACTGAATTGAACTCTCAGCAGCACCAGCATAGCGGATCTGAAAAAGATAAAATGACACAGAGTGAACTTGACATAAACACCAGGAAGAAGCATTCTGTCACATGCATCTTGCAGTTTTGAGACATCTTGAAGCTACATGGAATGCTGGAAGTAGTTTGCAATAGGAAGTGCATAAAATATAGCATAAATTCCTGGTGAAATCTTGGCCACAAAATACAGTCAAATGAACTTCTGAGCATAATCAGTAGCATTTCTGAACATTCCGAGACTGTACTCTGAAATCATGAAGGTATGATTGGTGCTTCTGAATAAGTTTTTGAGGAGAGAGCATATAAACTCATATTTATTCTATCAGAAAATCACCTACCACTACCTGCTGTCCCTGAAACTCTGCCATCGATTTTAGATGTTTAATATTTCCCAAACAACATCTGAGATCGTGTATACTATACTAGATGGTTCAGAGTAAAAAATGAAAGGTTATTCCATGAAAAATACAGAAGTATGAGAATCCTAATGCAAGATATTTTTGTTTCTGAGGTGAGATCT